>NC_080173.1:9997970-10355379 GCF_950295315.1 Erinaceus europaeus
GGGGAGAGCTGGGAGCCCACTGCTGAGGCTCTGCCCCTCCCCCACCCCCAAAGCCAAGGCACTCTTGCCTACTCCTCCTCCATCTCCAGCATCTGTTTCTTTTCTGGTTGGGGGCGGGGTGAGAAGAGAGTCAGGAGAGGAGGGAGGGGGGCTCCCATTTGGGCTATCAATCCTGTCACTTCCCTGGCTAAATGAATGCGGCACAAAGGGGGCCTTTCACTCCTGGGCTGGCCCTCAAATCACAGGCCTCCTAGCAGCTTCCCCCAAGTCACTGCCAGGCTGGCGAGGGGGACAAGGAGGGGCTGGCAGGACCCCAGAGCAAAGGGAAAGCCAAGAGGAGGGCAGAGGGAGGGAGGCCTTTGGCCTTTCTGCAGCGCTGGGCTGCACTGTGAAGACTCTGTTTGAGGGTGTGTGTGTAGGGAGTGCGGTCCTGGGCTGGAGGAGGGTCTTGAGACCCTGGGCTGGGTGGTGGGTCCCCTCCTTTCCTGTCTCCTGGTTGGAATTGGAATGTACAGTCCCAGAGTGGTCATCCTGTACAGTTGTTCCCAGGGAGAATGGAAGTGGAAGCTCTCACCTACGGTTTCTTTTTTTCTTTTTCTTTTTTTTTTTCTTTCTTTCTTTCTTTTTTTTTTTTTTGTCTCCAGGGTAACCACTGGGGCTCAGTGCCTGCACTACAAATGGGTCCTGGTGGCATTTTTTCCATTTTGTTGCTGCCCTTGCCGTTAGACAGGACAGAGAGAAATGGAGAGAGGAGGGGAGGACAGAGAGGGGGAGAGAAAGACAGACACCTGCAGACCTGCTTCACCGCCTGTGAAGCGACTCCCCTGCAGGTGAGGAGCTGGGGGCTTGAACCGGGATCCTTAGGCCAGTCTTTGCACTTCATGCCACCTGCGCTTAACCTGCTATGCTACCACCTGGGCCCCTCACCTATGGTTTCTTATGGCTCTCTGGTCTGAGTCTGCCTGTGACCCAGCCCCAGCCCCAGCCCCTTTCTCCTACAGGGGCTGCAGCCTCCTGGCTTGGAGGTGGGGGCCTGTGTGTGCTATGTCTCTCTTCTTCTCTGGAAAACCCTCAAACTCCCCCCCCCACCCCCTCCACTGCCACTGTTTTGTCAGGACTCTGGGTTCCAGCTGCTTAACAACTGGAAATATCTCAGGACTGTTCTTTGTGAAATGGCAGCCCAGGCACCTATTGGGACCTGTATTCAGGGGCCAGGTGGTGGCGCACCTGGTTGACTGCACATGTCACAGCGCACAAAGACCTGGGTTCAGGCCCCTGGTTCCCACCTGCAGGGGGAAAGCTTCACAAGTGGTGAAGTAGAGTAGCAGGTGTTTCTCTGTTTCTCTCTCTCTCTCCCTCTCCCTCCCACTCCCATTGTAGTTTCTTTCTGTCTCTATCTTATCAATAAAAAATAATGAAAAATTTTAAGGGGCTTAAGTGCATGTGGCGTGGAAGCCCAAGGACCAGTGTAAGGACCCTGGTTCGAGCCCCCCCATCCCCACCTGCAGGGGGGTCGCTTCACAGATGGTGAAGCAAGTCTGCAGGTGTCTGTCTTTCTCTCCCCGTCTTCCCCTCCTCTCTCCATTTCTCTCTGTCCTGCTCATCTTGAGTACTAGAGGCCAACAATAACAGACAGTAGATACCCTCTGCAGAGAGGGTGACCACAGACACCTCCCTCCAGCACTGCCTCCTCCTGTCCAGGACCGAGTCCTATCCATACTCCCAGATCTCAGGCTACAGTGCCACCTCTTCCAGGCAGTCCTCAGGGGGCTCTCAACCAGGACTCCTCAGGGGGGTTTATCAGCTTCTGCATCTTCAGAAACAGGAAACTCTGTATTCTCCACTCTCCCTCTGAAGTTATCCTGGGGCCAACATTTTAGTGAGAAATGCAAAATTCGAGCTTATCTATGTACATGCCGTGAGGATACCAGGCCACACCACACCACATGGTCACATCCCCCGAGCGGCTCCTCAGTCAGTAGCTGTAACAGCACTGGCTCAGGGGGTGCAGAGCAGCCTCGAATAAATGGCTGGACCTTATGGAGCACAAGACCAGCTCTCCCAGGGCTTCCCGAACACCCGGGACACCACACACTGAAAGCTGGGCACGTCCACCACTTGGTGTTTCTTCTCCACGGACACTCACTTCTGTGTGGACAGCATCGCTCATTCTCCCATGAAATGTGGGCTTTTATTTTGAAAGCCAAGTTGGAAGGCTGCCCTGTTGCCTTCTCAGAAATTCCACCAAACGAGCCCCAGCCTCTCTGAACCTTTGTGTGCTGCCTCCCGACCCCTCGCTGCTCCCTAGTCTGGGAGCTCCTTCTTCTCCAGCCCCCTGGATGCCCGGTGTAGCCCCCAACCTAGGCTCAGTCCCCTCTGGCGGCCAAGTCAGCCCACCCACCCACCCAGCCAGCCCTTCAGCCACAGAAATGACGGCTGTTCTCTGAGAAGAGCGTGTGTGTTTGTTTATAAGGAACTCTGGTGTTTATCGTCCTATCACAGGGAAAACTTGAGGGCAGGCTTCTGCCAGGTTTGGAAAGCAAGTTCTGGGTGGTCTGACTTGGCATAGGCAGAATTCACTGCCTGGGGGTCGGCAAGGCTGCAGAGCAGATGAATAGCTGAGACCCATGGCCTGGCCTGTGAGGCCTCCAGCCCCTTGGAGACTGATTCTGAGCAAAGCAGGGCCAGTGAAACAGCTCATCTGGATAGTGCACGACTCAGGTTCGAGTCTGACCCCCACCACACTGATACTCTGGACTCTGTCACGATCCCTCTGCCTTTCTGTGTCTTAGTTCTGCAGAAAACTTCCCAAGCAGGAAGGCTAAATATGGGGGGGGGGGGGGTATATCCTTGCTTTACACTCAAGCAGGGCTGACACATACACATTTGTGCTGGTGGGGGGGTGGGATCCTGGGAGGCGTTGAAGCTGGTCTATAGGTGTCTATCTTTCTCTCCCCCTCCCTGTCTCCCCCTCCTCTCTCAATTTCTCTTTGTCCTATCCGACAACAACACCAGCAACAACAATAACAGCAACAACAATGGAAAAAAGATGGCCACCAGAATCAGTGCATTCGTAGTACAGGCACCAAGCCCCAGCAAATCCTGGAGGCACAAAGAAAAAAGAAAAGATAACGCCCATGCCTGCCCCTGTGTGTCTCTGTGTGTCTGATCTTTTTACAGCTCTTGGAGTATGTGAGTTGTGATCCTGATCGTAAGGGGAAAACTTCAGGTTGGGTGGTTCAGTGGGTAACCTGCGTGTCTTACTATGCACAGGGCCTTACCAGCACATGGGGACTCCATGCGGGATGCTTTGCTGTCTCCCCTCTCTTTCACTTCTCTATTTTTTATTTGTTTTGTTTTTGCTTCCAGGGTTATCACTGGAGATTGGTGCCTTTACTATGAATCCACTGCTCCTGGTGGCCATTCCCCCCCCATTTTATTGGGTAGGACAGAGAGAAATTGAGAGGGGAGTGGAAGATAGAGAGGGAAAGACAGACACCTGCAGACCTGCTTCACTGCTCATGAGTGATCCCACCTTGCAAGTGGGGAACCAGGGGCTCGAACCAGGATCCTTGCCTGCCTCCCTGTACTTTGTACTATGTGCGCTTAACCCAGTGTGCCACTTCACTTCCCTCCCTGCATCACAAACAGAGAGTAGGACTTGGTGGTGGTGGTGGGGCAGCTCATGGCATCACACATGTGCAAAGCCCTAGGTTCATTATCTGGCACCACATAAAAATGGTGTGAAGATAACTTTACAAACATGCATTTTTGTTTCTCTCTCTTCCCCTTCTCTCTCTTTTTTAAAAAAATTATTTATTAATGAGAAAGATAGGAGGAGAGAAAGAATCAGATATCACTCTGGCACACGTGCTGCTGGGCATTGAACTCGGGACCTCATGCTTGAGAGTCCAATGCCTTATCCAGTGTGCCACCTCCAGGACCACCATATTTGTTTATCTATGCTGCTAACTACACTTGGTCTTGAATCTACCTAGCTTGGGATGGTGACTCTCTTTCCTTTCCTTTCTTTCTTTCTCTCTCTCTTTTTTAAAATCTTTATTTATTGGATAGAGACAGCTAGAAATCAAGAGGGAAGAGGATGATAGAGAGGGAGAGAGACAGAGAGACACCTGCAGGCCTGCTTCGACACTTGTGAAGCTTCCTCTCTGTAGGTGGGGAGCAGGGGCTTGAACCTGGGTCCTTGCATATGGTAACGTGTACACTCAACTGAGTGCACGACTGTCCAGACCCTGGGGTGGTAACTATTTTTTAAAATATACATATGTATATATATATTTAAATTTATTTTAATGAGAGGGACACACAGAGAGAGATGCCGAGAAAGAGACTAGAACACTGCTCAGCTCTAGCTAATGGGGTGGTGCTGGGGATTGAACCTGAGACCTCAGAACCTCAGGCATGAAAGTCTTTTGCGGAACTATTATGCTGTCTCCTCAACCTGGGATGGTGACTCTTAATCCCAGTAATTTCTAGGTTGGAGGCTCCTGACTTGGATTCAGGGATCTTCTCCTGGTTCTGGGGTGTGGAGGGGGCAGGGTCTCCAGAGACAAGCCGGCATGACCTCTAAGTGCTGCAAAGACGCCAGGAATTTCCTGCTGCTCTCGGCTAACTCCCTGAAAGGCCAGGGCACCGCCAGTGAGCGTGGATCCACAGCGCACCCCACCCGTGTCAGGAGCAACATGGAGTATGCCTTCTGCTGGCCACTGCCTTGGCTCTCTTCACAGCGAGGAGGGGCCAAGGAGCCCACCGTTACAGTCCTAGGGGCCGAAGGAGCCCCTCTGTCATTTTGAATTTTATGTGCCTAGAAGCTCATTCCCAACTCTGGGGAGTGCCTAGAAGCTCATTCCCAACTCTGGGGTTCATCACCAGGAGCCTTAACCTGGGTGAACCAGGCAGAAGTTGGGGTCTCTGTCCCTGCCAGCTCTGAGCTGAGGTGGAAACCTCCAGCCTTCTCTGCTCTGCCAAGCCCACTGGTTACGTAGCAACGAGGGAGAGGCCCTGCCACAAATTCCCCGGCCTGCTGGTACCCACAGCCCTGCTTCCTGCTGGCCCCTCTTCCCTCTTGTCCTCTTCCAGGGCGTGGGGCACTGTGGCCTTTCATGACCCCTTCTCAGTAACCACCAGGCATGGCCAAAGTCATGAGGGCCATGGTGGGAGGACACAGCTTCATGTCACTGAATGCACGCAGCCCCCCTCTTCCTATGGCCCAGGATAGAGTGCCACTGAGCCCACCTGGGGGCAGCTTCTGGAAAGTTCTGTCTTCTGGAGGCACTGACCATTAGTGTAAGAGTTGGCATTTATGTATCCCTGGAGGTGGTGTAGTGAATAAAGAAAGCGTTGGGCTCTCTGAGCTCAAGCCCTCCCACTGCATTCCTTTCTCTCTCTCTCTCTCTCTCTCTCTGCCTCCAGGGTTATTGCTGGGGCTCAGGGCCAGCACTACGAATCCACTGCTCTTGGTGGATTTTCCATTTTGTTGGATAGGACAGAGAGAAATTGAGAGAGGAGGGGAAGATGGAGAGAGATAGACACCTGCAGACCTATTTCACTGCTTGTGAAGCGTACTTCCTACAGATGGTGAGTGGGAGTTCGAACCCAGATCCTTGGACTTAGTACTATGTGTGATTAACTGAGTGTGCCACTACCACCTGGCCCCCATAAATAAATCTTTTTAAAAGACAAACAAAATGAAACAAGAGTTGGCACTCACTGAACGGTGGCCGTGTGCTAGCTTCATGCTAAATTTCTCGGTGCCTAAGCTCAGCAAGTCCTCCCCCATGGCCCCCTGAAGAAGTCTGTTACTTATTATCCCTGCCCATCCCACAGGTGGAGAAACTGAGTCTGGGAGCCGCTACCGACCACACTCAGAAGGCTCAGATCACAGAGAGCAGACTCAGATTCAAACTCAGCCCCCATCAGTCACCATCCACGCTGAGCTTAATGCCATGCTGCTTCCTGTCCTGTGCCTCTGGGGACGCAGTCCAGGTTTGGCATCTGTCTGATCCTAACCACCACAGCTGAATGGTCCTGAGGTTCTGCAAAGCCTGGCCACAGTGTTGGTCTCCCTCCCCTTGGTTTAAAGTTCCTTCAGCAGCCAGAGCTCCCGAGTGGCTGAGCAGTGGGGTGACTCTTGTAAGTCCAAGGGACCATGTAACTTGGGGGATCTTAGATGTGAAGTTAAGGTTCTAGGGTGCAGACTCTTAATCAGAGATGTGAAGGTGCGACTTTTAGAGAGTTTTTTTTTTTTTTTGGGGGGGGACCCTTTTGCCTTTCTGCCCCTGAGAAAGGCAAGGAAGTAAGAGGTATATGGTGGGTCACCTTGCCCCGGCCAGCACACTGTGAGGGGCTGCCCCTTGTCCCTCCCTGGGGACACATGCCTCCTTCCCCCAGGGCTCACCTGAGAGTCGGAGACTTCTGAGGGCTTCTCGGTCAGGCTGCTGCTTTCTGCTGGGATGAGGTCATTGTACTTGGTGACATCCTCATCAGAATAGTGGAGGCTCCCTGGGCTGGGCCTGGGAGGAGACCTAGAAAGAGGAGGGGGTGTGAGGCTGGGGGAGAGACTCAGTGTATGTGTGTGTGTGTGGAGGGGGGGTTCAAGCCTGCAGGGCCTCCCCCCCATTCTGATCCTTCTTCTGTGTCTGAGCTTCACAGTCTGGGGCCTGAGAGTGAGGGTCTTTGGGTTGGGGGTCTTCTAGGGGAGAGGGTAGGGGTTGACGGGCCAGGACCAAGGTCCTGAATTAGCCAGGGATGGTGGGCAGGCTGGGAAAGAGCCCTAAGCTTAGGCACTGGGACTCCTATGCAGGCAAGTTACAAGGCATCTCCCAGGCCTGCTGAGCCTGGCTGAATCTACCTTCTGTGAGCCTGGGCTGCAGACATGTTCACGCAGTCACAGAACTCACAGAGGGCACCTGAGAAATGTACGACCACTGATCTGAACCATTTCTGGAGTGGGTGGGTGAGTGACATCACTCAACCCTACCTTGATGCCAAACCAGCGAGAAAGTCACACGTTTCTGGAGAGTCCAAGGCCTGACTCATGAAGGAGCACCAGGACACTGAGTGCATGGCCAGTGGGGTACCGGGGTACCTAAGTTTGTGGGCAGGGTGAGGACAGCTAGCACGGGAGGCCTCGTGGGGACACCAAGTGGGGGGACTGGGGACTTCCATGACTGCCTATTTGGGTCTCCCGGCACCCAGGCTCTGCCTTCCCAGCTCCATGGAGCTCTCTGGAACTATGGCCCTGAACTGTAGCCGTCTGCTCTGGGACACCCCCAGTTTGCTGCAGAACAACCTTGCAGCCTGGGAATTCAGGACCAGCACTACCCCCCCACGCTGTGTCTGCGGGCGGTTTCACTCCCGTCAACCCAGTTAAGTCTCAGATACTCAAAGATCAAACGCTGCTGGTACCAGCAGCAGCTTCTTAGCAGATCAGACAGGCCCATGGAGGATTCGGAGAAGGAGGAGGAGGGGTGGTGACCCCAGGCTAAGGCGGTCTCGCTACAGCAGCGTGAGTGAGTGGGGTGGACAGGCCACCAAACCCGGGGCTGTTTGGGTGCAGATGGGACTCCTGTGTAGACACAGTAGTGCTGGGGACACGCTGCCCCCCCATGTGTACACTGTGGGCAAGACAGCCAGGCTTGCCGTCAAACACCCTCTTGTCCCATGTGGCAGTGCCCTGGAGCCAGCCTGGTGAGGGGGCGGTGGCCATACTGGGCCTGCCACTGTGGCCTCAAATGGCTCTTTCTTTGGGAAGTTGGACTTGGTGGGGAATGAGAGCTCGGCCTTAGGGGGCCCTCGCTCCCTGCCACCCCCCCACCCATCCCCCTGCTGAACACACACACAGCGCTGCTCCCCGCAGGACCAGACAGAGAGGCTCTGTGAACTGCACCGCCCAGGAGAGGCCTGTCTTCTGTTGCTGTGTCACTGCCGAGGAGCCAGGAATGTTAATAAGGCTGAGCCGGAACCCAGGCCCACAGCCTCCCAAACTCTCCCAGGCTCTCGGGAGTATAAAACCTCCAGGTCACGTCAGGTGAAGGGTCCCCTGCATACCAGCAGCTGCCCTCGTCTTTGGCAGTGGACAACCTGGTCACCACGGGGAGTGGGCTTGAGGGGCCATTTGGGGGGGGGGTGAACAGAAGCCAGAAGAAACTGGGGGGATGGCACTTGAGGAAGATCAGTCCTGAAATACGTGCAGCCTGCAGTGTTCCTAGTTGTGGCCGTGAACTGCGAGCTCAGATCAATAGGGACTCGGAGGCTACACAGGCTCTGGTGCTAAATATAATATATATGGGCCCTGGGGCAGGCGGATGGGGCAAACAGTTAATTTTACTCACAGACTATTTTTTTTTTCCCTCAAGAGTGGTAGCTACTCTCTGCCCTAACCCAACTTTCTAGCCCTTTTCTCTACTTTGACACCATCTTCTTGGACAATATTTTTGTCTAACTCCATGAGTCCACTGCTCCTGGAGGCCATTTTTTTTCCCTTTTGTTGCCCTTGTTGTTGTAGCCTTGTTGTGGTTATTGTTGTTGTTGATGTCATTCATTGTTGGATAGGACAGAGCGAAATGGAGAGAGGAGGGGAAGACAGAGAGGAGGATAGAAAGGTAGATACCTGCAGACCTGCTTCACCGCCTGTGAAGTGACTCCCCTGAAGGTGGGGAGCCGGGGGCTCAAACTGGGATCCTTATGCCGGTTCTTACGCTTTGTGCCATGTGTGCTTAACCCGTTGCGCTACCACCCGACCCCCCAAGATCCCCATTCTTATCTACTGTGTTCTTACTTTTTGTTTCCTGTTCATTAATCATTTGGTCCCACTTTGTATCTTGCTGCCCTTCAGCCACCAAGTTTCAGATGTTACCATGACGCCATCCTGACTTCCCTGTGCAGGTGACCTCACCAGTGTGTCCTGGAAACTCACCACCCCAGAGCCCTGCCCCACTGGGGAAAAATAGAAACAGGCTGGAGGTATGGATCCACCTGCTAACGCATGTCCAGCAGAGAAGCAATTACAGAAGCCAGACCCTCCCCCTTCTGCTCCCCATAAAGAATTTTGGTTCATACTCCCAGTGGGGGAGAAATGATAGGGGGAAGATGACCAGAGGGCTCTGAACTCCAACTCTATCAGAAGAGAGAAAAGGAAAAAGGGAGAGACGGTTAGAAATAGCAACAGGTGTAGGTGTGACTTGGAAAGGAAGATGCCCCATCCCCACCAAAAAAAAAAAAAAAAAAGGGCAAATATATACAAATATAGACAGATAGTTGTAGAAATAACAGTCAACCCATATCTGCAACCTTAGGAGAACTGCTGTAGCTTCCAATGGAGGGACTGGGGATCCAGAACTCTGGTGGTGGGAACAGTGTGGAATTGTACCCCTGTTATCCTGTAATTTTGTAAATCAATATTAAATCCCTAATAAAGAAAAAGAGGGGTGAAAAGAAAGTGGAGGGCTGGTCTCGATCTGTCCTGGTCGTCTGCTCTTTCAGGTTTCCTTTGAGAAGTGCTGAGAGTGGGGACTGGGGACAGAGTGGGAGAAAGTTGTCCTAGGATGGCGGCCTGTCTCTGCCAGGCCCATTTCTCCTCTAGTTTACACAACAACGCCAGCAGTTTGGAGTCTGTCACCGTAGGTGCAGACCCATTGCACAGCCTCCCCAGGCAGCAGCTCCTGTGGTCCTTTCGCTGATGGTTCTCAGAGCCCAAGCACACATTTCATGCTTTAGCTGGAGACCGTCCCCTGGGCACCACTGCCCCCCCCCCCCCCAATCTCCACCCGCCTTCCCCAGGCCAAGGGCTGGTACCTGGTGTATAGGCCGTTCTTCCGGCAGAAGGAGTTCTTGACAGAGAGGCGCCGGTTGTTGAGTTCCAGGGCAGGGAAGCTGCTCTCGTCTAAGCTCATCATCTCCCCGTGGCCCAGAGCACTGGACTTAGCGCTGTTTCCTGCGGGAGGTGACACGGGTCACTCACTCTGGCCCTTCAGACCTGATGGCCTCCCTTCCACAGAGATGCCTTCCTGGCCCAGATTTTTTTTTTTTTTTTTTGTTGATTTTTAAGTTTATTCTAGTTGTTTGATATGTGACAAAGGAACTTTGTGTTTTGAGAGGGAGAGAGAGAGAGAGGAGGACAGTGTCACTCTAGTACCTGTGACACCAGAACTCAATCATAAGAGTCTTTACCCTCTACCAGCTGAGCCAACCTCCCTGGCTTCTATTTCAATTTTTTTTTTTTTTAATGAAAGAGTGAGTTAGAGAAAGTGTAAAGCATCACTCTGCCGCTCACAGAGTTCTGTTTGGACAGTGTATGGTGTGTGTGTGTGTGTGTGTGTGTGTGTGTGTGTTGTTTTTATCTCTGTTGCTCTCCTGTGATGACAGCTCAAACCCAGGGCCTCCTGGGTAACAGGCAGGTGCCCTACTGCTAAGTCACCCTCTCAGCCCCTTTTTCTTTATTTTTAAATTAACTTACTAATTTTACAAGAGGGGGAGAAAAAGATCAGAGGATCCTGGCACATGTGATCTCAGACATGGAACCCACAGCCTCACGACTGCAAGTCCTGCACTCTAACTATCTGAGCCCCGACCCTGTCGTTCTTCTGTTGTTTTCTCTTTTTATTCTCTCTTTTTTGGTGTGTGTGTGTGTGGGGGGAGGGGATCAAACACATGCAAGGGATGCACTCAACAACTGAGCCACATCCCTGGTGTGTGTTTCCAGACCACTGCTCAGCTCTGGCTGATGGTGATGCTGGGGACTGAACTTGGGACTCTGGAGCCTCTAGCTTGAAAATCTTCTTGCTAACCACTAGGCTGTCTCCTTGGCCTGCTTTTTGTTGTTGTTGTCGTCATCAGTGTTGAGGCCATACCTGGAGGTAGAGCTAGTGTGCAGGAACACTAGGCCACTCCACCTGACAAAGTAGGAGAGACATCCCCCGCAGCAGCCAGCTCTGTAGACAGCGTGAAACTGGACTCGGCCAGCGGGGCTGGGCACCAGCTCACCTGAGTCCGTCTTCTTGGCATACTTCTTGCTCTGGCCCCGGATGATGAGCACAAAAACCAGCAGCAGGATGAAGATGAGGCCGACCAGGGCGATGACCACCAAGAACCACCATTCCTCATAGAATGGGTTGGCTTTCTGGGCTGGGAACATGGATGGGGGTGTCAGGTCCAGGGTATAGGAACCCCTCCCCTTGCCTCCTAACCTCCCATTGGAGCTGGGACCCCACCCTGTGCCCTCTAAATGAGGCAGAAGCTAACATGAGGCAGGCTAGGGGGATAGTTTCATCTAAGTGTTAGCTGGAGGGGATGTGCTCTGGGACTACTTCTGGACTCACTGAGGAAAGAGAGCTGGCATTGATTAGTGATGTCTGCCTAGGACAGAGATGGGCAGAGGGGTGACGGTGTGTTTGCTGTATTTCCTTCCTTCCTTTTTTTTTTGTTTTGTTTGTTTCCAGTGTTACCTCTGGGGCTCAGTACTAGCTCTATGAATCCACTGCTCCTGGTGACCATTTTTTCCCATTGTATAGGATAGGACAGAGAGAAATTGAGAGCAGAAGTGGAAATCGAGAGGGAGAGAGGAAGATAAGACACCTGCAGACCTGCTTTGCTGCTGTGAAGCGTCTCTCCTGCAGGTGGGGAGCTGGAGGTTTGAACCCGGATCCTTGCATGGGTCCTTGAACTTAGTACTATGTGCGCTTAACTGGGTGCACCACTGCCCGGCCTCCTTGCTACAGTTTCCTGAGAGTTCAAAGCCTACCTTAATAGGCAGACCTAAATGTCTGTTAACAAAGTGCTTGCCTGACCAGCTACGGGTCTGGGTTTAGTTAGTACCAAATCTTCCTCTGGATGCAGAAAACAAGTAACAGACTCCAGGAAGAAGTCTATTACTTCCCAAGTCCCCAGGACAGCGCTCTTTGCACCAGGAAGCACCAAGTCACCCGCTGTCTGGTGAAGAATTGGCTGTCTTACCTCCTTCATCGAGTGTTTCTCTCCCTAGACTCAGTTCTGTCCTTCTAGGTGAGGGTGAGAACACATGGGAGATGGCTGGGTCTTAGAAACATGGTTGCTATGGGGTGGATGGGTGAGATGGGAGAATACAGGTCCAAGAAAAATGACAGAGGTCCTAGAGGGGGTTGTATTGTTATATGGAAAACTGAGAAATGTTATGCATGTACAAACTATTGTATTTACTGTCGAATGTAAAACATTAATTCCCCAATAAAGAAGTTAAAAAAAAAGAAACATGGTTGCTAGTAGAAATTCTTTCTTCAAATTATGTATTTATTCATTATTGGATAGAGACAGAGAGAAATTGAGAGAGGGAGGGAAGAGAGAGAGGCAGAGAGATACTTATAGCCCCGCTTCACCACTTGTGAAGCTTCCCCCCCTGCGGTGGGGACCAGGGGCTTGAACCTGGGTCCTTGTGCATTGTAACAGGTGTGCTTAACCAGGTGTGCCACCTCCGGGCCCCTGCTAGTGGAAATTATGAGCTACATTCCTGCCTGAGGACAGGGACCTTGGTCTGAACAGCAGTCAATGATTAGGTCTGGGGTCATGTATTTAGATGTTTGGGCTTGGAAATGTGCTGGGAGAAAAAGTAGAGGAGAGCGGAAGGGGGGAATGGCTAGAGTTCTTACTCATCTGGCACTGCTCAGCTAGGAGGACCAGGTTGTATTATCATGTCTGCCTTTTGGGGCAGTTTCTATGGAAACATGCAGTTTATGGCCTGGCACCCTGGAATCTCCTGGGTGATGATTTCACGAAAGCTCTCGTCTCAAGCCCTTATATCTGTGGGCTCCCTGCCCGGGACTTATAGAGTCCTCAGAAAGGAACTCCAAAGATTCATGACCCCAGCATCTTCTGGAGTTGAAAACTGACTCAGGCCCCAGTTGAGGGCCCACTGCTCCAGAGAACAGAAGGGACCCGGATCTGTCTGTGCTCTTCCCCCCATCATCCTGACTCTGTGTCCAGTGTCTTCTATGATGGGCCCCTGGTCTCACTCCACAGTACCTGGCACAGATTGGGAGGGGCTGCTGGGTGTGCCAAAGCCGTAGTCATTGACGGCGATGACCCGGAAGTCATAGCTCACACCTGGCTTCAGGATATCCATGCTGAAGGTGTAGGAGGTCACCTCCTTGGGGATGTCTTTGATGAGGACATCCCAGAGCCCTTCATCTGCAAGAGCACACAGACAGAGGTGCTGTTGAGGGAAGACCCAGCTCCATATTCACTTATCCCCCCAAAGCAGAACCCTGGTTACCTTGTCAACACTTGATCGCCAGTCCTTGGCATCTAGAAAGTTCTCAGGGCTTTTTTTTTTTTTTAAGATGCTTTTGTGAAGCATTTTATCACTTTTAATATTTTTCTTAATTATCTTTATTTATTGGGTAGATACAGCCAGAAATTGAGAGGGAATGGGGGAATAGAGAGGGAGAGAGACAGAGAGACACCTGCAGCCCTACTTCACCACTCGCCAAGCTTTCCCCCTGCAGGTGGGGACCAAGGGCTTGAACCCGGGTCTTTGCGCATTGTAACATGTGCACTCAACCAGGTGTGCCACTACCCAGCTCCCATTTTGCCCTTTTATTCCTTTTATTGAACATCTGAAAAAAAATACATATCTATTCACCACCAGAGTTATTGCTGGGGCTTGGTGCCTGCATCATGAATCCACTACTCACTACAGCTCCCCACCCCCCTTTCTTGACTTGATAGGACTGAGAGACATTGACATTAATGGGGAGGAGATTGAGAGGGAGAGAAACAGACACCTGCAGTACTTGCTTCATGACTCATGAAATGTGTCCCCTGCAAGTGGGGACCAGGGGCTTGAACCTGGGTCCTTCTGAATTGTAATGTGTGCATTCCACTGGGTGTGTCACACCTGGCCCCCCTAGAATGTCTGAAAGTATTGTAAAGACATACAACATGCAGAAAATATTGTCACAACCAACCTAATACCAGCATTCAGGGAAAGAGATTCACCACCTTAGCATGTGTGGGCCAGAACTTAACAGACTCTGTCTTCCATGCCACTAAAAGTGACGGCAATGTCATTCTAAGTGTCTGTCTATACTTTCATCACATGGGTAGACCCTCTTCTCCTTAATCAGGCCTTTTTTTCCTGAATCTCTCTCCTATTCAAACATGCACAATGGTAGAATCAGACCCCCCAAAAAAGTAGAGGTTTGTGTTATTTTTAAAAAATTATCTTTATTTATTTATTGGATAAAGAAAGCTAGAAATCAAGAGAGAAGGGAGTGATAGAGAGGGAGAGAGACATCTGCAACACTGCTTCACCACTCGCAAAGCTTTCCCCCTGTAGGTGGGGACCGGGGGCTCGAACCCGGCTACTAGTGCATTGTAACATGTGAGCTCAACCAGGTGCGTCACCACCCGGCCCCTTGTTTGTGTTTTAAGAACAACTGTGGGGGAGGGGAGGGAGTCAGGCGGTAGCGCAGCGGGTTAAGTGCACATGGTACAAAGTGCAGGGACCGGCTCAAGGATCCCGATTCAAGCCCCCGGCTCCCCACCTGCAGAGGGGTCACTTCATAGGCAGTGAAGCAAATCTGCAGGTGTCTACCTTTCTCTCCCCTTCTCTTTCTTCCCTTCCTCTCTCCATTTCTCTCTGTCCTATCCAACAATGACGACAGCAATAACAACAACAATGATAAACGACAAGGGCAACAAAAGGGAAAAAAATAGCCTCCAGGAGCAGTGAGTTCATAGTGCAGGCACTGAATCCCACTGATAACCCTGGAGGCAAAAAACAACAACTGCAGGAGGGTTGAAGTACCTGAGAGGGTCTGGTCAAGTTGTCTGCATTTGATGGGGCCCTTCCCTAACTCACCCCCCCCCCCCGCCCCGTGCGTAGTTAGCAGAGGAAGGAGCTGAGTGTGCTGGAGAGGGTTCCTCAACATTCTTGATACCCCATTCTGGGGGCTCCTCAAAGTTCCCTTTGTCTGTGATTCCTACAACCTGGCCTCCGTGGGTCACTTCTGCCTCATTCCGAAGGATATGGAGGACACATTGTCCTGGCCAGAGAAGAGGTAGGCCCTGTCGAGGTGTCCACCACACCCATCACCTCCTCTGGGTGGGGAGGCTGGAGAGGGCCCCAGCCCGAGGCTCACTGTGGGGTTCCTTGGCTGTTGAATGAAGGTAAGCTGCCCCTCCTTCCTCCAGTGCTAGTGGGGGGGCTGATTTAGCACCCCAAAGTGCAAACCGCCCGGTCTGGGATAGGCCCCTTGTCACATGAACCAGAGGCCAGCAGTTATCTATTATTATTATACATGAGTCTATTCATTTGATCGAGACAGAAAGAAACTGAGAGGGCAGGAGGAGATAAAGAGAGGGAAAGAAGAGGGAAAGAGGGAGTCGGGGGGTAGCTCAGCAGGTTAAGCGCACGTGGAGCAAAGCACAAGGACCAGTGTAAGGATCCTGGTTCGAGCCCCCGGCTCCCCACCTGCAGGGGAGTCGCTTCACAGGCGGTGAAGCAGGTCTGCAGGTGTCTATCTTTCTCTCCCCCTCTGTCTTCCCTCCTCTCTCCATTTCTCTCTGTGCTATCCAATAACAATGACAGCAATAACAACAACAATAATAACTACAACGATAAACAACAAGGGTGTTCGAACCCCGGCTCTCCACCTGAAGGGGAGTTGCTTCACAGGCGGTGAAGCAGGTCTGCAGGTGTCTATCTTTCTCTCCCCCTCTCTGTCTTCCCCTCCTCTCTCCATTTCTCTCTGTCCTATCCAACAACGACATCAGTAACTACAACAATAAAACAACAAGGTCAACCAAAGGGAATAAATATTAAAAAAGAGAGAGAGAGAAGAACAGAGAGAGAGAGAGAGAGAAAGAGACAGAGAGATACCCTCAGCCCTGCTTCACCTCTCCTGAAGCTTTCCACCTGCAGGTGGGGATCAGGGGCTTGGACCTGGGCCCTTGACACACTGTCATGTGAGCACTTAACCAGGTATGCCTCCGCCTGGCTCTGGCCAGTACTTGTAGGAGAATCTCAGTGCAGTGACTGCTGGTCCTCCATTCATGACAACTCCAGGGCCATCACCCAATGGCCATGGGACCTCCTGGTTGCTGCCACCAGGGAGCAAAGGGCTTGGACATAATCCCATGCTGTCCTTGCCACCTCCATGCTTCCTTCCAGGCGGTTCTTTCGTCTGTGGAAAGCTGCTTCCGAGCACGTGGATGGCTACTTGCCTCAGCTTGCCCTTCAGGGCTTAAGACTTTGGCTTCCTTCTCTCTCTCTCTTTTTTTTTTTTTTTGCCCAGGGTTACTGCTGGGGCTCAGTGCTGGCAAGATGAATCCCAGCGGCCATGCTTTCCATTTTATTTATTTATTTTTATCATCTTTACTTATTGGACAGAGACAGCCAGAAATAGAGAGGACGGGGGATATAGACAGGGAAAGAGACAGAGACACCTGCAGCCCTGCTTCACCTTTCTGCAGACCTGCCTCAGTGTTTGGGAAGCGTCCCCCACCCCCCTGCAGGTGGGGAGTGGAGGGCTTGAACCCAGATCCTTGCACAGGTTCTTGTGCTTTGTACTATGTGTGCTTAACAGGGTGTGCTCTCCCCCAAGGGTTTCACTTTTCACTTTCTTTCTTTTTTTAAATTTTAAAATTATTTTTGTTTATTGAATAGAGACAGCCAGAAATCAAGAGGGAAGGGGGAGCTAGTGAAGGAGACAGACAGAGAGACACCTGCAGCACCGTTTCACCACTCGCAAAGCTTTCCCCCTGCAGGTGGGGACCGGGGGCTTGAATCCGGGTCTTTGAGCATTGTAACATGTGCGCTCTACCAGGTGCACCAGCTGTATATATATATATATATATTTTTTTAACCAGAGCACTGATCAGCTCTGGCTTATGGTGGTGTGGGGGACTGAACCTGAGGCTATGGAGCCTCAGGCATGAGAGTCTCTTTGCATAACCATTATGCTATCTTGCGCTGCCTGGGTTTCACTTTACATATCCACAGTGAAGGTGAGAAGGAAGGGTCTCAAATGAGGGAACTGAGGTTTGGGGAGAGCTGACGCTGCTGTCCAGGGGCTCGGAGCTGCCTGACTGCCCTCAGCACGGAGTCCCCTGATGGAGCAGCGTGCGTGAGGGCTGGAGCGGACTTAGTCTCCACTAATGTTGCCTTCTAGAAGCTGGGGCTGTTGAACACTTTTCCCAGCACCCACCCCAACCTGGTTCTGCCCCTCACGGTAACAAAGGAAAGGCCTGGGAAACAGATCAGAAATTGCCGGCATGCCACACTGTCACTCTGGCAGCTACTGCTGGCGTGGGTGGGTCTACTGGCTGGAACCCTCTGGAATGAATCCCTCCCTGGTCAGCAACGCCTGTCTGCTCTCAGAGATAGAAAGCTGGTTGTTGGGAGTCAGGCGGTAGCGCAGCGGGTTAAGCGCAGGTGGCGCAAAGCGCAAGGACCAGCGTAAGGATCCCGGTTTGAGCCCCCGGCTCCCCACCTGCAGGGGAGTCGCTTCACAGGCGGTGAAGCAGGTCTGCAGGTGTCTATCTTTCTCTCCCCCTCTCTGTCTTCCCCTCCTCTCTCCATTTCTCTCTGTCCTAACAACGACGACATCAATAACAACAATAATAAAAAAAAAAAAACAAGGGCAACAAAAGGGAAAAAATATATAAATTAAAGAAGAAGAAGAAAGCAGGCTGTTTAGCTGGTTCTGCCCAGCACTAGGCATGAGCTACATACATGCCTGCCTATGACAACAGCAAGTTCAGGGGCATGGACGAGAGAGATGTAGCCCATAAATGGAGAGACAAGTGCTCCTCAAGTCTAGTATTCTCTCCTCACTGCCTCCCTGCCCCACTCCATCGCCAGCTTTCAGGCACTGTTCCCACCCTTGGGGGGGGGGGGAGTCCCCAAAATGCTCCCTTTTCTTCTTTTTTTTTTTTTTTTTTGCCTCCAGGGTTATTGCTGATGCTCAGTGCCTGCACCATGAATCCACTGCTCCTGGAGGCCATTTTCCCCCCTTTTGTTGCCCTTGCTGTGGTTATTGCTGTTGATGATGTTGTTCATTGTTGGAGAGGACAGAGAGAAATGGAGAGAGGAGGGGAAGACAGAGAGGGGGAGAGAAAGATAGACACCTGCAGACCTGCTTCATTGCCTGTGAAGCGACTCCCCTGCAGGTGGGGAGCCGGGGGCTTGAACTGGGATCCTTACGCCGGTCCTTGCGCTTTGTGCCATGTGTGCTTAACCTGCTGCGCTACCACCTGACCCCCATGCTCCCTTTTCTTATGCTCAGCCCTTGATTCCACCTGGGTGCATCACACCCCAAACCCCCAAAATCTGGAATATCAGGCCCCATGCTGGGCCTCCAGGGCACTGCAGGAAAAAGCAACAGAGCTCAGTGCTGAGCCAACATTCCACAGCCTGGCACCCCACTGGGCCAACTTGGGTGGAATTTGCAGGCGGGGGCCCTGGTCTCCTGGCCAACCCGGCAGCTGGCACTGAGGGCCAGGGAGGAACCATCTGGAGTGGGCAGAGAGCCAGCCCTGCATGCACCTTTCAGCTACACGTTGGATCTGAGCTTCTGGATTCTCGCTTGACAGGGCTGCAACTACCAGGCTAACGGCAGGTGGTATGGACTTCCTGGAACCACCAGGGTTTTAACTCTTTGCTGGTGAGACTACGAGTACTTACTGACTCCCAGGTATTGATTTGTCACTGGGGTGTATCAGGACCCCCCATTATAAGATCAAACACTGACATGCCTGCTTCCTGGTATGATCTGCTATTTGTGCAGGAATAAACTCTTTTCTCTCTTTTCCTTTTTAAATGGATCAATTAAAAATTATATTTACTTTTATTTTTTATTGCCACCAGGGTTATTGCCAGTACTATGAATCTACCACTCCTGGTGGCTACTGTTTCCTTCTTCTTCTTTCTAATTTTTTAAAAATAAATTATTTAAGATTTTTTATTATCTTTATTTTATTTATTGGCTAGATACAGCCAGAAATTGAGAGGGAAAGGGGTGACAAAGAGGGAGAGACAGAGAGACACCTGCAACACTTCTTCACCCTTGCAAAGCATTCCCCTTGCAGGTTGGGACTGGGGGCTCGAACCCCGATCCTTGAGTATGTGTGCTCAACCAGGTGCACTGCCACCCAGCCATTTCTTCTTTCTAATTTTTTTTGTTTAGATATGACAGAGAGAAATTGAGAGAAAGACACCTGCAGACCTGCTTCATTGCTCATGAAGCAGACCCCCCCCCTGCAGTTGGGGAGTGGGGACTTGAACCTGGGTCCTTATGCTTGGTAATATGTATACTTAACTGGGTGCACCACTGCCTGGACCCTGATTATTCTTTTTTATATTTTATTTATTTATTGGATAAAGACAAAGAGAAAGCAAGAGGGAAGGGGGAGACAGAGAGGGAAAGAGACAGAGAGACATCTGCAGCCCTGCTCTACTGCTCGTAAAGCCTGATCCCTACAGGTGGGGGCTGGGAGCTTGAACCTGGGTCCTTATATATTATATCATGTGCACTCCAATGGGTACATCACCACCTGGTCCCCTCCCTTCATCCCTTCCTTTTGATTTTAATCTTCGAATTGCAGATCCAGGGAATTCTAAGAGCAAGCCTCCAGCTCTCTGCACCCTGGCACTGCTGGTGAACCCAGGAGCCTAGCAACACTGGGAGCTGGTAGTGGCTGAAGGCCCTGTGGGTAAGGGGAGCCGGAGAGGCAGGTGTCAGGGAGACGGTGAAACAGGAGTGGGGGAACGGGGCTGCTTATCAGGGCTCATCTCCTGATGGCTTCGGAAGCTCTCATGATTTGATTTCAGGCTTGACAGGTAAGGTTGGTAAAGTTACGTGACTGACCAGCCAGCCATTATGGCAGAGACGGCTCTTTTTTTAAATTTAATTTAATTTAATTTAATTTTATTTTTTATAAATTTTTTTTCTAACTTTTTTTAAAAATTAATTTATTTTTTATTATACAGAGACAGAGATAAATTGAAGGGTTGAAGGGAAGGGGCGATAGAGAGGGAGAGAGACAGAGAGACACCTGTAGCCCTGCTTCACCACACATGAAGCTTTCCCCCTGCAGGTGGGGACCAGGGGCTTGAACCTGGTTCCTTGCGCACTGTAGTGTGTGCGCTTAACCAGGTGCACCACCACCTGGCCCCCAGAGACAGCTCTTAAAAGGCCATCAAGAGAGCTCAGTGGGGAGGGTCCCTGTCTTGTCATCACATGGCAGGGACTGAGCGAGGCCCAGGTTGAAGCCCGGCGTCCACAGCACTATGGGAAGGTTCAGTTCTGCATTGTTCCCCAACCTCCAGCTCCCTAATAACTAAAAAAGTTTTCCCAGATTGATGAAGCCCCGGTGATAACAAAAAAAGAGGGGCACCATATGCAGGTGGGGCACTGGGCTATTAGACCGGTGCGCAATCTTTGTGAGACCTGCTGTCAATAGGCTTTTCTTCCCTCCATTTTTTTCCTTATCTGCTATGACTTCATTGATCCTGTCTACAGGTATAATACTAAATCCACTTCTATACAAAGGGAAAGGTTGCCTTTTACCCACAAGTCCATCTTGAAGAAATAACTTTGTTGTCATATCAAGTAGCACTTTGGCTACCACTCTAAAGGGAATACGCAATTGATCATTTCATTTTTTTTTCTTTTGCCTCCAGGGTTACTGCTGGTGGGGCTGGGTGGTGGCATTGCTCCTGGTGGCCATTTTTTTTTTTTTTTTGGATAGGACAGAGAGAAATGGAGAGAGGAGGGGAAGAGAGAGAGGAGGAGAGAAAGATAAGACACCTGCAGACCTGCTTCACCGCCTGTGAAGTGACCCCCCCTCGCAGGTGGGGAGCCAGGGGCTTGAACTGGGATCCTTACATGGATTCTTAAGCTCCAGTTATTTATTTATTTGTTTGTTTGTTTATTTATTTATTTTAGCACTGTTCAACTCTGGCTTATGGTGGTGCGGAGGACTGAACCTGGGACTTTGGAGCCTTAGGCAAGAGAGTCTCTTTGCATAACCATTATGCTATCTACCACCCTACCCCTACCCTGCACTTAGTACTATCTGTGCTTAACCAGGTGTGCCACCACGCGGCTCCCTCATTTAATTATTATAAATTACTTGAAAATGTAGCAGTTACGCATACGATAAAATTATCTACATGTCTAGATGATGGCTCAGTATGCATTTTTTTTTCTTAACAGTATGCATTTTTAAAATGTGATTTATTGGGAGTCAGGTGGTGGCGTAGAGGGTTAAGCGCTGGTGGCGCAAAGCACAAGGACCAGAGTAAGGATCCTGGTTCGAGCCCCCGGCTCCCCACCTGCAGGGGAGTCGCTTCACAGGTGGTGAAGCAGGTCTGCAGGTGTCTGTCTTTCTCTCCCCTTCTCTGTCTTCCCCTCCTCTCTCCATTTCTCTTTGTCCTATCCAACAACAACGACATCAATAATAACTACAACAATAAAACAACAAGGACAACAAAAGGGAATAAATATTTTAAAAAAATATGATTTATTGAAGGTGTAGATGATTTAGAGGCAATTTTTTTTAGTCTCCGGACTATTTTGTGTAGCTATCGATTTTGAAACTACTTGTGAGTAATTAATCGTGAGTTAGTAATTTTTGTTGTCCCCAGAAAAAGTATGGAAAACATAAATTTATCTATGTCTGGAAGGGTATATTCAGTTTAATTAATTTAGGGATTTAAAAAATTATCTTTATTTATTGGATAGAGCCAGAAATTGAGAGGAGAGGGGAGACAGAGAAGGAGAGAAGACAGACACACCTGCAGCATTGCTTCACTGCTTGAGAAGCTTTCCCCCTGCAGGTGGGGACAGGGGCTCGAACCTGGGCCTTTGCACATTGTAATATGTGCACTCAGCTAGGTGCTCCACCACCTGGCCCCCAACTTATGGATGTTTTTAAAAGAAAGATTATAATGTGGGAGCTGGGCTGTGGTGCAGTGGGTTAAGCACATGTGGCACAGAGCGCAAGGACTGGCATAAGGATCCCGGTTTGAGATCCCGGCTCCCCACCTGCAGGGGAGTCACTTCACAGGCGGTGAAGCAGGTCTGCAGGTGTCTATCTTTCTCTCCCCTCTCTGTCTTCCCCATCTATCTCCATTTCTCTCTGTCCCTTCCAACAACAATGACAGCAATAACAATAATAATAACAACAATGATAAACAACAAGGGCAACAAAAGGAAAAAAATAAAAATTGAAAAAAGGAAGATTATAATGTAAATTCCAAAGTCTATAGGATTTATCTACAGACTCTCATGCCTGAGGTTCCAAAGTCCCAGGTTCAATCCCCCACCACCATAAGCTAGAGCTGAACAGTGCTCTGGTTAAAAAAAAAAAAAAAAAAAGAAAGAAAAAAGGATTTATCTATACATCCATTGGGCGGAGGATAGATAGCATAATGGTTATGCAAACAGACTCTCATGTCTGAGGCTCCAAAGTCCCAGGTTCAATCCCCTGCACCACCATAAGCCAGAGTTGAACACTGCTCTGGTTAAAAAAAAAAAAAAAAAGAAAGAAAAATAACATACATCCATAACTTCCCAAGGTATAGGAATCAGCTTGGCCCAATCTGCTTATATTGTTGAAATATTTGCTTTATTTCTAAATATATTACAACTAAAATAATAAGTCACACACACACACATATATGAGGGAGGGAGAGAGCGAGAGAGAGAGAGAGAGAGAGGGGGGGGGGTGTAGCTAGGCTATCTAAAGCCAACATCTGCCTTTTGTGGTGCTGATTGGGGGTGGCATGGTGAGCCAGATGCCACTCCTGTCTTTTTTTTTCTTTTACCAGAGCACTGCTCAGCTCTGGTTTATGGTGGTGAGGGGACTCAACCTGAGACTTTGGAGCCTCAGTCATGAGAATCTCTTTGCATAACCATTATGCTAACTACCTCCACCCATCTTTTTTTAATTTAAATGTATTCATTTATTTTTATTATTTTAATTTTTTTCTTGCCTCCAGGGTTACTGCTGGGGCTCAGTGCCTGCACCATGAATCCACTGCTCCCGGAGGCCATTTTTTTTTCTCTTTTTGTTGCCCTTGTTGTTTTTTTATCACTGTTGTGGTCATTATTATTGTTGTTATTGATGTCGTCGTTGTTGGATAGGACAGAGAGAAATGGAGAGAGGAGGGGAGGACAGAGGGGGCGAGAAAGATAGACACCTGCAGACCTGCTTCACCGCCTGTGAAGCGACTCCCCTGCAGGTGGGAGCCGGGGGCTTGAACTGGGATCCTTACACTGGTCCTTGCGCTTTGCACCACCTGCGCTTATCCCACTGCGCTACGACACCCTATTCATTAATTTTTTTTATCAGAGATTGCTCCATTCTCGCTTATGGTGGTGCTGGAGGTTGAACGTGGGGACTTTGGTGCCTCAGGCATGAGAGTCTCATTGCAGAACCATTATGCTGTCTCCCTAGCTTTTCCCTGGCTTTTTGAATGATCCTCCACTGGGGAGGGCTGGTGCTTCCCCAGAGGGGTGCTGTGTGTCCCCCTAATGAAGGGTCCAACTTCCCGTGTCTACCCCTCCCCAGCAGGCCCTCCTTTGCTGTCACCTGACCCATCATCTCCCTGTGAGCAGAGACAGGACTCCTCGAGGGGAGGGAAGGGGACGTGGGAGAGACAGGAGCCACAGGAGTCCCGTGTGAGACCTACCTGAGGGCCGGGCCTCTATCACGTAGCGGGTGATGGGTCCTTTGCCGGGGTCCCCGCTGGACCAGTGGATGGCGATGGCTGAGCTGTACCGCACGATGATAGGCACTCCTGGGGGGCCCGGGGCTCCTGCAGACAGTGGGCAGTGGGGGGCGTGGGGAGCAGGCAATCAGAGCTTGGTGGGCACCCTGCCTGCTGCTCTGAGCTCTGGCAGGAGAGGTCAGGAGACAAAGTCCCCTGAAGCCTGAGGAGCTTGTCTGGGTGGTTGGTTTGTGAGGGCTGAAGGCCCTCTCCCTACCACACCCCCTTTCAGCATCGTCTCTGGATCCCTCATCACTATCTCCCCCAACTGCATCTGCTATTAGATCAGGCAAGGAGAGAGGAGAACCAAAGGGCTGGGGGGTGGGTAGGTTGGGAGCTGCTGGCTTGGCCACCAGGCAGGGGAGAGAGAGAGAGAGAGGGAGAGGGAGAGGGAGAGGGAGAGGGAGAGGGAAAAAACAATCCAGTGAGAGGGAGCTGCTGTTCTGCCAGAAAAAGCAGCGGGTGTTTACTAAGGGGCCTGAGCCCTCTGCCCCAGCTGAGTCTCCAGGGCCACCACCCCTCTGCTGAATCTCTCTCTATTGGACGCTATCCTTGCACCTTCCAGAGTCCAGAACCCAGAAGGTGCTGTGGTTTCTGTATGGGATGAAGCAGTGGTGTGTGTGTGTGTGTGTGTGTGTTGAGAAAGTGGGTGCTGGGTGGCCCCTGTGGGTGCCCCTGGGGAAGAAGCTGAGAGTCCTGTGTTGGGGTGAAGAGTCTCCAGGGTCCAGGGTGCTGGCAGGTGGACAGGAGGCCAAGGACTGAGTGAGACAGCCCAGCACCACTGCCTGTCATGATCCCAGGGGCCTCACTTCCTCCTCCTTCTAGTGTGTGCCACCACAGCACAGGGGGCAGGTGTGTTGAGCTGAGCAGGTGGAGGCCTCAGGACCCAGACCTCACAAGCTCTTCTGCAGAGGGCCCCCTCTGTCACCTCTCTGTCCTTCCTGCCTCCCCTGCCTGGGCCACTTCAAGCTCAGGTTGGAACAGCCCATCTTCCTCCTGACAGGTCTCCTGTCCCCACGTCACCACTGCCCCTTCCTGTCTGTCTCTGCCAGGTCTCTCTCTGTGTTTGCTTCTTTCCCCAGGAATTCAAGTCAGGTTGGAAGGGGTGGTGGTGGTGCCAGGGTGTTAGGGAGCAGATACAGGGCAGCTGGAAGGTGGGCAGCTGACAGCGAGAGCGGCAAACTGCTCCCTGCCGCATGGCCAGCTCTGGTCTAGCCAGGCTTCTCTGTAGAACAAGAGGTGAGAATGCACAGTGCTTCCAAAGACAAAGTCAAGAGCGACCTGTTGGGAGGCGGGGGGTTCAGCGCACATAGTACTAAGCACAAGGACCCACACAAAGATCCGGGTTCAAACCCCTGGCTCCCCACCTGCAGAGGGGACCCTTCACAAGCAGCAAAGCAGGTCTGCAAGTATCTATCTTTCTCTCTCCCTCTCCTCTCTCAATTTCTCTCTGTCCTATCCAATAAAATGGGGGGAAAATGGCCACCAGGAGCAGTGGATTTGTGATAACCCTGGAGGCAAAAAACAAAAACAAAAAACAGCCTGTCTGAGCCAGCAGTAAGTTCACAGGATAGGTGAGAGGGGTCAAGCCCAGGGGAAGCCATGCCCAGTCTTGACTCCCATAGTAAAAGGAGGAGGAGGAGGAGGGGGGGGGGGGAGGCGCCTTCATAGGACGGGGAAGTTTGGGGATCTTTGTGTACTTTTTCAGGCAGGGAGAGACCAGGCTGGCCTGGCAGGTGGTTTTGCATTCAGGAGGTGACACCCTCAGCCACCAGGGATTCCAGGAAAAAAAAAAAAAAACCCAGCCCAAGGGCAACTTTAAGAGGTGTCACAAAACCCCACACCCATCCCTCAGTCTTTCTTGCCCCCTTCCTCTCTTTCCCTCCTCTCCCCAGCCCTCTTGGGTTCTACACTTTGGATAATGGTAGCCCTGCTCTGCAGGTGCATGCCACCAAGTCTGGACCCCGCCCCCCAGCTAGAGCACTCCTGCAACGTCCTTTCCCCCCTAGTGGCCCCCCGCACATGGTGCTATTCCAAACTGTCTTTTAGACTTTGTGAAAACTGTGATGTTATCACTGGGGTGGGGGAGAGGGGACACAAAGCTTAAGTGGTGGGTCCCTGGTGGACCGATAAGATACTCCATGATCTTATTTTAATTTTATTTTAAAAATACTTTATTTATTTATTCATAAAGAATGATAGGCAGGGTGGTCCGGGAGGCGGCGCAGTGGTAAAGTTTTGGACTCTCAAGCATGAGGTCCCCAGTTCGATCCACGGCAGCACATGTGCCAGAGTGATGTCTGGTTCTTTCTCGCTCCCTCTTTCTCATAAATAAATAAAATATGATAGGCAGGGGTAGGGGCAGATAGCATAGTGGTGATGTAAACAGACTCTCATGCCTCCAAGGTCAAGGCTCCAAGGTCCCAGGTTCAGTCCCCTGCACCACCGTAAACCAGAGCTGAGCAGTGCTCTGGTCACTTTCGTTGTATCTCTCTTTCATTAAAAATAAACAAAATATAATAATAATAATAATAATAATAATAATAATAATAATAATAATAAATGATAGGCAGAGAGAGAGAGGAAGAACCAGACATCACTCTGGTACATGTGCTGTTGGGGACCGAACTCAGGACCTCATGCTTAAGAGTCCAGTGCCTTATCACTGCACTACCACCTGGACCACCCCATAATCTTATAATCTATTCAATCACTAATAAAAGTTGCATTAAATTGAAAACAAAACAGGGCTGCCCAGCCAAGCAGTTGCCCTCCCTCCCCCTGGGTCTGGCCTGTTATCTCCTGGTGTCTGGGCCCCTGCACGAGTGGTTACTGAAAAGCCATCCTAGCTGGGTATGCATGTGGATTCTGATGCCCTGAGGGCACAGGCAGCACCCCTGGGGGGGGGGGCTTTCACATAAGTGTCATCCTGAAACATTCTGATGGTGGGGGGGGGGGCTCTGCAGCCTGACTCCTCGACAGGCACCCTTCCTAGTCCCCCTTGCCTTTAGAATACACGGAATCTCAGTGCATATTTCCGAGTGCCTGTCTTAAGTCCCCCAGGATCCCCCACTTAGAGCCCCCCCTTGACCACCAATGCCCCCCTCCAGGCCACATCCTGCACACTGTGCGACTATGTCCCCCCAGCTACCTGTCCCATGCTGCTCCCCTCCACATGTCCAGGCTTAGGGGGTGGCTCTGGACACACCCTCCTGATCTGAAGGCCCTGATGTGGAACAGTAGCCCCCACGTGCGCCCCTACCTTCTCCGGGGCCCGTGGTGACATTGGCTTCGATCTCCGGCCCGTAGGTGAAGGTCTTGGCTCTGATTCGGAAGCGGTAGGTCATGCCCTCCGCCAGGTCCTTGACTTTCAGCCACAGAGGGCTGCTGCCCTTCACGTCCACGGTCACGATCTTACTGACCCCTGCGGGCGGGGAGAGCACTCGGGTAGTGGTTTGCGCCTTGAGCAGCAAGGAGCCTGTTCTGTTTTTCACCCTGGGGGGAATGGTCCTGCCCCTTGTATGGACCTGTTTCCCTGTTTACAAGCTGGGTGAAATTCTCTACGGAATGATGGTGGCCCTGTGCGAGGACGGACCTCAGGGGCCATGCCCCGGGGGCCCCACTCACCGTCCACAGGGGTGCAGGGCTCATATACCAGCCGATAACCATCCAGGATGCCATTGGGGAACTCCGGGGCGTGCCAGGACACGTTCACGGATGTGGTGGTCAGCTCACTGAACTTGACTGAGCTAGGAGCACTGGGTGCTGCCGAGGAGAAGTAAAGGGTGTGAGGGTGTCTATCTGCTCTTGCTAGACATGTCCACAGACCTTCTTGGACTCCAGGGAAGGGGAGTGGTGGCAGCGGTGGGGGGAGAGGCATCTGGGTCTGGCCCCTGAAGAATTGAAAGCACAGCTTCTGGCAGGAGCAGTCAGGAGGGGGGTCACTGGACTCTCCTCTCTCCTGCAGCTCTCTGTGGCTCTCACTCTGCACTGTCAGAGACCTCCCCTCTCCCAGGCTGGGGGAATGGGGGTGGGGGTCAGGCAGGTCTTGTTGGGTGGGTCTGGGCTGCTGACTCAGGTCTCAGTGGCCCCTGAGATGCCCTGAGAAGCTCTGTAGGGGGGCCCCTGCTAGAGAAGGCAGGGTGTCTGGGTCCCAGAGATGGGAGGAGGGTGTGGGGAGCATGGGATATGCAGACACCAGAACTGCATTGAGGAGGCCTCTCTTCTGTCCTGGATGGAGCACGGGGCAGGACTTGTGGTCCAGAGACCTCCCTGTCAAGGTGGCCAGAGCCAGGGTCAGTGGAACCCTCTGAGGGAGATGCTTTGTTGAACCGAAAACTGAGGGGGAGGGCAGGAAGGGAAAGACACATCTACTGACAGCTGCAATGACCAGGCTGCTGTCCCACTAGCCGCCCCCCACTAGTGGTGACCAGTCCTGCTCCTTCCGCCTGGTGTCAGCCAGCTGCAGCCTTTGAAGGAGGAAGGCGGCTCAGGGGGAGCCTTTCCTGCCTCCTCTGGGTGAGGGGGGGGGGTGTAGTGCGACAGAACACTGTGTCTTGCTGTTACGGTGACAGGAGCTCCCAGGCTCCTATGGGCTCACATCCGGCCGCTGACACTGACGGAGACTGGTCAGGACAGGCAGGCGGATTCTCAGGAGCCAGTGGAGGAAAAGGATTTCCCTGGAGCCAGACTCGTCCCCAAAGAGGACACAATTAGCAACTGGCCACAGGGGTCTGGCTGGAGCTTTCAGAGAAGCCGTGGTTTGCATGTGAGACACCGAGGACTGGGGGCCATGGTTCAGGGAGGCAGGGAGACATCTGTGTGGGCAGAGGAAGGGACAGTGCAGGGACGATGGCACAGGGCATGCTGGAATTTCCTGGGCTGTCACCTCTGCTCCCTAAGGAACAGCTAGGGCAGTGCTGGGGGACAGACTCATTTTCCAGGCTTACCCCCTGCTCATCACATGGGGGAGGGGGACACCTGTCCTGCCCTGCCCTGCCCTGCCCTGCCCTGCCCTGCCCTGCCCTGCCCGTCCAGGGGCTCTCAGGAGAATGAGTGTTGGAGTCCTGCTGGAAGAACCACTTGGGATACTTGTGGGCAGATGGTTCTTCCTGTCCTCCTGCCTCTCCCCCACGCTTGCTCACTCATCTCCCTGCCTGCATGGCCCACCTTCCACCCAGGGTTAGAGCAAGTTTTTGAAGACAGAACTGAAGGGGCCAGCTGGTGGCGCACCTGGTTAAGCACACACACTACAGTGCACAAAGTGCTGGGTTCAAGCCCCTGGTCCCCACTTGCAGGCGGAAAGTTTCACGAGTGGTGAAGCAGGGCTGCAGGTGTCTCTCTGTCTCTCTCCCTTTCTCCTCTCAATTTCTCTGTCTCTATCTAATAATGAATAAATAGATAATTGAAAAAAATTAAAAGTGAAATAGAACTGACATATGTCACAAGCGCAAGGACCCAGATTCAAGCCCCTGGTCCCCACCTGCAGGGGGTAGCTTTACCAACAGTGAAGCTCCCCACCTGCAGGGGAGTCACTTCACAGGCAGTGAAGCAGATCTGCAGGTGTCTTTCTCTCCCTGTCTTCCCCTCCTCTCTCCATTTCTCTCCGTCCTATCCAACAACGAACAACATCAATGGTAATAATAATAACCACAACGAGGCTACAACAACAAGGGCAACAAAAGGGGGAAAAATGGCCTCCAGGAGCAGTGGATTCATGGTGCAGGCACCGAGCCCAGCAATCTTTGGAGGAAAAAAAAAAAAAAAAACGAGCAGGAGCTGCTGGGGAGTTTTCTCAGCAGATAGAGCAAACACCTGCATGCCTGAGGCTAGGGCCTGATCCCCTGCACGATTTGGACCAGAGGGAGGCTCTGGTCGTCTCTCTTCCTTATACAACAAGCGAGTGAACACATCATTTAGACAAGTAAAAATAGGGGCCGGGTGGTGGTGCACCTGGTTGAGCACACATGTTACAATGTGCAAGGATCTGGGTTGGAGCCTCCTGTCCCCACCTGCAGGGGGGAAAGTTTTGCAAGCGGTGAAGCAGGGCTGCAGGTGTCTCTCTGTTTCCCCCCCCCTTTGTTGCCCTTGTTGTTTTTTATCATTGTTGTGGTTATTGTTATGGTTGCTATTGATGTCATTGTTGTTAGGACAGAGAGAAATGGAGAGAGGAAGGCAGAGGGGGGAGAGAAAGATAGACACCTACAGACCTGCTTCACCGATTGTGAAGTGACTCCCCCCCCACCCCCACCCCCGCAGATGGGGAGCCGGGGGCTTGAACCGGGATCCTCATGCCGGTCCTTGTGCTTCGCGCCATGTGTGCTTAACCCGCTGCACTACTGCCCGACCAGCCCCCTTTTTTTTTCTCTCTCCCTCAGGGTTGCTGGGACACAGTGTCTGCACTACGAATCCACTACTCCTGGTGGCCATTTTTTCTATTTTGTTGCCCTTGTTGTTACTGGTATTGCTGGATAGGGCAGAGAAAAATGGAGAGAGGAGGGGAAGACAGAGAGGTGGAGAGAATGGCAGACACCTGCAGACCTGCTTCAACACTTGTGATGTGACCCTCCCTGCAGGTGGGGAGCCGGGGGCTCGAACCGGGATCTCTGTGTGGGTCCTTGTGCTTCACACTGTGGGCTTAACATGGTGTGCTGCCACCTGGCCCCCTCTCTGTTTCTCTATCTCCCCCTTCCGTCTTGATTTCTGGCTGACTCTATCCAATAAATAAATAAAGAGGGAGTCAGGCGGTAGCGCAGTGGGTTAAGCGCATGTGGCACAAAGCGCAAGGACTGGTCTAAGGATCCCAGTTCGAGCCCCCGGCTCCCCACCTGCAGGGGAGTCGCTTCACAGGTGGTTAAGCAGGTCTGCAGATGTCTGTCTTTCTCTCCACCTCTCTGTCTTCCCTTCCTCTCTCCATTTCTCTCTGTCATATCCAACAATGACAACATTAATAACTACAACAATAAAAACAACAAGGGCAACAAAAGGGAATAAATAAATAAAATAAAATATTAAAAAAATAAATAAATATTAAAAGAAAAGTAGACGTAGAAGCAAGGGGGTCGGGTGGTGGCGCACTGGGTTAAGCACACACAGTACTAAGCACAAGGACCCGTACAAAGATCCCAGTTTGAGACCCCCAGTTCCCCACCTGTGTGCGTGTGGGGGGAGTCGCTTCACAAACAGTGAAGCAGGTCTGTAGGTGTCTTATCTTTCTCTCTCCTTCTCTATCTCTCCTTCCCTTCTCAATTTCTCTCTGTCTTATCCAATAAAATGAAAAAAAAAGGCCACCAGGAGCAGTGGACTCGTAGTGCAGGCACCGAGCCCCAGAGGTAACCCTGGAGGCAAAAAAACAGAAGCAGGATCCCAGAGCCCAACTATGTGAAGCTACCCAGTAACCCCCTGCCCTGCCCCTGACATGGACCATAGAGTAAACCTTACACTTCCTCCTAAGGTCCTCAGACCTGCCACCATCTCCCAAACTGCCCACTTTCTCTCCAGTCATCTCTCTTTCTGTTTCTCAAATCCTCTCCTGCCACTGGGCCTTTGCACCTGACACCTGACACTCCCCCTGCCTGGAACACCCCTCCTCCAGGGGTCCTCCATGCTGTCCTCTCCTTCTTGCTCAGATCTCCTCCTGAGACTGAGGCCCCTGCAGGCAAACCCATCTAGGGTCCTCCACGACCTGTTCCCTGGCCCTGCTCTGAGGCCACTCACACCCACTGCCCTCGAAGGTCAAGCTAGAGGCGTGTTCATCACCTGCCTCCACGCTAGGCCGAACCGGTGCTCCCAGAAGCTTCCATGAAGGACTCTGCATCCATAGGCAGAAAGAGGGTAAAAGCTGTGTGTGTAGGGGAGACGGGCTGGTGTGGGCTGGTGAGCTAACAGAAGCAAGATGGTCAGATCTGGGGCTCCCTGCTAGGCTCAAGTGGGCGGTGTCTCTTTGCTGAGCTCACTATCTGCCCAGCTCTGTGGGCGGTGACCCCTTTCTTTGAATGCTGTCCTTAGCCCAGGTCTCTTGGGGGGTGAAGCAGCTGCCTCCAGTTCCCCCAAGAGCACCTCCTTTCCAGCCTCTCCTCCCCACCCCGCACCTGCTTGCTGGGTCTGGCCCTGAACAGGAGTGCTCCGAGGTCCGTCCCCCGCAGAGTTGAAGGCGGCCACGCTGACCATGTAAGTCGTGTAGCCCGTCAGATTCTTGAGCTTCACGCTGGTCTCGGCCAGGAACAGCGTCTTCAGTCGCTCTGTGAGGTTCCTTTGCTCGGCCTCTCGGAAGAAAATCTGCGGACACAGAGGGTCGGAAGGCTGAGTGGGAGAGCCCACAGGACACAGAAAGGCAGAGCCGGTCAGGGGCTGGATTCAGTATTCTTGGGGTGCAGGACCCAGAGCCTCACCCTGCCCTGACACGCCACACGGAGTGCCCTCTGCAGGTGTGTGCCACCTGTGAGCACTGAACTCTGCAAGCCTTTGAGGGAGAGCTGTGAGCTGACACGTGGTACCCCTGCCTGCACTGGGGTCTCAGAGACACTGTCCTGGTTGCCACCTACAGACCTGGGCAGGCGGTGGGAGCCACCCAGGGGCAGTGCAGAAGCACTTAACATTGGTGCTGTTCTAGAAGCCATTTCAGAACATCCTGGGAAGTTGTGAGGGAGGTGCCCTACAGGCAGTTGAGTCTAAGAGCTCAGAAGATGTTCCACGGGCTTCTCACAACACAGTCTGTGAGGCTGACCTGCAGGGTCAGTGAGGCTGGGAGACCCTTCCTCGGGGCTTTGCAGCCCTGAACGGAGGCTTCCAAAAAGTGGCGAGCCCTGCCATGGGGAGGATTAGAGAGCGTTTGGTGCCACCTCCTGGCCAAAGTGGTTTTTGCATGCTACTGCCTTCCAGAGTCTCATGTTTTCCTGGAGGACACTGATGAAGGGAGAAAAACGTCCTTGTATTGTTATGTGGAAAAGTGGGAAATGTTATGCATGTACAAACTATTGTATTTTACTGTCAACTCTAAATCATTAATTGTCCAATAAAGAATTTTTTTAAAAGGGGGAGGTAGGGGGCAGGTAGGTGGTGGTGCACCTGGTTGAGCACACATGTTACAGTGCACGAGGACCCAGGATCGAGTCCCTGGTCCCCACCTGCAGTTTAGGGTTAGAGTGTTTCCTCGAGGAAACACTCACGAAAGACATGTCTCTGATATCTGATTACTGTAAAAAATGGCGACTAATCCCTAGCACTGCAAAAACGGTATCATCTGTTTTCCATCTATACCATGCCTCGGCCTCACGTGAGCTTAATGTGCAGCTTGGCGATACGAGAATCCGGTATGAAGCCCAGCCAGTCTATCTTGGCGTTACTCTCGATCGCACTCTGTCATTTCACGAACATCTCATAAAAACTGCAGCAAAGGTGGGCGCGAGGAATCACATCATTGCAAGACTGGCCAGCTCCTCATGGGGCGTGAGCGCTTCCACACTACGATCATCATCTCTGGCAATATGCTATTCCACTGCAGAATACTGTGCCCCAGGATGGTTCCGTAGCCCCCATGTCCACTCGGTCGATTCCAAATTATATTCCTCCATGAGGATCATTTCTGAAACCATCTGTTCCACCCTGGTCCCATGGCTGCCAGTTCTCAGCAACATCGCCCCGCCAGATATTCGTCTGGATGCGGCATCATCTAAGTTCATTTCCCACGTCTACGCTCGACCGGACCTGCCAATATACGCGGATATCTTCGCCCACCCTGTCCAACGCTTGACGTCTCGTCACCCAATCTGGTCCCCTACACCTACACTGAACTTCTCTGTTCCAGTCTCTTGGAAACAGAGTTGGCAGTCAGCTGAGGTAAAGAACAAACACCTCATCACAGACCCCTGCGAGCGTCAACCCGGCTTTGACCTAGCACGTTATGATTGGGCCCTCCTCAATCGCTATCGAACAGGCCATGGCCGGTGCGTCGCTATGTTCCATCGCTGGGGAGCCAGAGACGACCCGAACTGCCCCTGCGGCTCCAGACAGACTATGACCCACATAGTCAATGACTGCCACCTCTCCAGATTCAAAGGAGGTCTCGAAACTTTACATCAGGCTCAACCTGACGCTGTTGACTGGCTACGGAAGAAGGGCAAACGCTAGAAGAAGAAGAACCTGCAGGGGGAAAGCTTCACAAGTGGTGAGGCAGGGCTGCAGGTGTCTCTCTATCTGTCTCCCTCTCTATCTCCTCCTTCCCTCTCGAGTTCTGGCTGTCTCTAGCCAATAAATAAACAAAAAAAGTGGGGGGGGGGAGACAAGGAACAGAGTTCCCACCTGGCATGTGTCAGTGAGCGGCAGTTTGGAAGTCTTGTTAAACTCTTGCTTTCCTCCAATTACTTTCCTTCCTTCCTTCCTTCCTTCCTTCCTTCCTTCCTTCCTTCCTTCCTTTCTTTTCTTTTTTTTTGTCTCTAGGTTTATCACTGAGGGCTTGGTGCCGGCACTATGAATCCACTGTTCCTGACAGTCATTTTTTTTATTGGATAGGACAGAGAGAACTTGAAAAGGGAGAAGGAGAGAGACAGAGAGACACCTGCAGACCTGCATCACCGCTTGTGAAGTGTCTTCCCTGCAGGTGGGAGCTGGGGACTCAAACTCAGATCCTTGCATGGGTCGTTGCACTTTGTACTAACCAGGTGTGCCACTGCCTGGTCCCCTCTCTAATTCCTTCTTTAAAAAATTATATTCATGTTATTCATTTCACGAGGGAGGCAGAAAGAGAGAGGGAGAGAGGGAGAGAAGGAGAGGGGGCAGAGGGAGGGAGGGAGGGAGGGACGGATATAGGGAGAGGGAGAGAGAGAGAGGGGTATCAGAGCCCATTTATGATGCATGAGTGTCAGGGAACCAACTAGGAGTCTCACATTAGAAAGTCCAATGTTCCATCACCTGGGTCTGTCCTTCCTTCCTTCCTTAATTGAACCGTCTCATATGGGCAGATGAGTGAGAGATGAGGTCACTCACTCACTCGTTCACTCTTTTGCCCACTTGTGAGGATACAACAGTGGACAGGCTTCCTGCTGAATTCTGGGTACTGTGGCAAGGTTAAGGGCAATGCTAAGAACCTAGGTGGCGTCCGCCTAAACCCGGCAAGTGATGAGTGTCCATGTCCACTAAAGAAAATGAGTGTAGACAGTGTCCCTGAGTGACTCCTGACCTCTCAGTGTTTGGGGGCCGGAGAGAGGAGCTGGAACAGCAAGGGGGAGAGAAGGGACAGGCAGAGAGGGTCACTGAGAGGAGGCGACATTTCAAGATGCAGAGACTCCTGTGGCAAACGTGGCTCAGCCAGGCAGGCGAGGCCAGTGTTTGAGGACTATCAACACGGGAATGGCTGAAAAGCTGGGAAGCAAGTGTTGGTGAGAAAAAGGAACTTTCTGGTTAAGAGCACATGTTCCGATGAACAAGGACGCAGGGGCAAGTCACTAGTCTGTCCGGCCCCCAGCTGCGGGGTGAAAGCTTCGCGAGCAGCGGGGCTGTGCCACAGGTATCTCTCTGTTTCTTTCTCTCCTCCTCCTCTTGATTTCTGTCTCTCTCCAAGAAAGAAAAAGAACTTTTGTGCACTAGCTTGGTACAGCCCCACTGGAAAACAGCTTGGTGATTTCTTTTAAACAAACAAGAAACAGGGAGCCGGGAGCCAGGCAGTGGTGCAGTGGGTTAAGCGCACATGGCAGAAAGTGCAAGGACCAGCGTGTAAGGATCCTGGTTTGAGCCCCCGGCACCCCACCTGCAGGGGAGTCGCTTCACAGGCAGTGAAGCAGGTCTGCAGGTGTCTATCTTTCTCTCCCCTGTCTTCCCCTCCTCTCTCCATTTCTCTCTGTCCTATCCAACAACAACAACAGCAATGTCAACAGCAATAATAACTACTACAGTGATGATAAACAACAAGGGCAACAAAAGGGGGAAAATTAAAGGAAAAAAACAATAAACAACAAACAGTGGGCCGGGCAGTGTTAAGCGCATACAGTGTGAAGCGCAGTGACTGGTGTAAGGATCCCGGTTCCAGCCCCCGGCTACTCACGTGCAGAGGAGTCGCTTCACAGGCGGTGAAGCAGGTCTGCAGGTGTCTGTCTTTCTCTCCCCCTCTCTGTCTTCCCCTTCCATCTCAGTTTCTCTGTCTCTAATAAATGAATAAATATACTATTTTTTAAAAGGTAGGGCTGGAGCACGTGGCGCAAGTGCAAGGACCGGCATAAGGATCCAGGTTTGAGCCCCCGGCTCCCCATCTGGAGGGGAGTCGTTTCACAGCTGTGAAGCAGGTCTTCTTCAGGAGTCTTATTTTTCTCTCCCCCTCTCTATCTTTCCCTCCTCTCTCTCTCGGTTTTTCTCTGTCCTATCCAACAACAACAACAGCAGCAGCAACAACAATGGGAAAATATGGCTGCCAGGAGCAGTGGATTCACAGTGCAGACATCGAATCCCAGTCATAACCCTGGAGGCAACAAAACAAAAACAAACAAACAAAAACCAAGAAGCAGAAATACCACAACATCCCTGAAGAATTTCTCTGAAGAATACACAAACGCTAGTTTGAAAAGACGCCTGCACTTCTACGCTTACAGCAGCATGATCATAACAGCCCAAACACAGAAACACCTCGAATATCCACCCAGAGCTGACTGGATAAAGAAACCGCGGAGAGGGCACTATTAGACATTCACGTCTGAGGCATCTGAGGTCCCAGGTTCTATCTCCAGCAGCAGCATAAGCCACAGCTGGGCAGTGCTCTTTTTTAAAAAATTTATTTCTTTATTGGGGAATTAATGTTTTACATTCAACAGTAAATACAATAGTTTGTACATGCATAATATTCCCCAGTTTCCCATTTAACAATACAACCCCCACTATGTCATTTATCATCCTTCATGGACCTGTATTCTCCCCACCCACCCACCCACCCCAGAGTCTTTTACTTTGGTGCGATATGCCAATTCCAGTTCAGGTTCTACTTGTGTTTTCTTTTCTGATCTTGTTTTTCAACTTCTGCCTGAGAGTGAGATCATCCCATATTCATCCTTCTGTTTCTGACTTATTTCACATAACATGAATTTTTCATGGTCCATCCAAGATCGTCTGAAAATGGTGAAGTCACCATTTTTTACAGCTGAGTAGTATTCCATTGTGTATCTAGACCACAACTTGCTCAGCCACTCATCTGTTGTTGGACACCTGGGTTGCTTCCAGGTTTTGGCTATTACAAATTGTGCTGCCAAGAACATATGTGTACACAGATCTTTTTGGATGGATGTGTTGGGTTCCTTAGGATATGTCCCCAGGAGAGGAATTGCAGGGTCATAGGGTAGGTCTATTTCTAGCCTTCTGAGAGTTCTCCAGACTGTTCTCCACAGAGGTTGGACCAACTGACATTCCCACCAGCAGTGCAGGAGGGTTCCTTTGACCCCACACCCTCTCCAGCATTTGCTGCTGTTACCTTTTCTGATGTGTGACATTCTCACAGGAGTGAAGTGATATCTCATTGTTGTCTTGATTTGCATTTCTCTGACAATCAGAGACTTGGAGCATTTTTTCACGTGTTTCTCGGCCTTTTGGATCTCTCCTGTGATGAATATTCTGTCCAAGTCCTCCCTCCATTTTTGGATGGGGTTGTTTGTTGTCTTGTTGTTGAGTCTGGCAAGCTCTTTATATATGTTGGTTATTAAACTTTTATCTGATGTATGGCATGTAAAGATCTTCTCCCATTCTGTGAGGGGTCTCTTGGTTTGGGTAGTGGTTTCTTTTGCTGTGCAGAAGCTTTTTAATTTGATGTAGTCCCATAGGTTTATACTTGCCTTAGTCTTCTTTGTAATTGGATTCGTTTCATTGAAAATGTCTTTAAAATTTATGCAGAAAAGAGTTCTGCCAATATTTTCCTCTAAGTATCTCATAATTTGTGGTCTAACATCCAAGTCCTTGATCCACTTGGAATTGACTTTTGTATTTGGTGAAATACAGTGATTCAGTTTCATTCTTCTGCATGTTTCAACCCATTGTTTCCAACACCATTTGTTGAAGAGACTCTGGTTTCCCCATGTAATAGTCTGGGCCCCTTTGTCAAAGATTAGATGTCCATAGGTGTGGGGCCTCATTTCTGGGCTCTCAATTCTATTCCACTGGTCAGTGTGTCTGTTCATGTTCCAGTACCAAGCAGTTTTGATGACAATGGCCCTATAATACAGCTTGAGATCTGGGAGTGTGATGCCTCCGGTTCTGTTCCGGGCAGTGCTCTTGTCTTAATATTATTTGTCTCGTTCACATTAAAATAAAATAATCTTAAGAAAAAAAAAAATCTGAGGCTGGGTGGTCGTGCCTCTGTAAAGCATCCACATTACTAAGCTCAGAACTTGGGTTCAAGGCCCTGGCCCCCACCTGCTCCTCTCCAGATCTCCCTGGCTTGGCAGACAGACAGCTCAGACCAACTCCAGCTGTTCCCCCAGGCCTTCTCCTTCCTTTTATCTTTTCCAGATATGGAACTGGAAGCTCTACCATCCACATGCAAGTTCTATGCAGTCGCTTCTCAACACTGCCACCTTCTGGCCTTTGAGGGCATCAATCACCAGGTCTCCCCTGGATTATTGCCACCTAAGATTTTATACTTGCCCTCACTTCAGATCACAGTGAGCAGCATGGCCCTTGAAAAAGCCAAGTTGCAGGGGCCGGGTGGTGGTGCAGCAGGTTAAGTGCACATGGCACAAAGTGCAAGGACCAGCTTAAAGATCCCGGTTCAAGCTCCTGGCTCCCCACCTGCGGGCGTGCGTGTGTGTCTGTGTGTCTTCACAAGTGGTGAAGTAAGTCTGCAGGTGTCTTTCTCTCCCCCTCTTTCTTCTCCTCCTCTCTCAATTTCTCTCTGTTCTATTCAACAAAAATAGCAATAACACAATAGGAACAACAAGGGTAACAGAATGGGGGGGAATGGCCTCCAGGAGCAGTGGATTCTTAGCGCAGGCACCGACTCCCAGTCATAACCCTGGAGACAAAAAACCAAAACCAAGTTGCGCGCGTCCCTCCTCCGCCTCTAACCCTAGATAGCTGCATTTCCTTTGGAGCAAGAGCTACTGCCTCTGGGGTCCTAGGTGGCCATGGCCTCTGCCCGCAACCTGGCCCATCATGAGCCCCTCCACCTCCCAGGTTCGTTTGTTGGTCTTCTTCTATGTCAGGCACTCATGACTCATAGGGTTGATTTAGATTTATTTATTTATATTTATTTATTCCTTTTTTATGGTCACTGGAGTTATTGCTAGGGCTTGGTGCAGGCACTACAAATCCGACGCTCCTGGTGGTCATTTTCTTCTATTTTTTAAAAAAACTTTTTTTTGAATATATATATATATATAAAATTTTGCCTCCAGGGTTATTGCTGGGGCTTAGTGCCTGCACTACAAATCCACTGCTCCTGGAGGCCATCTTTTCCTATTGTTGTTGTTGTTGCTGTTATTGCTGTTGTTTTTGCTGCTGGTGTTGTTGGATAGGACAGAGAGAAACTGAGAGAGGAGAGCAAGACAGACACCTGCAAACCTACTTCACTGCTTGTGAACTGATTCCCCAGCAGGTGGGGAGCTGGGGGCTTGAACCAGGATCCTTGCACCAGTCCTTGAGCTTTGCACTATGTGCATTTAACCTGCTGTGCCACTGTCTGGCCCCCCCTTTCTGGAATATTCTTTCCCTAGCTCCAATTGATTCACACTCTGTTCTCCTTCAGGTTTTTGTCCACTGTGACCCTCTCATGAAATCTTTTCCTAAAGAAACTATTTCAGTTTTTAGACTTCCTCTGGGTCTCTTTCTTCCTTTTGCCTATTTTACTTACCACAAACTAGGGGAGGCTATTTATTCTGTGTGTCACTCATCTTCTTCCCCTTAATATTTAAGCTTACACATAAATGAATTATCAAAAAACAGAGCTGCACCGACATGCCTGCTTGTTGTCACAGTTCAATCTGACCTCACTGTGTCTTCTTTTTTTTTTTTTTTGCCATTAGAGTTGTCTCTGGTGCTTGGTGCCTGCATAATGACTCCACTATGCCTGGTGACCCCCTTCCCATTTTCCCATAGTTTCTCCTTTATAGAGGTGGTACACAGACTGTGCAGGGAGGGAGAGAGAGACAAGAGAGGAGAGGCATCTGCAGCACTGCTCCACCATTCACAAAGCTTCCCCCCTGCAGGTGAGGTTGGAGGGAGGGGGGGCTTGAACCTGTGTGCAGGGTAATATAGCACTCTACCAGGTGAACTACCCCCTCCCTGCCTGCGCGCCCCAGCGTGTCATCTCAGCTGCAGGCACGCCCTCACAATGCCCACACATCGCTGTGTCAGAGCCGACTGACCTGGGGTGCCGAGGACGCCGAGGGGGCAGCGGTGCCATCGCCCAGCGAGAGCCGCAGTGATTGCTCAGGCATGAGCAGCTATCTTATTATTTTTTGGGGGGGTATGCATGCGTTTCTGCGCCCACACGTTTCCTGGGTCCGGACATCAACCACAGACTCCCACTTGACAGTCTGGAGGCTGCCAGACTCTTGCTAGTGGTGCTCCAGCCCGTCTTCCTCCCCAGGGGAGGCATATGTTTGAGGTGCAATATTTAGTTTCCCAGCTGGTGCTCCTGAGAGAGCACTTGGGGTGTCATCCATCCTTAAGAGTTTCCTTGGCAGGAAGCCTTTCCTTCTCCTCCTCCTCCTCCTCCTCCCCATCCTTCATGATTGTTTTTACACAGGACCACCTGGATTATTAACGCGTCCTGCTGCTTTGCGGAGACTCAGTTACTGCCTGTGGGGGGGGAGGGGGAGGCACAAATGTGTCTAACGTCCAAATTTCACAGGACTTTCAAGATCATGGAGTTCCAGAGGGCTCTAAGAATACTAGAGCCACGTCAAATCCTATCAGAACACGGGCCATCCAAACTCTTGACATATTAGAGACTTGCAAGCCACGGTCTGGGATCCTTTGCTAATTGAGTTATCAAGCACTTAGCATCAGTACTGTAATCAGCATTGCCCAAATAAACACGGTGAAGGGGTCTTCAGTTGTTGGGGTGTGTGTTTTTTGCCTCTGAACTGAGCCTGCCTTGGGCACCCTGAGAGGAGTGGAGGGCCTGGTTTTGGAGAGGAACACGTGGTATTGAGGGAGACGGGGCTTTGAAAGGGGCGGGGCTTCTGTGAAGAGGGCGTGGCCTCGGGGCGTGGTTTTTCTCGAGAGGGTGTGGCTCTGGGGAGGGGCGTGGCTATGGGGTGGAAGGTAGGGCTGAAGAGAGAAGGGCGGACTTTTCCTCCCTCGCACAGTATTTCTGCTCATTCCCTGCAAACTAACAGTGTGGATGGGGGGAGGGTGCACATATCACCATGCGCAAGGACCGGGGTTCAAGTCCCTGCTCCCCACCTGCAGGGGAGGATGCTTCAGAAGTGGTGAAGCAGGTCTGCAGGTGTCTGTCTTTTGTTCCCTCCATTTCCTCTCCCCTCTCAATTTCTTTCTATCCTGTCAAATACAAATGGAAAGGGGAAAAATGCCACTGTGTATGGCAGATTCGTTAATGCAGGCCTCGTGGCATAGATAAGAGCTGAGGACCTTTCCCTCACCTCTGGGGGTCACCCCACCCCTGGATCCCCTCCTGCCCCCAAAGCACCCCTACCTTGTAGCCTTGAATGTCTCCATTCTGATTTTCCAGGGGTGGCGGCTCCCACGTCACATCCAGCTGGGTGGCCGAGGAGCCGTGAACCACCACATTGCGAGGCGCGGCCGTGGGCACTGGAGGGCAGGATGGGGTGTTGAGTGTGGGGAGCCAGTGGGATCCAGGGAGGGGTGAATGGGATGGGTGGTCCACCTGGGTGGGGAGGAAGGGCTGGTGGGTGCTCACCTGCTTCTCCAACAAAGACCTCCTGTGGGGGGCTGGAGGGCCCCTCGCCCACCGCATTGTACACACTCAACCGTATCTCGTATCGCCGGTGCTTATTCAGGTCTGGGGGGAGACGGGGAGGGGGACACACACAGAAGTCACCATCCCCGAAAGGCAGAGAGCTGATGGAGAGCGGCCGACACACCCTTGTAACCCTAGTCCCCTGAGTGGAGGTTCGGGTAGGGGGCAGACGCTCTTATCTCTTCCCTGGGGAATCTGGACACAGGACGGTTCTGTGTGACCCTGTAGGACACTTAGAGACTGTTGACGCTGGCATGACCACAGTGACACAGAACTGTCCCGGGCACACCAGTCACTCTAGAAGCCGGGGTGCTAAAATTTTCAGCTCCAGACATCAGAGGGTGTGCGAGTGTGGGGGCAGCTTAATTCTAACGGGAGGAACTCACTGGATGTTGAGTTCTGGCCTAAGAAGCCCTACTTTTTTTTTTTTTTTGCCAAGCTGGGTCCTAGGGACAGCTGCATGCAAATGGCTCTAAAAGTCCCCATGGGTGGGCACTGTCCCTGCTGGGGGTGGTGAGGCTAAAAGGTTCCCTGCACTCCTACCCAGGGAGGCCAGTCCGCCCTCTACCTGGCACAGGTCTGTGGGACAGTTGCTGTTATTTGAAGGGGCCACTGGCTGAGGCAGGCAGTGTATTTCGGCTCAGACGTGTGCCATTTTCTATGAAGCCTGGGGTGGGGGATGGCACAGGTCTTTAGAACAGCATCTGGTACTTAGAGAAACGCTTGGTGCAGGAGTCCTGCTTGTTGGGTGTGTATGTGTGCACGGCCTTGCTATCCGACCGCCTGATGGGAAGAGCTAGAGGTTCCCACTGGGGCTCCCCCCAGCCCCATCCTTGTCTTCCTAGCCTACTGGGGTCCTTTTCACTTCCAACCACACAGCGGGCTGGAGGGCAGCCTCCCCAGGATTCCCCGTTTATCTGTGTGTTTGGGTTAAGTCACACATGTTAAGGCAGGATTCTGTGCTCCCCCTAGCATGGGGTGGGCACCCACTTTGCTGTGGTTAGGTGTCCCATGAGGCTCTGCTCCCCTCCCTGCCTGGAGTGGTCGTGGGCGGGGCTCAGGAGCCACCATGCAAGGAGACTTACTGTCCAGCTCGTAGTACGTGAGGCTGGGCCGGCTCAGGTTCCGCATGGAGAACATGGCTACCAGGTGGGGGGGGGCAGAGGGGGCCAGAGGGAGACAGCAGACAGAGGCAGTTAGTATACACACACATACACACCCAGCTTCACACATGAGGGGGACAGGAAAGAAGGGGGGACTGACAACAAACACACACAGAGGGAAGGAATTCTGGGGCCCTGATGGTGAGTTACGGGCAGGGGTATAAAGAGGGGACAAGGAGGCCTCTTCCAGAACAGTGTCCACCCTTGTATGCACTGGTCTGACGTTGTGTGTGTGTGCGCGCGCGCATGTGTACGTGTGTGTTGAGGTGGGGGGATTGGGACCCTGGAGCCCCAAAGATAGCGAGGGGGAGGGGACCCTCTGGTTCCACTTTGACCCCTTGTTAAAAGCTGAGTGCCTGAAGAGAACCACCATGAAATAGTGGTGTCGTTAATTCCCGCATATGAGCCAGAAACCATTTTACTGCCAGGAAATACGACTGTATTACACACAGACGATATAAATTCACAAGCACAAGTACATGTCTTTGAGAATATAAAAGAAATACACAGCACAAGCTGTTGGATCAGCGACTTCCGATTTTTTTTTCCCCTATTAATTTTCTTTCGCTCTGTGTTCAATCACTTTATTGTCTACTAATACTCACTGGGAGACAGGGCATCAAAGGTGGAAGGGAATTATGGGAGGGGAGACCAGACACCGAGAGGGGACTTGACTGATCCTTCCTCCCCGTGTCAGCCTTAGGGGAGGGGGCAGCCCCATCACAGGTCCCTGTCCGACCCAACACCTGGGCTCTGGCTTCAGGTTCTCCTGCCACTTCCTGCTCTGTTCCTCACTGCAAGCCACCACCCCTAGGTCACAAACATGACCCTCCTAATGCCAAAGGCCACTCCCTGGCTCGTGAGTAAGGACGTCCGCCTGGATCTTTCTTTCTTGTCCAGAGGCGGGCAGCAGTCTCCAGGACTCCTGGGGGTACCTCAGTAGAGCTACCCCAGGAGGACATTCTGTGTCAACGCCAAGATCAATGAAGCCCTCTAAAGCCCTAGCTTTAAGCTCTTTGGTAACCATTATGGCAGTGACCTGGGCCAGTTCAGTAGTGACACATCTGACCATCCGGCTCCTCCCAGTTCCCAGACAGCTGGGAACTGGCCTGTGCTCTCACATAGTTGAGGCAAGAAGAAGGTGCTTGCTAAGTGCTCAGTGACCCAATGGGAAGGACGGGAAGAGGCACACACATTCAAGGCGCGTGATTCCAGAAAGCTGGGCATCACCCCGGCGTGGGGAGGAGCCCACGCGTGTCCGCCCGCCTCCCCAACGGCCTCGAGAGTCACTCACAGGTCAGCTCGGCCCACTTGGCCCCTGGGTTGTGGATGCCACGCATGGTGAACCCCCGCAGTCCCTCCGAGAGCAGTTCCCGGTAGCGGATCCGGAATCCCAGGAGGATGCCGTTGATTTTGTCCTCGGGTGGTGGCTGTGGAGAAGGGAGCAGAGGGGAGCGTCTGTCACCCTCTTGACACCCACCCTCCTCTCAGCTCCCCATGCTGCTTCCAGTGACACAGTGACACTGTTCCAGCCAGGAGAACAAGCCAAGGGGACACTGAGTGCATCCGATGTATAGAGAGTTTCCATTGGGATTTTTTTTTTTTTAATCCATGTAGCATCCCCTGTGAGGTGAGGCGGGACAGGAATCACAGACACAGCAGGTACAGGAGACTCAGAGAGGTCACAGAACTTGCCCAAGGTCACACGGCACTGCTGAGCCTGGAACAGGACACACAGGAGCCCTCTGGAATGGCTGACAGTCTCCACAACCTCCAGTCACCGCCTCTCACCCAGTGGGCAGCCCTGGGGGTCCCTGCTAGTGGGTTCTCTCCCTGCCTGCAAGCCCCAAGCCCCAGTGGCCACTCCTTTCCGCCTTGCTCATTTTCTCATTTCTTTCTCCTCCCGTCTGTCTGCAGCGGAGTTGGAGAACAGCCTTCTGGTGGAAACTGCTCTTTGTAACACTGCTTTTTAAAAAGCCTGCCGAAATGCCTCAGCCTTTTTTTATTAGTTCCTTAATTGCCTCCCTGGCTGCAATGGGAGTCCCCCCCACACCTCCCAGTGCTATGCTACTTGCATCCTGGAGCAAGTTGTATAAGGTCACTGTCACCAAGAAAATGTACTCCTGGGAGTCGGGCTGTAGCGCAGCGGGTTAAGCGCAGGTGGCGCAAAGCACAAGGACTGGCATAAGGATCCCGCTTCAAACCCCGGCTCCCCACCTGCAGGGGAGTCGCTTCACAGGCGGTGAAGCAGGTCTGCAGGTGTCTGTCTTTCTCTCCCCCTCTCTGTCTTCCCCTCCTCTCTCCATTTCTCTCTGTCCTATCCAACGACAACAACAATAATAACTACAACAATAAAACAACAAGGGCAACAAAAGGGGATAAATAAATAAAATAAATATTTAAAAAAATGTACTCCTTTGGGGAGACCTTGGTTGGAGGAGGACTGAGGCTTCCCTCCTTGGTTTCTTTCTTTCTATTTTTTTTTCCTCCAGGGTTATCGATGGGGCTTGGTGCTGGCACTACAAATCTACTGCTCCGAGAGGCCACTGTGTCCATTTGATTGGCTAAGACAGAGAAATTGAGAGAGAAGAGGCGACCGGGGGGGAGAGAAAGACAAGACACCTGGAGACCTGCTTCACTGCTTGTGAAGCATCCCCACTGCAGGTGGGGAGCTGGGGGGCTCAAGCCTGGATCCTAATATGGTCCTTGTGCTTAGTACTATGTGCACTTAACTTGGTGCACCACCACCTGACACCCAACCTTGGTTTCTCTTCTAGGACTGTCTGTCTGTCTGTCTGTCTCTGTGAGATTGTTGTAAGTTGTGCAGGTTGGGGTCTGACCCTCCACCCCAAGATATGGAGGGAGGAGTTGTCTGTGTTGGGTGTCTGGAAATGACCTGCTGAACCCAAAGTCTGGACTCCAGAGGGGACGGGACGGTCTTGTTGGCACCAAATAGGCAGCATGGCCTCTGTGATGCATCTTGCACTTTTCTTTGGCCTGGGTGGAAACACAATGCCCACTGAGAAACAGGCACCTGGGAGGAATGGGCCAGGGTGGTGGGCTCCTGCTCAGAGAGGCCAGGTTTGGTCACTCCTCACACCTGGGCTCCAGCTGTAACGGGGCTCCTGGCTAAGGTGAGGCTGCCATGAAGACTGAGAGCCAGAGAGCCCGGGCACGCCATTTCAGGACCGAGCAGACTGAAAGGCACACGACCTGGCCCTGTCACCAAGTAGCGGTGACCACTGGCTGTCTGTCATCTCCCTGAGCTGGGGTCCCCATCTGCAGAAGGGATGGTAGGATGGAGCTGGGGTCCCTTGCTCGAGTTGACTGTGTGGAGAAAGGACCCAGGGAGGGAGGGAGGGAAAGAAAGAGAGAGAGGGAAGGAGAGAGAGAGTGTGTGTGTGTTGGTGCAGGGGTACAGAGATTCAGCCTTGGGGGGTGCTGTTGGCCCTTCCTGCTGCCATTTTTTTTGCGCCTCCAGGGTTATAGCTGTCGTTCGGTGCCAGCACTACTAATCCACTGCTCCTGGCAGCCATAACCCCCCTTTTTGAAAAAAATGATTCTTTTTCATCTTATTATCTTTATTTATTAGGTAGAAATAGTCACAAGTTGAAAGGGAAGAAAGAGATAGAAAGAGAGGTAGAGAGATACCCGCAGGCCTGCTTCACTACTCACAAAGCTTTCTCCCTGCAGGTGGGGACTGGGGGTCTTGAATATGGGTCCTTATACACTGTAACATGTGCACTCAGCCAGATGTGCCACCACCCAGCCCCTTTTTCCTATTTTTTATTGGATAGGACAGAGAGAAATTGAGAAAGGAGAGAGAGAGAGAGAGGAGAGAGACAGAGGAGAAGAGAGAGAAAGACACCAGCAGACCTTCTTCACCACTTGTGAAGCCTCCTCCCTTCAGGTGAGGACTGGGGGCTTGAACCCAGGTCCTTGTGCATTATAACAGGTACACTCAACCAGGTGCACCCCCAGCCGTCCCTTACCTGCCATCGGATCAGCACAGAAGTGGTGGTGTGGGGTGTCACTGACACAATGGTAGGTGCTTCATCAGGGGCTAGAGAGAGAAGGGGCAGGTAAGCTGGGGGGAGGGCACAGGGACCAGATCCTACAGGTGCTGGTCTGCGGGAAGGCAGCCATCACCTTGATTTCTGCAGGACAAGCGACCTTTTCTCATGTCTCTTAAGCAGCTGTGGTTCTCCTATTTCTAGTCACTAGTTTTTTGGGGTCAGTCTGAGCTCATGGGGTACCAGAGGAGAGAGTACAAAAAGATGTCAGGCTGGGTCTAGGTGCCTGAGTCCACGACACTGCCCTCCTCTCCCAAATCTCCCTGGGTCTCTCCCCTGCTGCCCCTCCAATCTTAGGATCCGCCCCTGCCCCCCAGCCCCCGAGAATGCTCAGACCCAGAAGTACTCAGAGGCCAAGAGGAAGAGACCCAAGCAGAGGACACTGACCAGCCTGCAAGGTGGTCAGCGGCTCCGACTCCTCGCTGAACTCACTGTCCCCGATGTCATTGGTGGCCTTCACACGGAACTTGTAGGACGTGAAGGGCTTGAGTCTGTAGGGACAACCCGGGCTTAGTGAATGACGGAGTTCCCTGATGACCAGGCCCCCTGCCCATCTCTGCTCGGACCCATTACTCAGAGGGGGATACTGAGGCAGGGGACGCTCACACCACTGTAGGGGTAGCAGGAACCAGATACTAGGGGTCTAGAAGTCCTCCACCTCCCAGCTCAGTGAGGTCCCTGGGCCACACCAGCCAGGGGTGTCACCTCTCTCTTTCGCTCCAACTACAGGACAGGGGTGCCCCACAAGAAAGGATTTCTTTCCTCCTCCTCACAGAAGCAGGCAGGTAGGAGGGAACTCGGCCACCACCCTGCACCCCGAAATGTCACCCCCTCCTTCCTGAGCCCGGCTGGTTTAGCCTGGGCTAGGGTTCTCAAGAGTTAACTAGCTTCTCTACTGCTGGAAGCTTCATTTCCTCTGCAGGCAAAGTCTTCCCTTTTGATTTATTGGGGGTGGGGAGGTGAGGAGGAAAGTATTGCTCAAAACTCTCAGTCACATCAGCTGGAATATAAAAAATACGGTCCACAAGGAATTAAACTGAAGCCAGAATTTCGGAGTGGAGCCACACTCTTGCTATTAAAGATGGAGAGGGACTCGCTAATGAAGGATGGTGGGCCGGCTGTCGGGGACTCCTGGCTGCAGACAGATAATTAAGAAATAGCCTTGCAGGACTGGGGGTGGGGACAGAGCAGCAGGGGTGAAGGGGTCCTGGCAATGCCAGATGAGAAAAAGCGTCCGGGGAGTGAGCAGCCTCCAGCAGCCCCCCCTAGGTAGGCCCACTGAGACCCTTGGGGGTTGGGGAGGCTTCCATAGGTTCTGCTGGGTGGAAGGGGCGCTGCAGAGGCAATGGGGGTGGGGGTCTTCCACAGGTTCTGCTGGGCGGAAGGGGCACTGCAGAGCCACCAGGCTGGGGGGCTTACCTGTCCACGACGAAGGCGGAGGCGTTGTGGCTGACAGAGGCCGAGTGCAGTGCCCATCTGCCACCCGGCAGCTCCCGGGTCTGCACCGTGTAGTAACGCACCGGGGACAGCCCGTCGCTGCCTGGCTCCCAGGACAGCAGCACACTGCGGGCCTTCACGTCCTCCTGCCGCACCACGGGCCTGCCTGGGGGCTGGGGGCGGTCTGCGGGGGCGGCAGAGATGGGGGGGCGGTGAACAGGGTGGGGGCTGGGTGCACCTCCTCAAGGAAGGACCACAGGACTTGACTCAGGCCTGTTGCCCCTCCCTGTCCCATGTCCCATTTCTGGGGCCCCCTGGCCAGCTTCCCTGGCTCTGGGAGGCCTTTAAAAAAATATTTATTTATTTATTTCCTTTTGTTTCCCCTTGTTGTTTTATTGTTGTAGTTATTATTGTTGTTGTTGTTACTGATGTCGTTGTTGGATAGGAGAGAAGTGGAGAGAGGAGGGAAAGACAGAGAGGGGGAGAGAAAGATAGACACCTGCAGACCTGCTTCACCGCTTGTGAAGCGACTCCCCTGCAGGTGGGGAGCTGGGGGCTCGAACCAGTATCCTTACGCCAGTCCTTGGGCTTTCTGCCACCTGCACTTAACTGGCCTTGTTTTGGGAGGCTTTGTTTTGAAAGAGGACCCGAGCTGGTCCCCACTGGATGTGGCTCTGTCATTTGTCCTCCGCGGTGGGACTCTGCTTTATATCTGCCTGTGCTGGCTGCCTTTATCCACCCTTCATAATATTCCCCTCCTCCCCCAGAGGCTCCTGGCATCACTCTCTTTGCTACTAGGACACAAATGTCTACAGATAGAATCTCCTAGCCCTGCCCACGTCCCCCCCCCCAAAAAAAAGCAGACAGCCACTGTTTCTCTGGTGGTTCCCTGGACACTGACTAATGAACCACATTCCCAGGAGTTGGGGTTACAGGATGCTTTGAGGTAACCCCACTTAGGGCAAGGTGCCTGCTTGTGGTCCCGGGACTCCAGACCACCACCCCATGGGACAGTGAGAATAGATGGGACAAGAAGCCAGTGAGTATTGGGGGACAGAGCAGGATCCTTGGAGGGGCTCCCCAGGCCTGCCTCAAGGTCAGTCCTCTCTGGACTTGGAAGATCTCAGCCCACTTCAGCCCCTGCAGCTGTCAGCCAGGTGGGTGTGGGTGTCCTCTAGCTGCCCCCTGAAGCCCCCCACCCTCCTTAGCAGGCATCTACCTCTCTTTTCAGTGGTGACCACCAAGGCCTCGGCCGCCTCTCCCCAGCCCTTTCGGGTCTGGGCAGTGATGCGGAACAGGTAGACAGATTCTGGCTTGAGGCCGCTGGCTGTGTACTGCCGGGCGCTGGGAGCCAGCACCTCCACCGTGGCAGCGCTGGCCATGGACGAGTTGAGCCGGTGCGTGATCTGATACGCTGTGGACAAGGAGGAGACGCCCTGCTGAGGTGGACGGGTGGGCTGCCTGCAGCCCCAAGAATGGGGGGCTTCCCCCCTGGGTCCCTGATGTCTGGCTGGCGTCTCTCTGCCTGAAGTTCTTAATGGTCACCATCATGTTATCACCTGGGGATGTCACCGTGGGGGTGATCTCCCCATAACACCCTTGGGGAAGGAGTGCGGTGGTGGGGGGGGAGAGGCTCAGAGGGGCTAAATGGCCTGCCAGGAAGTAAAGGAGTGAGAATTCCAGCCTAGGCCTTTCTGAGACTCCAACCCCCTACCCCTACACCCTGCTTTATTTATTTAATTAATTAAATTTGTTTTTATTTCACCAGAGTTATTGCTGGGGCTCAGTGCCTACACGACTCCACCACTCCAGGTGGCTATTTTTCTGCTCCCCCCTCCCCCCAGAGGATGAGAGACAGACAGGGAGGAAGAGAGAAACAAGAGGAGACACTGCGGGGCTGGGTGGTGGTGCACCTGGTTGAGTGCACAAGGACCCAGGTTTGAGCCCCCAGTCCTCACCTGCAGGGGGAAAGCTTTGAGAGTGGTGAAGCAGGGCTGCAGGTGTCTCTCTGTCTCTCTCCCTATCTCCCCCTTCCTTCTTTATTTCTGACTGACTCTATCCAATAAATAAATAAATAAGGATAATTAAAAAAGAATCATACCTTATCTTATTTTTTAATTAAAAATTTTTTATATTTATTTATTTTCCCTTCTGTTGCCCTTGTTGATTTTCATTGTTGTTGTAGTTATTATTGTTGTTGTTATTGATGTCGCTGCTGTTGGATAGGACAGAGAGAAATGGAGAGAGGAGTGGTCCGGGAGGTGGTGCAGTGGATAGAGCATTGGGCTCTCAGGCATGAGGTCCTGAGTTCAATCCCCAGCAGCACATGTACCAGAGTGATGTCTGGTTCTTTCTCTCTCTCCTCCTATCTTTCTAATAAAATGTTAAAAAAAAAGAAATGGAGAGAGGAGGGGAAGACAAAGAGTGGAAGAGAAAGACAGACACCTGCAGACCTGCTTCACTAGTGACCCCCCTGCAGGTGGGGAGCTGGGGGCTTGAACCGGGATCCTCATGCCGGTCCTTGTGCTTTACGCCACGTGTGCTTAACCTGCTGTGTTACCCCCACCTTATCTTATTTAAAAACAAAAAGGAGAAGGGGAGACACTGAAGCACCTCTCTGTCACTGACTGTCACCCTGACAGGTGCTCCCATGTGAAGCTCAGGCCTTGAACCTTCTACTGAGCGAGCCAACTGCCGGCTCCTCTCTTTCTGAGTCCTTGAAGCAGATATTGCTGGATGCAGAACTGAGAGCCCTGGATGGGGCAGAGTTTCTCCAGGCCTCATACAGACGAGGGAGCTGAGGCTGTGGAGGATAACTGAGGTTCACCGGCTACTGACTTCTGATAAGTAACTTTCCTCCCTGGTCCATCCAGACTGTTTAACACCTGTGAGCACGGCTGAGCTGGCCTGGGGCACCCTTACCTGGTCACACTTAGGAACAGCAGCTGAGATCTACCAGAAGGCCAGTTAGCTGGGGACATCTGTACACTTGGGGACAAAAACAAAAACAAACAAACCTAACTAGCCAGGGTGGGGATAGATAGCATAATGGTTCTGCAAAAAGACTCTCATGCCTCAGACTCCACAGTCCCAGGTTCCATCCCTGCATCACCATAAGCCAGAACTGATCAGTGCTCTGGGACAAAAACAAACAAACAAACAAACACAAACTAATATCCTGGAGGAATTTAAACCCAACCTTGCCCTCATTGGAGATTTCTATTGGTAAAGAGAGAGAGAAAAAAAGAGTTGGTGCCATCAGTGAGTGAGGCGATGTCAACTTTTTTTTCCTGGCTTCTTCTCCCCCACCCCCAACACTGAGTCTCATGCCTCCTTCCTGCAAACGGGGCGCAGGAAGGGGTGAGGGCTTACCAAGGATGATGCCGTTGGGGGCGGCAGGGGGCTGCCAGATGAGCCGCACGGAGGTGGTCCTCACTTCCGGGAACAGGATGCCCATGGGTGGACCCGGGACTGGAGGGGACAGGAGAGAAACAGGTGACAGTGAGTGCTGACTGTGTACCTGCACCCCACACTACCATAGACCCAGAGACCCAGCACCCCCCTGGTGGGAGCCACAGAGACACAGAACTCCAGCTTCCTGGCTCAAGGCCTGCATTTGTGCTCCTGATGGTTCCTTCACTCTAGCTTTTGCTCTGGGACCCCAGCAGGCTGGATTCTCTGCCCGGATGGCCTCAAGTATACTTTCAGGGTCTGCACAGGCTGGTCACCCAGGTCCACCCTGCATCTCCGGAAAGAGGGCTGTTCAAAGCACAGCTGTTTCAGGCACGGGTATGGAGAAAGCAAGACATGGGCCACAGGAGGGGGAGGGGAGGGAGCTGGGTGGCAGGGGGTGGTGGTGGGGTGGTGTGGGGAGCCTGGAGGATGGCGGGGGGAAAATTCCTGTGTGCTGTATTATTATCATTTTATTTTTTTGCCTCCCGGGTTATTGCTGGGGCTCTGTGCCTGCACTACCAATCCACTGCTCCTGGCGGCCATTTTTCCCACCCATTTCTATTGCATAGGACCAGGAGAAACTGAGAGAAAAGGGGGAGATAAGAGAGGGAAAGAGAAAGACACCTGCAGACCTGCTTCACTGCTTGGGGAGAGTCCCCTCTGCAGGTGGGAAGGTGGGGATTCGAACCTGGATCCTTGTGCTTCATACTATGTGCGCTTAACCGGGTCTGCCACCACCCAGCCCCTGCAGTGTTATTCCAACACAGAAACACCAAGACGACTGTCGTCTCTGAACTTGAACTTGGCCGTTTGGGCCATTATCAGGGTCTGGTTTTTGAGGCAGGAAGAGAGAGAGCATATTTAATTTAACAGATTGATAGTTGGATTTGTAGAAAGTACAGACAGAGGTTGTTTGGGTGCCTGTGCCTTTGACACCGCTGAGGGGTCCTTACACGTGTGGCTGTGGTGGGCATTGTGTGTGCTGTGTTTAGGGACAGAAGTGACAAAGGACCCTCCTGCCAGCTTTTGAAGGGGAGCTCTGCTGGGGTCACAGCCTGGAGAATTGCTGGCCCCATCTTTTGGCAAAAGGACCAGGAAGCTCTGCTCCAGGGGAAAAAAAAATATTGAGGGAGCAGGGTGGTGGTGTACCAGGTTAAATGCACAGAGTTGAGGGAGTCGGGCGGTAGCGCAGCGGGTTAAGCGCACGTGGCACAAAGCGCAAGGACCGGCATAAGGATCCCGGTTCGAGTCCCCGGCTCCCCACCTGCAGGGGAGTCCCTTCACAGGTGGTGAAGCAGGTCTGCAGGGGTCTCTCTCTTTCTTTTCTCTCTCTCTCTCTCTCTCTCTGTTTTCTCCTCCAGGGTCATTGCTGGGCTCGGTGCCAGCAGTACGAATCGACTGCTCCTGGTGGTCATTTTTTTTCCTTTTTGTTAAGACAGAGAGAAATTGAGAAGAGGGGGAGAGAAAGACAGACATCTGCAAACCTGCTTCACTGTGTGAAGGGACCCCTGCAGATGGGGAGCCGGGATCCTTGCACAGGCCCCCGTGCTTCATACTATGTGCTTAACCCAGTGCGCCACTGCCTGCCCCAATTCCCTCTCCCTTCTCAATTTCTCTCTGTCCTATCCAATAAAATGGAAAAAATGGCCGCCAGAAGCAGCGGATTCATAGTGCCGGCACCGAGCCCCAGCGATAACCCAGAAGGGGGGAAAAAAAATTGAGCCTTCCCTGCACAGCCCTCTTTATTCAGAGTGAAGCTGCCTCAGGCGAGGAAGAAATCACAGAGGAGTCATGCCTCTCGTCCAGGACATCTGTCCTAGAGAGATGGCAAGAGACAGAATCAGATGCCTAAGTGCCCTTTGCAGCACTGGTTAAATAGCATTTACAAGCCTTGGGGCTGGTGGCCCCTGGTGACCTGCCTCCCACTAAAGTAGCCAAGGCTGTGGTTGTCTTCAGGGCAGAATGTGGCTGCGGGAGGGCCGGATGCAGGGAGGTTCCCAGATTCCCCTGGGCTTGGAGCCCGTTGTGCCCCACTCACCATCATCCAGAGTCCTCTCCAGGATGGGTGGGCGGCTGGGGTGGCCGTCCCCGATGCGCGTGAAGGCCAGCACCTGGACCTCATATAGCACGTATTTGCCCAGGCCCGTGAGCTGGGCACTGCGGGACGAGTTCCCTTCCACAAGCCAGAATCGGGGCTGCCCACTGGAGTCCTTTTCTTTGTATAACACCTGACGGAGTCCAGAGCAGGAGTCAGGACCTGGCCTCCTCAGCACTGCCTCTGAGTTTTGTGCCCAGTGTCTAGGTGGGTCTGGGCCGGAGTAGACAGCTGCAGCCTGGCCCCAAAGGGACATGTGGGGGGGACGGCAAAGTCTGTGTCTGCCAGCGTGGGGACACAGGCGTCCTCAGTCACAGAACAGGAAAGTTCCTTAGGGAGAGTGTCTTGGCAGGAAGCAGGCCCAGAGAGGGGTGTGTGTGACCTGCTGAAGGTCAGAGATGCCAAGCCCCGGGGCCAGACCAGGTGAATGGATACAACTCTGGGAGAAATGCTAGAAGATCATGGAAATGGAAGCTGTGCCCACAGAACTGTGCTAGGGCTGAGGGCAGCCAGTCTGGCCTCCCCAGGGGCGGGGGCAGATGGGTCACTCCCAAGGATCCTGGGCTATAAATGGAAGCCTCAGCCTACAGGGATGATGCTGGTTTCCTGGTTGCCAGGGTGATGGGTGGATGGGCGGCCAGGCTGCTGTAGGGCCAGGTCTACCCTGCACACAGAAGCACCACCCACCTATGCCCCTTCTTCCAGGAAGCCCATAGGATTGCAGAGCCCAGCATCCAAACCATCTATACCCATGGGCACCCCTCTTCCTGGGGGAGGAGGGTGGCTTAGGGGGTATCACTCTGTGCCTCTTCTTGCTTGGATCTCAGTGTTGAGAAGAGATGAACTCCTTTGGGGGCTCTAGTGGACATGTCTGTGTCCACTCTAGCAGGTAGAGACCTAGTTCTGGGGGGGGGGCTCCAGCAGGTAGGGGCTGCCAGGATGGGCTGGGTGGCAGGGGAGCTGGTATAGGACCTTCAGTCTGCTGCCCTTCCCCCGCTACAACTCGGGACTCACCTTGTAGCCCAGCACCAGCCCATTGCGATCGGCCTCGGGGACTTCATTCCATCGCACCAACATGCTGCTGGACGTGGTGGCCAGTGCAGACACATTGGTGGGGCCGGCGGACGGGACTGGAAAGGAGCAGAGAGCAAAGGGGCTCAGGACCCTGGAAGGAGGCAGGTCTAGGGCCAGGGCTGGGGGAGGGGGGAGAGGGGGAAGCAGCTTCCCAGGAGGAAACATGGAGGACAGTCTCCAAATTACTCTGGATGATACTTCCTGGTGCCAGGGAGGGTGGCAAAGATGCTGGTCCCCCCCCACACACAAATCTTTTCTTTTAAAATATTTATTCTTATTGTTGGATAGAGACTGAGAGACATCGAGAGGGGGATGGAGGAGATAGAGAGGGACAGAGACAGAGAGACGCCTGCAGCCCTGCTTCACCATGTTGTGAAGCTTTCCCCCTGCAGGTGGGGACTGGGGGCTCATCTCGCATCATGACACGTGCACTCAGCCAGGTGTGCCACCACCCGGCCCTGAGCCAGGCATGAATGAATGTGGGCTGGCTGCAGGTTTACACTCTGTGGGGGACTCGTTGCAACGGGGCTGCCAGTGAAAGCTCTGGGGTGGTTTTGAGTGCTACCCTGAGCTTTTTGGCACAGCCTGCAGGGCACCTCCCCTCTCATTGTGGAAGCCACAGGACACTCTTGTAGGGACACTGATCACAAAGGAGAAGACAAGTTCTGTGTGTTTGTTTTGTTCTATGAGCAGTACCTCTGGCCTTTGAGATCTTAGAAGGCCTGAGGGGACCGTTAACAGGAAGGGACATCTCACGGGAGGTCACCAGCAGTGGCTGGACACAGGGGGCGGGGACCATACCTGACTCCCGGGTCCTGCCCACGACTATCTGGCTCCACGGCCCAGTCCCGATGGTGTTGAAGGCCTGGACCTGGACGCGATACTCCGTCCACTCCTCCAGGTCCTCGATGGTGTACTCACGCTCCACGCGGTCCTGGATCACGTGGTTCAGCGTCTTGCCGTGGCCGTCAGCCCGGCCATACTTGATCTTGTAGCCCACGGACTCGGGGCTACTGTTGTACTCCATCTCAGGGAGAGGCTGCAGGGTGGCAGGGTGGGCAGAGCTGTTGTGGGGCCAGGTCCGCCTTGCGCATGAAAGCACCACCCAGCTATGCCCCTTCTTCCCTGGAAGTCCTTAGGATTACAGAGCCCGGAGTCCGAGCCACCTGCACCCTGGGCACCCCTCTTCCTGGCGAGGGGGATGTAACTGTGCTTCTTCTTGCTGGCATTCTCCTGGGGTGGGGATTTAGGATTAGGCTGGTGAGGCCTGAGCTCCCTGGCTCCAGGGCACCTGGATGCACTTGGGCAGAGCTGATAAGCCAAGAGGTGTGTACACACGGGGGAAGGGGCGTCTAGGAGCTGACACACAAGTGTGGGCCTTTGAAGGGGGCACAGCTGGAGTGGTGGAACCCCCACCTTGCACATCCCCCAATTCTGCTTCCCCATCGCCCCCTCCCCTCCCAGTTCTGACCCACTTTCTCCTCTTCCACGTCACTCCCCATCCCTGCCCTTCTCCCTCCTGCCAGCCTTGCTCCGAGGACACTCAGGGAAGCAGACCAGAGACCATCAAGGTAGCAACCGATGGCCAGAGAGCCGGAGAGGGTCCCGAGTGCAGTTACCCGCTAAGGAAGCAGTGCTACAGGAGCCCTGGGCTGGCATAGCGCTACGATTGCTTCTTTCTTTATTTTTTATTCCCCCGAAAGAGTATCAGACTCTTTAGCCTTTTAGTATTTGGAAACCTTAATGTGAGTTGCAGGAAGGGCCAGGGGAGCAGAGCTTAGGAGGGGCGGGGGTGGCAGGCTCAGGGCAGTGTATGCCAGGTGGTGCCCGAGGCTGTTGCTCTAGGCTGACCTGGAGGCTCTGCTGGGAGTCCTGGGAGGGGAGCTGTAATTAACAGCCAGCATTAGTCCTGGGCTGGGGGTGTCTGGTACTTTCATTGCCATAAGCTTCCACATCAGTGAAAGGCAGTCACCGGTCCCTTGTGAACTCCCTGTAGTGTTTGGCAAGTTGTATCTTTGAACGACCAGTCAGCCGTCCTCCATGGGGACTAGAGAGAGTCGAGGGGCCAGAAAGGAGCCTGGCATTGGGGACCACTCTCTTTGTGGGGATCTGTGCAGGGAAACACAATCCCAGGTGGGTCACTGCTCTCTCCTGTCCCTCCAAAGATGGGACAAACAGTGAGCTCTGTGGTTATTAGCAGCTTGCTTTGAGGGCGGGGATCAAGACTCCCTGGGTTCAAGACTTCCCAAATCTGAGTTCTGCTGTTAGCGAGGGAGCATGTGAGAATGTGTGTGTGTGTGTGTGTGTGTGTGTGTGTGTGTGTGTGGTGCGTGGCCAGTTGTCTGAGCTCCCTCTGTCCCCGTCTGCTCATAGGCGGCAAGGGGACCAGAATGCCTCTGCTGTCACAGACTACAACAATAGCCTGACTGAGCAGAGCACTCAGAACAGCACCTTGCAGGAAAGAGAGCCCGCAGACCCCACATCTGGGCGTGCTGACCTCCCCCCCCACTGGTGGAGGCTCCCCAGAAGTGCTCTCCCATACTCTGCTGTGCTCCCTAATTACCTTGTGCAGGTGCTGACTCAAGGAGGCAACATCCCTCCACATGCACTTGTCGCGGACCTCTGGGAGCCCCTCTGACCTCAGAAGCAGCCCCTTGCCCTCTAACTTTGTGGGGAGAACCCAGCTTGTGAACCCCAGTTTCCTTAGCTGTCCGTTGAGACTAGAATGTGGTGTGTCACAGGCACCCAAGAAGGACCAGTGAACAGGAAGATATAAAATGCTTGCTTTGCACTTGCCCCTTTCTGGATGGTGTCTGCAAGCCCCTTCTTTTAGAGAGGGGCACTTCTTTGCTCAGGGGCTAAGATTGCCTGGGGCCCTGAGGTGTTAAGGAGAAAGACAAGGAAGCTGTAGGCTTTCTGCAGCTGACCCTACGAGGTGCCCCTTGAGGTGACCCGCCTCGGCAGGGCACTGAGGGCCTGGAAATGTTACAGCTGCACCGTCCCATTGGGAGTCTCACCACCCAGCGGAGCCACAGGCTGGTCTCACTGGCCGTGCGCAGGGTCACGTTAGCAGGGGCCATGTCAGGGGGTGCTTGGAGAGTCTGGATCTTTCTAGAAGGCTGGCTGGGTGGGCTGGTGCCCACGATGTTCACTTGGCGCATGCGAAAGCTGGGGTGGAGAGAAGAGGGGCAGGATGGTGAGGGCAGGGCCCCAGGGTGGGTCTAGGCAGCTCCCGCTCCTCCCTGTGCCGGGCCCCACCCATTACCTGTAGTAGGTGAAGGGGTTGAGGTCTGGCACTTCCATGGAACGGGCATCGGGCTCGTTGGGGAGCTGGTGAATCAGCAGCCAATCCTCTCCCTCCCCGATCACACCCACCTAGGAAACAGGGGCTCTTAGGCCTGTCCAGAGGGTGGGATAGGGGCGGTGCTCTGAGACCCGGCTCATATGAGGTTCAAGTCCTGCCTGGGGCAGGTTCCCATTCAAACTCAGGGCTCCAATGTTTGCAAACCATTGAACATGACAACCCCAAGCCCTTCTCTCCCCCCCCTTTTTTTCTGCCTCCAGGGTTATCACTGGAGCTCAGTGAATACACTATGAACCCACTGCTCCTGGAGGCCATTTTTTCCCATTTTATTGGATAGGACAGAGAGAAATTGAGAGAGGAGGGGAGGGAGAGAGGGAGAGAAAGATAGACACCTGCAGACCTGTTTCACTACTGATGAAATGTCCTGCAGGTGGGGAGCTGACAGGACTTGAACCCAGATCCTTGCGTGGTCCTTGCGCTCAGTACTATATGAGCTTAACCTGGTGTCAGAACCCAGCCCCCCACCCCGACCCCCAGCCCTTCTCTACCAGACCCACATGGGTGAGTGCCACAAATCCATTCCTGGACACTGCCCTGCATCAAGTTCATCAGAATTCCTGGGGCGGGAGGGGCTGTGCACACAAACCTAGGTGCTGAATAAACTCTCTGGCTTGCTTCTGAAACCCCAGGCCAGTCAGAATCAGAAATTCTGGGCTGGGACTCCTGGGACTATGAAACATTCCCTCAGTGAAGCCAGAGTGAGAACCAGGGCTGGTTGGAAGGGGCTGTAGGAAGTAGCAAGTTCAGTCACTCTGCCCAACCCCAGGGTGCGCGCGTGCGTGCGTGCGTGCGTGTGTGTGTGTGTGTGTGCGTGCGCGTGAACGCGTGTGCATGTGTGCGTGTGTGTGTGCATGCGTGTGTATACACACACGTGTACAGACACACAGACGAGGTGGGGACAGTGCTGTAGACACTGAGGCATGTCTAGTGCGCTTGGCCGAATGAGGCTTGAACGTGGGCACTGACAGAGACGGACACACACGTGACGTCTGCATTCAGGAGTCTGCCTGGGCTGATGGGGCTCCGGGTCCCCTCTGGCGAGCTCACCTGGGCCTCCACGAGCCAGCGGGAGATGGAGGTCTTTCCGTCGTAGCCGGGTCTGAACTGCAGGGTCACTGAGCGGGGGCCGATGTTGGAAATGCCCAGGTTGGTGGGAGCCCCGGGGAGTTCTGGGCAAAGAGAATACACGGGGAAGGAAGGAGTGTGGGGGAGGAGAGCCCGGGATAGGTCTCTCTGGGACTCCTTTCTTGGGGTCTAGAGGCTACCCAGAAGGAAAGGGGGATCTGAAATAATAGAACTGACCAGTCCTCCTCTCCGTCCACACACACACACACACCCGATGACAGCCGTCCCCAACCCCAAAGAAGCTGCGTGAACCTGGAAGGTGGAGGGCTGGGGTAGGAGTCGCCCTTGTTTTCTGAGCAGACACTGTATTGGCGGGGGGGTGGGGGAGATTCCAGGATGAACAGGTCCCAGAGGGGGACAATCTGAGTTGGAATCCACATCTGCCGCCCCCAGCTGTGTGTCTTGGGGCAAATGCCATAACCAAGCTGTGCTGTCACTTCCTCAGAGAAGACGATCATGTCACCTAGATTAGCACCAATGTAAATCAAATGCCCAGGCCTGGCACACGGACAGGAAAGACATACCCGTGCGTGTGCTCCTAGTGCCCTGGTCAAGGAGGCAAGTGGCCAGGTCAGACACATACCTCCAGACTCAGACAGGACCATGTGGCTCTCAGGTCCACCTTCCCATAGATACAGATGGGGAAACTGAGGCACGGAAGGTCACTTGACTTGCTTGGGGTCTCAGAGCTTGCTCTCTACCCCAGGGCTAAGACTCCCCCTTCTGTGGCCGCCTTTAACAGGCACGTCCCTGGATGGAACCCATCTGGACTTTCCCGCCCACCTTTCCTCTTTTTTTTTTTTCTCTTTCTTTTTTTCTTTTTTCCTTTCTTCATTTTCTTTCTTCCTCTTTCTTTTTTAAAGGATCTATGCAAGGTCCATTGACAAAAATATTTATTTTTATTATTGGATAGAGACAGAGAGAAATTGAGAGGGCAGGGGGAGCTAGAGAGGGAGAGACACCCTGCTTCACTGCTCGCAAAGCAGGTGGGGACCAGGAGCTTGAACCCGGTGCCTTGCACACTGTAATGTGCGTACTTAACCAGGTGCGCCACAGCCTGGCTCCCTTATTCATCTTCTTTGCTTCTCTTTCCCTTCCCTACCTTACCTCTTCTTTCTTAATGAGAGAGAGAGAGAGAGAGAGAGAGAGAGAGAGAACTAGAGCATCACTCTGGCATACACATTATTTCTGGGGATTTAACTGGACCTCAGGCCTCTAAGTACCAGCACCTAGCACCTGATCCACTGTGTCATCTTCTAGTTTGAACTTTCTAAGTGACACTGGAAACTCCAGGGAGAGGAGGCAATGGGGAAGGACTTGGGGAGGGCTGTGCTTAGCTGAGAGCCATGAGAGGAAGCAGCAGGGGGAGGGGGGCGCATAGCCTCTACTTGGGCTCACAGAATTGATTTCTTAATTATTATTATTATTACTATAATTATAATTTTGCTGCCACGGTTATTTCTGGGGCTTGGAGCCTGCACTATGAATCCACTATTCCTGGTGGCCATTTTCCCCATTTTGTTGCCATTGTTGTTATTATTCTTATAGTTACTGTTGTTGGATATGGCAGAGAGAAATGGAGAGAGGAGGAGAAGACAGAGAGGGGGAGAGAAAGATAGGCACCTGCAGACCTGCTTCACCGCCTGTGAAGCAACTCCCTGCAGGTGGGGAGCCGAGGGCTCGAATCGGGATCCTTATGCTTTGCGCCATGGCCTTCACAGAGTTGATTTCTAATGGGAAATCAACTTTCTTCCACAGGGAAGAAAGTGGATGTTCTAGAAAGAGGAGGGGCCTTCTAGTTTCTGGCTGTCCATGGGGCTTCACTGCTGTAGGCTATGTCACCAGACAGAGAGAGAGAGACAAACAGAAGGAAAGAGGCCACAGCACCAAAAGCCCCTCCAGCCCAGATAACACATGGTAAGGCAGTGCCCTGTCCAAGTGCAGGGCCCCTTGGGTGCCCATCAGGAGAGTCATAAAGGGGCCCTTACCTGGGGGCACCCCGGATGAGATGGTGGAGGCGGACACCTGGCCCTGGCCCTTGGCGGTCATGGCGGTCACCTCGATGGTGTAGGTGGTGAGCGCGGTGAGGCCGGTGACGAGGTACTCCAGGGTCCCGTTGGAGAGGTAGTGGGTCACGCGGGTGTTGGTGCGGTTATACTCCTCCCAGGAGATCCGGTAGCCTGGGCAGAGCACAGGACAGGCCGTGGCTGGATGCTGGCCATGGCCCTGCTTCTTTCTATTTAAGATATTTTCTTTTTTTTTTTTTTTTACTTAGATCAAGAGGTCAGTAGTTTTTTTTTTTTTTTTTTTTTTTGCCTTGAAGGTTATTGCTGGAGCTCAGTGCCAGTGCTATGAATCCACTGCTCCTGGAGGTTATTTTTCCCCATTTTGTTGCCCTTGCTGTTGTCCTTGTTGTGGCTGTAATTGTTGTTATAGCTGCTGTTGTTGTTGGATAGGACAGAAAGAAATGGAGAGAGGACTGGAAGATAGAGAGGAGAGAAAGACAGACACCTGCAGACCTGCTTCACTGCCTGTGAATCGATTCCCCTGCAGGTGGGGAGCCAGGGGCTTGAACTGCGATCCTTACACCGGTCTGCGGGTCTTTGCACTTCTCGCCATGTGTGCTTAACCCACTGCACTAATGCCCAGCCCCCCTGTTTTTTCCACTTCTTAACGAATGAGCAATATGGAAAGATACGGAGAGACCAGAGCACTGCTCAGCTCTGGCTTATGGGGATTGAACCTGGGACCTAAAAGCCCCAGGCATGATAGTCTTTTGCATAGTCACTATAGTGTCACTCCAGCCCTTTTCCTTCCTTCCTTCCTTCCTTCCTTCCTTCCTTCCTTCCTTCCTTCCTCCCTCCCTCCCTCCCTTCCTCCCTCCCTTCCTTCATTTTTTTTTTTTTTTTTTGCTTCCAGGGTTATTGCTGGTACTACACATCCACTTCTGGAGGACATTGTTTACATTTTATTGGATAGGACAGAAAGAAATTGAGAGATCAGGGGGAGATAGAGAGGGATAGAGTAAGATAAACACCTACAAACCTGCTTCATCACTTGTGAAGCGTCTCCACTGCAGGTGGGGATCCAGGGGGACTTGAACTTGGATCCTTGTGCAGGTGCTTATGCTTAGTACTATGTGCACTTACCCAGGTGTGCCACTACCCAGACCCTCTTTTTAATACTTAATTTTATTTATTATTTTTTGGATAGGGACAGAGAGAGAGAGATTGAGAGGGCCTGGGGGAGATATAGAGAGAGACAGAGAAATAGATACCTATAGCATACTTCACTGTATGTGACACTTCCCCTTGGCCCCAGCAGGTGGAGACTGGGGACTTGAACCTGTGTCCTGGAGCATAGTAACGTGTGCTCTAGCAGGTGTGTACTGCTTGCACCCCAGCCATCGCCCTTCTGTTCTGCTTCCCTAGGCTGGTGCTGGATGTAATGGGGCTGAAGGAGGTGGGGCACTGTGCTGGGATGGAGAGGGCCATGGGAGTAACAGGAGAGATGCCTGTCTCCCGCCCCCCAGGGAACTACAGAAGGGAGACGAGTCAAGGTGGTGGTCGCCTAAGGTCAGGTGACTTGAATGTGTCAGCGACCAGACGGATGGACAGACTCCTCAGCAGTTTTTCTTTTCTTTTCTTTTCTTTTCTTTCCTTTTCTTTTCCTTTCTTTTTTCTTTTCTTTTCTTTCCCCTTCCTTCCTTCATTTTTTATTTTGACAGGGCACAGAGAAATTAAGAATGGAGGGGGGACAGAGAGGGAGAGAGAGAGACAGCTACAGACCTGCTTCATCACTTGTGAAGCTTCCCCGCTGCAGGTGGGGACCGGGGGTTTGAACTTAGGTCCTTGCACATTGTAATGTGTGCTTTCAGCCAAGTGTGCCACACCCGGCCCCTTCTTAGCAGTGTCTCAGACAGACTGGTCTGCTGGGAGGCTTTGGATGGACAGTAGACTCGAGGCAGGAGAAGGGAGATGACCCTTCCTAGCCCCGTCCTGACCCCTGGTGGCCTCCCCATGGCCCCTACCTGTGAGTCTGCCATTCTTCTCTCCAGGTTCTTGCCAGCTGACCTTCAGTGAGGTGTCCAGGATGTCATTGAAGCTCAGGTGTCCCACCGGCCCAGGTACTGTACCCCAAAAGGGCCACCCACCCCCCAATGCCAGTTAGAGCCAGAGAGAGAGACCACCATCTCCCCAAGACAGCCCCCAGCACTCCTGGGGGTTCCCTGGGGGTGGCGACAGGATCAGCCCACCCTGTGTCTGTGGTGCCCAGCCTGGCCCTGGGTGGGTGGCAGCGGTGGCGGTGGGCTACAGAGAGCAGGGGCCGGGGCGGGGGAGGGGTGTGCCTACCATCCTCATGGGTGCGCACCAGCTGGGGCGTGCTGCGGGGGCCGTCCCCGGGGGTGGTGAAGCAGAGCACGGAGCTGAAATACTCGGTGAACTTCTTCAGCCCAGACATGAAGCCCACGTGAATGCTGTCTTGGAAGTTGGGCCGAACGGTCACCATGGTCATCTCCTCTTCCTGACCCGGCTCCCAGGCGATGAGCTGGGGAGAGGCCAGGGTGTTGAAGAGGGGCTGAGCCCTGGCCCTCACTCTAGGCCCTTGGACAGAGCGCAGGGGTCAGCTTCCAGAGAAGGTCTGGCTGTGCGGGCACCCCATGCTTTACCGAGCGAGCACCCACTCTTCTGGGGACTCACTGCCCTGTGCTGGGCTGTGAGCGACTTGAGTGAGGAAGGTTTGGTGCTCCCTGCTTTCCAGAGTCATCACTCACTCAGGTCCTCCAGAGACCTCCCCCCAGAGAGGCATTTAAAAGAAAATTGGGGGGGGGGGATGCGGTAGTGCAGCAGGTTAAGTGCACATGGCGCAAAGCGCACGGACCGGCATAAGGATCCCGGTTTGAGCCCCTGACTTCCCACCTGCAGGGAGGTTGCTTTATAAGCGGTGAAGCAGGTCTGCAGGTGTCTGTCTTTCTCTCTCCCCTTCTCTGTCTTCCCCTCCTCTCTTCATTTCTCTCTGTCCTATCCAACAACAATGACAGCAACAACAGTAACAACAATAAACAACAAGGGCAATAAAAAGGGAAAAAATAGCCTCCAGGAGCAGTGGATTTGTGGTGCAGGCACCGAGCCCCAGTGAGAACCCTGGAGACAAAAAAAAAAAAAAGAAAGAAAGAAAGAAAGAAAATTGGGTGGGGGCAGGTGGTAGCTCAGTGGGGTTAAGCACACAGACTGGTGAAAGGATCCTGGTTTGAGCCCCTGGTTCCCCACCTGCAAGAGGGTTGCTTCACAAGCTTCACAAGGTCTGCAGGTGTCTGTCTTTCTCTCCCCCTCGCTGTCTTCCCCTCCTCTCTCCATTTCTCTCTGTCCTACCCAACAACAACAAGGGCAACAAAAATGAGAAAAAAATGGCTTCTGGGAGTAGTGGATTGAAAGTACAGGCACTGAGCCCCAGAGATAACCCTGGAGGTGTATATATATTTAATTTTTTAAATTTATTTATTTATTTATTTATTTATTGGATAGAGTCATCCAGGAATCCATAATTTTGATTTGTGGGCTACTCTTATTTTGATAGAGGGAGAGAGAGAGAGAGAGAGAGAGAGAGGCAGAGAGAGAGACAGAGAGAGAGGCTCCACAGCACCAAGTCTTCCTTCAATGGAGTGGCTGGCTCCAACCTGGGTCATGCACCTGGACAAGCAGCGTACTAGTCCAGTGAGCTACTGAGCTGCTAGAAAAGTCATGACCTAATTTTCTTTTTTTCCTTTATTATTGGATAGAGACAGAGGGAAACGGAGAGGGGAGGAGGAGACAGAGAGGGAAAGAGACAGAGAGACACCTGCAGTCCTGCTTCACCACTCGTAAAGCTTTCCCCTCCTGCAGGTGGGGACCAGGGGCTCGATCCTGGGCCCTTGCACACTGTAATGTGTGCACTTAACTAGGTGCACCACCGCCTGCTCCCCTGACCTATTTTTCTATGCAAAAATGCATCATGACTTTTCTGACAACCCTAGATTTTGCTGACTCTCTTCTATTATTATTTTTAATTATTTATTAATGAAGGGAAAGAGTATTACTCTGGCATATATGATGCCAAGAATCAAACCTGAGACTTCATGCTTGAGAATCTAGCTCCTCATCCTGCACTACTACTCTTCCTACTCTTAAACTTGTTCCAAGGTGGGATTTCCATCTTACACATCACCTAGAGGTGAGGTGTCGGTAAGAAAGCCCCTCCTGGAATCTCAGCCCCAACACACACACCCACTATTGCACGGGCTTCCTGCCGCCCCCGGCGTCTGTTTTTTTTTTTTTTTCTTCCTGTGAGCTCTCAACTCACGAGAACACCTGCTTTCTGGACTCTTCTGTCTCCAACAATGACAGCTGGTCTCCAAGATTTCCTCATTTATTTGAAGTTGATTAAACAGCAATTAATGGTGAAAAGCAACACTTGATGTGTTTTCATAAGCGCGGTATTTATAGACAGAAAGAACATGGCTCCACGTTCATGTCTCCTGATTAACGCAAGCCTGTAACAATGCTTAATCTTCTCTTTTCCGTGGCCAAGGATTTATAAGGGATGTTTTGAAATTTAATGGGTATTGTGAAAAGATAGCCTATAGCAAGTTAATTAGACACTAATTAGACCCTAAAAATACTAATCAGAAATACTAAGTGGCACTTAATAAGTATGTTAAATATCTTCCTTATTTGGGTTATCTTGTTTCATAGCAATTAAATTGCCGAACTTCTTCTTTGGAGTAGATTAAGAAACACGTTTAATGTTTTAATTTAATTTAATTAATGTACATTTGAATTAATTATGCCATTAGAATTAATTGTATGGTGTGTGTGCCCCAGCAAGTACAAAATCTGGGTAAATATTATTTTATTGGGTTTAGGCCAATCACATTCACTAAAATACAAATAAAGGACAAAATATGTCTTTCCAGGCATTTTACAACAGTCAAGGAACTGCCTTCAAGAGCCACCCAGAAGAGGCACTCGGGGTAATGGCAACAGGGTTCTAAAGAGTCACATGGCTTTATCAGCATCCTGTAGTTCTAGGCCTGAAGCCCAAAATGGTGGATGCATTAGGGTAGCTTCCAAATATTGACTCTGGCTGGTAGCCACTGGCCCTTGCCTAACTGCATCTGAAGAGGAGGTGCCGGATTAAGAGATGTCTTCTTCAGGGCCAGGAAGACAACGGGATCGCATTCTGAACCTTCTATTTATTGCCCGAGATTGGGATGCATTGGATCGACCTTCTCGTGGTGCATCCCGTGGGTACCCATTCATTGGGGAAACTGACGATCCTTCCTAGCCGACTGAATCCACATGGATCCCAGTCACTTTCAAAGCCAGCAACAAGCAGCTCCTGACAGCTTTCAACCTGACGCTGTTGAAACGCTAGAAGAAGAAGATTGCCCGAGAGGAGCTGGGCTTCAGTCAGCCATGAGATGGGACCTAGGCTGTAGAGTCAGATGGATGCTTCCTATGCCCAGAGCTGCATGAAATCTGCTGCTGACTGGGCCTGTTTCCCCTTTGCCTAGAAGGCTGGATGAACATCACTGTCTGCCGTGCGGTGGAAAGGGAAGGTGAAGTTCTGGATGTCTGTGTGACTTGCACACGGGCCTGTTTGGAGCCAGCACCAGCTCTGTGCGCCAACCCTGTGCGCCAACCCTGGCTTCTGCGCCCGCCCCGCCGCCCCTCCACACACAAGTGCTATCAGGGCCTCTCTATGCCATTTCTCTGACTGCTCTTGTGATCAGGGCCGGAGTGGCTATGTTCTGTAAGGCCTTTGGCCCTGAGTTCAGAGCAAACCAGGCTGCCCTGAGCATGGCTGGGCTGTGTGGGTGAGTGTGTGCTGGGGGAAGAGAGCAAGCAAAGTGGAGGGAGAAAGAAAGAAAGAAAGAAAGAAAGAAAGAGGAGAGAGAGAGAGAGAGGAAGGGAGGAAGGGAGAGTAAAGTGGAGAGGACTGTACAAACCTAAGATTGAGCTCAGGTCACTGTATCATCCTGGGAATGGGACTCAGCTGCCCCTGGCCTCTGACTATTATGGGGGCTGGTGCATGTTTCCTGCTGGCTGGGGGAAAGAGGGATGATGTAATGTCACGCCTTCTGTCTTTGCTGGAACCAGTGCCTGACAGACAGGGTTGAGAGTGTGGGGTAGAATGTAAAGGCCTGCTAGTTGGTGAAATGTCAAGAGCAAGGGAACTGTGCTCTCCTTCTCCTTTTCCCTTCTTTCTCTCTCTCAACAGAGAAATTGAGAGGGGAAAGAGAGATAGAGAGGGAGAGACACCTCTGCTTCACCCCTCCTGAAACTTTCCCCCTGCAGGTGGGAAACGAAGGCTTGAACTGTGAGCACTTAACCAGGTGCACCACCACCTGCCGCCGCCTCCTCCTCCTCCTCCTCTCTCTCTCTCTTCACTTGCATAGAATCACATAGAACACCCTGGAAGGATAAGTAAAAAATTAACAACACATATTACTTGGGCTGGCAGTGTCAAGGTCGATGAGACAGAACCAGGCAGATGAGGGACTGGGATGAGGGGAGGATTTTTTGCTATGTGCTTATCCTTTTGTCTTGCTTAATATCTCTCTTGTTGGGTCAGATGGTTCACACCTGGGTGAGTACACACAAGACAGTGTGCAAAGACCCGGGTTCAAACCCCCCAGTCCCCCACCCACAGGTGGGAAGGCTTCATGAGTGGTGAAGCAGTGCTTCAGGTGTCTCTCTTTCTCCCTCTATATTTCCCCTTTCTCTCTTGATTTCTGTCCTATCCAATAAATAAAATGAAATAAAATAGATCTCTTGTTTTAAAAATTATAATACTGTAATTACTGTCTTCCTGTGTAATCTTTCAGGAATTCTTATGCTATTTGTATACATGTGTGTGGTATGATTTGTTTTATATGTATATATTTACTAGTGCTTTAACAGTGGCTTATAATGGGGGATTCGACAACCATAGTGGAAGACTGGACAACAGTAATAACAGTAGAGACACATGTACTCTTTGGCCCAGTAGTCTCACTGCTCAGAACCTATTTCCATGAGTGAGATCAGCCAGAGAAAGATGAATATGGGATGATCCCACTCACAGACAGAAGTTGAAAAACCAGAACAGGAGGGAAAACACTAAGCAGAACTTGGACCGGAGTTGGTGTATTGCACCAAAGTCAAAGACTCTGGGGTGGTGGGGGGTAGGGGTCAGGTCCTGGAACATGATGGCAGAGGAGGACCTAGGTGAGGGGTTAGAGTTTTATGTGGAAAACTGAGAACTGTTACACATGTTCCAGCTATTGTATTTTACCGTCGACTGTAAACCATTAATCCGCCCAATAAAGGGGAAACAAAAATATACAATGGCAACTGGGAAAAAAAATAAGAAGAACCTGTTTCCAAGCTACACGTGAGAAGATGGGTGCCCAGAGGTCTTCACTGCAGAAATGTTTGTTCTAGTAAATGCACAGAAACCACACAAATGCCGTCACTAGGGAGCTGGTTGACTGATCTCCAGAAGACTCAGGTAATGGAGGACCCCATGTAGACCAAGGAACATCTCTATTTACACTGCGGAGTGATCTCTGAGAGCTGACATACGTAAACAAGCAAGATGAAGCCAGAGGACGCCATCATTCACCGGAGGAGAGAACACACACAGGGATGTATAGATGTGATCACTTACGTTAAAGAAATGGAAAGAAGGAGCAAAACAAGGAAACAAACCAACATACTGGGGAGTGGGAGGACCAGCATTCTGGCTCTTTCTCTTTCTTTTTCTGAATCTGCCTTGTAGGTTTAACTTTGGAGCCATGTACATAATTATAGAACAAAATTAAATTTAAAAAATCAATCCCTAAGAACTGAAACCAAAATGAAATAAATGAACCTAACAGTGCATTGAGTGGTAGCAAAATTATACAGGGAGGAACTTTTTTTATTTGCAAAGGACAGTGGCAGCACAAAGTAATGTGAACTATAATGCAGCCCCATGGGGTAAATCCTCAGAACAAAATGACTGTAGATGATTGGAAACTATTTTCAGTAAGCAGAGGGCTGGTATCCCTGGTTTGAAACCGCTGTGAGTGCTGGGTGGGGTGGGTAACTGTGATGGTGGTGAAGGAAGTGGATTTTCTGCACGGAGAAGAGAAGCTGACAGATAAGATTACTATTCTTTTAATTTTTTTATTACCTTTATTTCTTTATTGGATAGGGGCAGCCAGAAATTGAGAGGGGGAGGAAGACATAGAGAGAGAGAGAGACACCTGCAGCACTGCTTCACCGCTTGCAAAGCTTTTCCCCTGCAGGTGGGGACCGGGAGATTGAACCTGGGTCCTTGTGCACTGTAACGTGTGTTCAACCAGGTGCATCAACACCTGGTTGAGCACACCCCTAAGATTATTATTTCTAAATAACGTGTAGTCCTGGGGGTCGGGCAGTGGCACACCGGTTTAAGCACACATACATTACCACGCACAGGGACCTGAGTTTGAGCCCCCGCTCCCCATCTGTAGGGAGGAAGCTTTATGAGCAGTGAAGCAAGTCTGCAGGTGCCTTTCTGTCTCCATCCCTCTCTGTTGCCCCCTCTGCTCTTGATTTCTCTCTCTCCTACCATATAAAGAAAAAAAAAAAAGGGTGGGGAGAAGGCTACTGGGAGTGGTAGATTCAGGCACTAAACCCCAGTGGTAACCCTGGTGGCAATAAAAAAAAATGTGCAGTCCTAAAATTGAGTCAGAAGTGTCAGAATGTGATTTATTTGTGTCTTTATTTTATCTCACTGCTCAGCTCTGGCTAATGGTGGTGTGAGGGAACTTAGAGCCTCAGGCATGAGAGTCTCTTTGTATAACCATTATGCTATCTACCAACCCCCGCCCCCAACGCCGCTCTGTGTATTTATTGTTAAAGGCATTTCCTAGCTGTTGACTCACAGGACCTACCCCTCCAGTGTTAGAACAAGAAGCACCTGTGATACCCAGATGGCGGGTCTTAAGTGTGATCTCCTGCTGAGGGAATGTGGGCTCCTTGAAGGAGATGGGGAATCCCAAACACAGCAGAGGGGGAATTATATGTCAGGAACTTTGTTACGCCAGACAGCAAGGAGGCTGTGAAAAGACTACTGTGACATGTCAAAGGGTCCACGTGTTGACTTGAAGAGACTGAGGTGGGTGAATTCAACAGCAGCACAAACACCTTATGGATCCGCTGCATGTCCTTAAGTACATACAAATCGCACCAGACCTTCCCCTAAAGAAAAGATGATTCCCCCCACACACACACAGCTCCAAATTCACCTGTGGACAGCGGGCAGGTGATGGCGATGTACTGAATAACTGCCTAGCTTTTCCTAGCTCAACTGCACTTCCAGTTAAGGGAGAGGACCAGGTAGTGGTGAACCTGGTTAAGTTACAGAGCGTAAGGACCTAGATTCAAAGGCTCTTGGTCCCCACCTACAGGGGGAAAGCTGAAGCAGGGCTGCAGGTTTCTATCTGGCTCTTTCCCTCTCTATCTCCCCCTCTTCTCAATTTCTCTTTGTCTCTATCCAATCATAAATAAATAAAAAACGATAAAAAAATACCTCTTTATTCACAACAGCCAAAGAATGGAAGCAGCCTAAATGCCCATTATCAGATGACTGGCTAAAGCAGTTATGGGATATTATATATTCCATGGGATACCACTCCACAATCAAAAAGATGATATGGTGTCCTTTGGGTCAAAGTGGATGGAACTGGAGGTGGTGATGCTTAGTGAGATAAGTAAAGAGATAAAAGACAACTACCAGATGGTTTCACTTATAGGTGGAATCTAGAGATCTGATTTACATGCACTTGCCAAAAAAAAAAAAATCCAGACTGAACAGAAGCAAGCAAACCGTAAGACTTGTGAGAACTCTGCTGGTGATCTTTGGCGGTGGGAAGGCAGGGATCCAGAATTTTGGTGCCTGTGGTGTGGAACTGTACATTGCAATCTTACAATCTCTGTCACAAACTTAGTGACAAAACATTAAAAATGTGTCTCTTTTCCTTTTTCTGAAAGTACTTCAGTTAGTACATTCAGAAGAACTGATAGTATTTGACTTCCAACATTCTGCACCCCCTAGTGGAAGAACAGAAGTTACAAAATAGATTAGTGGCTACCAGGCAAGAGAGTGAGACTTCAGGGCCCGGGTGGTGGCACACCTGGCTGAGAGCACAGGGTACAAAGCTGAAGGACCTGGGTTCAAACCCCCAGTCCCCAACTGCAGGGGGGGAAAGCTTTGCGAATGATCTCTCTCTGTGTCTCTCCCTATCTCCTCCTACCCTTTCAATTTCTGGCTGCCTCTATCCAATAAATAAAGATAATAAGAATGATAATAAAAAAAAGAGTCAGATTTCATGCCTTCAGGTGGGAAGACCCAGCATCATTTGGAGGGCACCTCTGACAACCACAACAGCCCCAAACGTCCAACCTGCATCTATGACTGAGCCTCTTGTTCTAAGTTCCAATTTACTGCAAATATAATGCTTGGAGGAATGTGTTGAATGACCCCACAGGGATGCAATCAGCCAAAGCCAGACGATGGAAAATCCTACAGGATAAATGACTAAGTTTCTCTCCTAAATAAATTGCAAGGGAGAGAGGGAGAGAGGGAGGAGGGGGGGAGTAATCTATAGATAACCCAGACCCACCCATCGTCACCTATTTCAACCACGCAGACCTCATCTGGCCTCTGACGCAAACAAGTCAGCTACTAAGCCAATGAAGTAGCAGTCAGGAGAGTCTGAACGCTGACTGGATATCGAATGCTAGTAAAAGGGGCTGTGGGTATTTTTAGGCACAATAACGATGACGTGTACATTGTGATTCTGTTTTAAACAGAAGTGTAGTGCACACCATATCTCTATAGAAACCTCTCTGGATAAAATGATGCAATGCTTGGAATTTGCTTCAAAACTCCCCAGGGGAAAGACAGAGGGCCAGGGAGGAGACGGAACCCAACTGGCTGTGCTCTGGTAATTGCTAACGACAGGCGTGGGTGCACTGTGGTCTTCTGGAGTTATTATAGTCTCTGTGCAAGGAGAGGCTTGAAATTTTTCTTTGTAAATGTTTGAAATTTTTTTCAAGTGAAAGGGGAGGGAAAAAAGTCCAGTCTTACTGGGGTTATGCAAGTGACAAAGCTTGATATCGCCCCCCCCCCCCCGCCACCCCCGCCCTTTATGACACACTGAAGGCCAAAGAAGCAAGAAAGAAAATCACCACTTGTCCCCATTTGTACTTAAGACATTTTCAAGTTGGGGAGATGGCTCATCCAGTAAAACACTTTCTTATGAGAGAGGGCGCAGGTTCAAGGCCCCCTGCCACCACATGGAATCACCATGCAAAGTGGGCAGCTTCACCAGTGGAGAGGCAGTGTTGTGGCAACTCTCTCCCGTCTCTCTACCTTTCAACTTTTAACTGAAAAAGAAAAAGTTTACCAGGAGCAATGGAATTATGCAAGCACAAAGTCCCAGTGAAGCTCTGGCAGCAAGGAATAAAAAAGAAGATAAATAAAAGAAAATTTCAAGTTACAGTTATAATTTTACAACTAAATCATATGGGGGGGGAGCGAGTGGTGAAGAGCACATGTTACAATGTGCAAGGACCTGGGTTCAAGCCCCCGGTCCCCACCTGCAGGGGGAAAGCTTCATGAGTGGTGAGGCAGGGCTGCAGGTGTCTCTGTCTCTCTCCCTATCTCCTCTTTCCTTCTCAATTTCTGGCTATCTCTACCCAATAAATAAATACAGACAAAAACCAAAGAGCAAAACAAACAAACAAAAAACCCAACCAAATCATATGGTAGGTACACTCCTTTTTAAATGCAATACAAGGTGCGAGCTCTGGAGTTTGGGTGGCTTTGAACACTTTGTTTCCTGTGACTTAGCTTCTCCCCTTGTATATGGGGTGCTGACAACTTAGTCCTTGGGGGGGATGGGTGGGTGTTGTGCAGCTGTTTCCAGAGGAGGATGTGAATGAAGCCCTAGCACCTTGGGGAGGGTGCTGAGAAAGTTGCCACAAAGGTGTTCTCTCCCTTCTCTTCCATTATCTCCTCTCTTCAGTATCTCTGGGCAGTTCCCTGATGTGTATCAGACAATGGCTGGGTGCTAGGACGCAGTAGCCCTAGGAGTCAGGGGCTTCCTCCATCCCTGCCTGCTCTAGGTCACTGCTCTCATTGTCCTGCCTCCTGGCTGGCCTCCCTGGCCCTCCTGAGTGCCAGATGCCTTAGAAGTTTGCAGTTCAGCCTCCAGTTTTGGAAGAAAACGCAGAATTGGCAGCAAGAAGCTAATTGTTCCCAGTCAGCTCCTGAGCTTCTCAGGTGCCAGACGGGCCTCCCCTTTCCCTCCCTGCCTCCCCCCAGAGTCCTAATTAGCAGGCTTTTCCAGCCGGCCAGAGGAGCCTGCCTTCTGCTTTAGCCCCTCCTGTTAGAGGAAGGGCCCCTTGGCATGGGGGCCCTCCTTCCTGGGAGTGAGACAGGGGATGGGGGCGTTGTATCTGGCTTCTAGAGACCACCCCTCCTTTGTTCGCCTTCAATTCTAGCAGAGTATTTTCTCCTGCACCAAACCTCAGTCTCTTTCTGTTCAGCTGACCATTGTATTCCACATTAAAGGTCTGGACTCCTGAAGAGAGAGAGAGAGAGAGAGAGAGAGAGAGGGAGAATGTGTGTGTGTGTGTGTGTGGTCTCTGTGAGGTCACAGGATTAAGGTTAGGCCTCCCTTCCCATAGCTGGAGGGGCCGACTGCATACCACCCCAACCCCCATGCTACTGAGGTCCTGGGCCATGAGAGCGACCTGGCCGATGCACTATCCATCCTGGTTCCCTTGGGAGAGGCTAGCCTGCCTGGTGCTCCCCATGGGGAGAAGGACCCCTAATATGGCATCCAAGGTCTGGGTTCCAGAGCTTAAATCCCAACTGTTAGCACCGCAGCTACAATGGTAGCTGACTTAGCACCATCACCGCCTCTGTCTCCACTGTTGTGGGCTGAGCTGTGCCCTCTGAATTTACATGCTGAGACCTTCTCTCTCTCTCTCTTTCTCTCTCTCTCTCTCTCTCTCTCTCTCTCTCTCACACACACACACACACACACACACACACACACACACACACACACACACACACACACACGATAAAATGGGCTCTATTTGGATTAAGGGGTAATTAAGTTAACACGAGGTTGTTAGGATGGCCCAAAGCCAGTGACCTCCTCACCAGTGTCTCACACATAAGTGACCTCAGCACACTGGGCTGCTTCTCTCATTTAGGGACAGGGCCAGGATGTACGAAAGACACTACAGCATGAGAGCTTCCTCTGGTACTAGGGCACTTCTCATGTGGTACCTGGTTTCAACCTGGGTCATTTAAATGTCAAGGCATGTGCCTTGCTTGATAGACTATCTCCCCAGTCTCAGGGATTCTTTCTTTCTTTTTAAATATATATTTATTTATTCGCTTTTGTTGCCCTTATTGTTTTATTGTTGTAGTTATTATTGTTGTTGTTACTGATGTCGTTGTTGTTGGATAGGACAGAGAGAAATGGAGAGAGGAGGGGAGACAGAGAGGAGGAGAGAAAGACAGACACCTGCAGACCTGCTTCACCGCTTGTGAAGAGACTCCCCTGTAGGTGGGGAGCCGGGTGCTCGAACCGGGATCCTAACACCAGTCCTTGCACTTTGTGCCTCCTGCACTTAACCTGCTGCGGCTACCATCTGACTCCCACAGGTATTCTTTTTAAGAAAAGGGACTATGGGGCTGGGAGCTGGCACAGTTGGTTGAGCGTACACATTACATGCACAGGGACCTGGGTTCAAGCCCCTGGTCCCCACCTGCAGGGAGGAAGCTTCATGGGTGGTGAAACAGGACTGCAGGTGTCTCTATCTTTCTACCTACCTCTCTATCTTACTCTCTTCTCCATTTCCTCTCTGTCTTTATATAAAAAAAATTAAAAAAGAAACTTGGAATACAGATAAGGATATAAGAAAGATGTGAGGACAGAGGGACAAGGTGGCTGTCTGCAGACTTAGGAGAGTGGTTTGGGGAAAGCCAGCCCTGACACCTTGACCTCAGGCTTATGTGTACTTTGTAAGGCAGCCTGACCAAGTGAAACAAGTTATCAGTAGCCCAGAAGGTGGAGCAGCAGATAAAGTAGAGGACTACCAAGCATGAAGACCCCTGGGTTTGCCCCCCAGCACTGCATATGCTGGAGTGTTCTCTTTAGCAAATAAATCAACCCGTCACCACCCCAATACAGCCTGAAAACCAGGACCAGTCTCCTAGTATCTGTACTCTGAGGAGTCTTATTACTATTATTTAAATTTCTTGATTGGGAGACTGATGGTTTACAGTCGACAATAAAATACAATAATTTGTACATACATAACATTTCCCAGTTACACATAACAATTCAGCCCCCACTAGGTCCTCCACTGCCCTCATGTTCCAGGACCTGAACCCCACCCCCACGCCCCAGTCTTTGACTTTGGTGCAGTACACCAGCTCCAGTCCAGGTTCTGCTTAGTGTTTTCCCTTCTGATCTTGTTTTTCAACTTCAGTCTGTGAGTGAGATCATCCCATATTCATCCTTTTCTTTCTGATTTATCTCATTTAACATGATTCCTTCAAGCTCCATCCAAGATGAGGTGAAGAAGGTGAATTCACCTTTTTTTTTTTTTTTGCCTCCAGGGTTATTGCTGGGGCTTGGTACCTGCACTATGAATCCACTATTCCTGGAGGCTATTTTTTCCTTCTTGTTGCCCTCGTTGTTGTTATTATTATTGTTGTTGTTATTGCTGTCATTGTTGGATAGGACAGAGAGAAATGGAGAGAGGAGGGGAAGACAGAGAGGGGGAGAGAAAAATAGACACCTGCAGACCTGCTTCACCGCCTGTGAAGCAACCCCCCTGCGTGTGGGAAGCCAGAGGCTTGAACTGGAATCCTTGTGCTGTTCCTTGTGCTTTGCACCATGTGTACTTAACCTGCTGTGCTATCACCCGGCCCTGAATTCACCATTTGTAATAGTTGAGTAGTAGTCCACTGTGTATCTAGACCACAACTTACACAGTCACTCATCTGTTGTTGGACACCTGGGTTGCTTCCAGGTTTTGGCTGTTACAAATTGTACTATGAACATAGGTGTACACAGATCTTTTTGGATGGGTGTGTTGGGTTCCTTAGGATATATCCCCAGGAGAGGAATTGCAAGGTTATAGGGTAGGTCCATTTCTAGTCTTCTGAGAATTCTCCAGACAGTTCTCCACAGGGGTTGGACCAATTTACATTCCCACCAGCAGTGCAGGAGGGTTCCTTTGACCCCACATCCTCTACAGCATTTGTTGCTGCTACCTTTTCTGATATATGACATTCTCACAGGAGTGAAGTGGTATCTCTTACTCTGAGTATTATTACTATTAGTACTACCATCTTCGGAGCACTTAGGTGTTCTGTCTCTGTGCTTGACAGAATACAAACACCACCTCATTTCATCCTCCTGCACTCCCTAAGAATAGGTATTATTATAGTCTCCACTCACGGGTGAGGAAACAGAATTCGTCTTGGTCCCCAGCAGCGAGAGCAGTGCAGTTAGGAGGACTTAATACACATTTATCCAGGGAACCGACTCCAACGGATTACAAAGCCTGGCAGCAGCCAGCAGGAGGGAGAGCCAGGGGAGTAAGCCAGGCCTGCCAGCCCTGTCCCAGGCCCTCAGGCACATTGGAACCAGGGCCTAGTGCAGCCCAAGGGCACACACCCCAGTGTGGCTGTGCTTGTGAGCCTGAAACCATCCTGCTTTTGCTCAGAGCCCAGCCTCCCCAGGAATGCCCTCCCTGCCTGGTCACAGATGGGGCAGCTCCCACAGTCCTGATGTGGCCTTGGAGAGAGCACATCTGCACTCTGCCTGATCACACACACATATGCTCTGCTTGGCTTGAACCTCTGATTTCAGAAACAGGAGTGCTGGTGCTTCCTCCACCCCCTCTCCCTCTTTACTTCCTCCCTTCTCCAGTCCTGGCTCCTCACAGAGAATCTGTTGTCCCCCCGCCTCCACCCCTCAGGGCAGGGAAACCTCGTGTACCTTGTAGCCTTGGTTAATGCCATTGATGAACTGGGGGCTGGGGGCGTTCCAGGTGAACCGGATGGTCGTGGAGTTGGTGGCTTCCACGTGCACATTGCCCGGAGGGACCGTGGGGACTGGAGGAGAGCAAATGACAGGGAGGGGATGGAGGGCTACAGTTGGTCTGACTCACCCAGTCAGGAGAGAAAACACACAGGTGGGGCTGCAACCCTGCCTCGCCCCCTCCCTGCCCACCTTCCCTTGCTCTGGACCCACCCTCGATTCTCCATCAATCTGGGTTTCATAACACGTGCCTGACCTGCCTCCCAGGACCCTAAGATAGACACGGGCTGTGTCAGGTGGTGGCACACCCAATTGAGTGCACATGGTACAGTGCACAAAGGCCCAGGTTCAAGTCCCCAGTCCCCAGCTTTAGGGGGAAAGCCTTGCAAGTGGTGAAGCAGGGCTGCAGGTGTCTCTCTGTCTCTCTCCCTCTCTATCACCCCCTTCTCTCTTGATTCCTGACTATCTCTATCCAATAAATAAATAAATAAAGATAATAGAAAAATAAAAAAAGAGAGCTACATGGGAAAATGTCCAGGGTGGGTTTCCAGGTGCTTAGTTCAAGCTCTTTTGGGGGTACACTAGCATAAGCCTTTGCAGATGGTCCTGTACCGCTGAACCCCTGCCTTCTTTTCACAGGCCCACCCCACCTTGTTCTCCGTGCAGGGCAGGTGGGCACAGAGGGGAACAGCTCAGGACAGGCAACGGGACAGATACAGATCTAGACTGCGGAGAAGGGGAGCTCCAGGCCCTCCCAGCCAGGCTCCCCACTCACCTCCCTGCAGCGTCCACTCGGTGACTTTGCTGCTGTAGACACCCAGCCCGGCGCTGTTGTAGGCTGCCACCTGGATCTCGTAGTTGGTCCAGATGATGAGGTCCTCCAGGAGAAGGTTGTTGACGTCGGCATCCGTGATGTTCTTAAACTGGTACCCAACGGGTAGCCCAGCCAGGCAGTACCTGAGGGCAGAAGGCCAGGCTGCAGCTGATCAGAGGCAGGCTGTGTGGCTTTGTACCCCCAGGGACCCCTCTGATACAGCTTTCCAAAAGGTTGGAAATATTCCCCATGAGTGAATTTCAAACGGTGGCTTGAAATGTGGTCAATGAAGACCTGGATGGTGGGACTCAGTAGAGCACAGAGGTTAGCATGTGTGAGGGTCTGGGTTCAAGCCTCCTGCTCCCCACATGCAGCAAGGAAGCTTCACAAGTATTGAACAATGCTGCAGGTGTTTCTCTTCCTTCTTTCTTCTTCCTTCCTTTCCTCCCTCCCTTCTTCCTTCCTTGCTTCTTTCTCTTTATGCCACCAAGGTTATTGCTGGTACTTGATGCCCATATGATGAATCCACCACTCCCAGAGGTACATCTCTCTCAATCTCTCTCTCCCCCTCTCTGAATAAGATAGATATTGAGAGGGGAGGGGAAGCTAGAGAGGGAGTGAGAAAGAGAGAGCTGTGCATCACTGCTTTATTGCCTGTGAAGCTTCCTCCCTGCAGGTGGGGACGGGGGGGGGCTTGAACCTGGGTCCTTGTGTAAGGCAATGTGTGCACTCAACCAGATATACCACTGCCTGGCTCCTCTAACTCTGTCTCTCATATCTATAAAACATGGGTGTTGGAATGGTGGATCTGTGTAGGTATAAAACTCCACTGATAATCCTAATGGCAAAAAAAAAAAAGAAAGAAACTTTGACACCATCTTTCCAGATATTATTTTTTAGTCTACCTGCAGGTTAGCTATCAAACTCAAGCAAAAATTACTTAAATCATGAGCCCTAGGAACATACCTAAAACAGACTTCCTAGTTTTTTTCTCTCACGATCCCTAATCTCATCTGCTCTATTCCTACTTTTTTGGTTTCTGCTTATTAAACAAATTGTCCTGCTTTATATCTTACTGCCTTTCAGCCACCAAGTTGCAGATGCTACTAGGATTCCATCCTGAGTTCCCTGGGCAGATGACCTCACCAATATGCCCTGGAACCCCAGCTCTCCAGAGCCCTGCCCCACTAGGGAAAGATAGAAACAGGCTGGGTGTGTGTGTGTGTGTGTGTGTGTGTGTGTGTGTGTGTGTGTGTGTGTATCGACCTGCCAACGTCCATGTCCAGTGGAGAAGCAATTACAGAAGCCAGACCTCCCACCTTCTGCACCTCATAAAGAATTGTGGTTCCTACTCCCAGAGGGGGAGAAATGATAGGGGAAGATGATTAGAGGGCTCTGAACTCCAATTCCATCAGACTCAGAGAAAGAAGAGGAAAAAAAGGAAGGATACTCGCAAGTAGCAATAGGTATAGGTATGATTTAGAAAAGAAAAGAAGGCGGGACAGAAAATCGGTAAAAAAATAAGGCAGAAAAAGTGAGTAAATATATATATATAAATAAATATAGACAGACAGTTGTAGAAATAACAGTCAGCCCATATCTGTGATCTTGGGAGAACTACTGCAGTTTCCAGTGGAGCAGATGGGGACAGAGAACTCCACTGGTGGGAATGGCATGGACTTTACCCGTTACCCATAATTTCCTTCCTTCCTTCCTTCCTTCCTCCCTCCCTCCCTTCTCTCTTTTCTTTTCTTTTCTTTTCTTTTCTTTTCTTTTCTTTTCTTTTCTTTTCTTTTCTTTTCTTTTTCTTTTTTGCCTCCAAGGTTATTGCTGTGGTCTTGGGGTGCCTGCATTACAAATCCACTGCTCCTGGAAGCTATTTTTCCCCTTTTGTTGCCCTTGTTTGTTGTTATTGCTGTCGTTGTTGTTGGCTAGGACAGAGAGAAGTGGAGAGAGGAGGGGAAGACAGAGAGGAGGAGAGAAAGACAGACACCTGCAGACCTGCTTCACTGCTTGTAAAGCGACCTCCTTGCAGGTGGGGATCCGGGGGCTCGAACTGGGATCCTTACGCTGGTCCCTGCACTTCACACCGTGTATGCTTAACCCACTGTGCTACCACCTGGCCCCCTCTTATAATTTTCTAAATCAATTTTAATCACTAATAAAAATAATTCATACCAAAAATAAGTACATATAATTTGATGGCATTTGAATAATCCACAGGATAGGCATGTCTACAAAGATGAAGAATGAGTCTATGGTTGTCTAGGTCTAAAGGCCTTGAAAACACAGGAATACCTGATATGTTATTAGGTTTATTTTGGAGACAATAATTGTATTCTAAAATTAAAAACAATACAGTATGGTCACTGACTGAGGGATTAAGTTTTGTGACGCATTGATTTTTTTTTTACCGATTTAAACAGCTACAGCTGACAGGTCTGGGGTCCAGATTTTCTCCTTTTCTCCTCCTTTCCCCCTCCTCCTCTCTTTCCTCTTCCAGAGTACAGCTTTTGATGGTGTAAGGAACTGAATCTGGGACTCTGAGCCAATTTTAAATAAGTCACATTGAGACACACAATAAAGTAAGCCTGGCCTGCCGTAAGCCTAAGAGTCTCTAGAACTCAGTTTCACTGGGCCGGAGCCAAGACAGAACTTTGCTGTTTTGGGCCTGTTGTTGGTCCAAGGGACCTGCTCACTCCTGGCCTGTCTCGAGGAAAGCCTAGACCATGGCAGGTGCTGCTGGTTTCCTGAGTGATGGCTCATGGACAGACCTTTCTCCTACCCCCTGAAACTCTGGTTTTAAATTTATTTATTTGATAGAGAGAGAGAGAGAAATTGAGAGGGGTGGGGGAGATAGAGAGGGAAAGGGATAGAGAGACACCTGCAGCCCTGCTTCACCACTTGTGAAGCTTTCTCCCTGCAGGTGGGGACCAGGGGCTTGAACCCGTGTCCTTGTGCGCCACCTGGCCCCTGCAGCTCTGTTTTGATATAACTCTGCCACTGGGAAGGCTTCTGTATCTCTCTCTCTCTAAAAAGATCTTATTTGTTAATGAGAAAGATAGATGGAGAGAGAGAAAGAACCAGACATCACTCTGGTACATGTGCTGCCAGGGATTGAACTCAGGACCTCATGCTTGAGGGTCGAATGCTTTATCCACTGTACCACCTCCCAGACCACCACTAGGCTTCCATCTCCTAGTCTTCAGGAGATGCCACACTACCTTTTGCCCTCAACCTGGGCCATTGCTTTCCAAGACTCAGTGCTGGAAGTCCCTCCTTGTTCGATGGAGCAGGCTCTGCCATGACACTGTGTCTGCCAGGTCACTTGAGCTAGGCTGCCCCCTCTGCCCCTAGGTGAACACCTTACCCAATGACATAGCCCCTAGGTGAACACTTTACCCAATGACATAGCCCCTAGGTGAACACCTCACCTGATGACATAGGCCCTAGGTGAACACCTCACCTGATGACATAGCCCCTAGGTGAACACCTTACCTGATGACGTAGACCCTAGGTGAACACCTTACCCGATGACGTAGCCCCTAGGTGAACACCTTACCCGATGACGTAGCCCCTAGGTGAACACCTCACTTGATGACATAACCCCTAGGTGAGCGCCTCACCTGATTACATAGCCCCTACGTGAACACCTTACCTGATGACGTAGCCCCTAGGTGAACACCTTACCTGATGACGTAGCCCCTAGGTGAACACCTCACCTGATGACACAGCCCCTAGGTGAACAACTTACCTGATGACGTAGCCCCTAGGTGAACACCTTACCCAATGACGTAGCCCCTAGGTGAACACCTTACCCGATGACGTAGCCCCTAGGTGAACACCTCACTTGATGACATAACCCCTAGGTGAACACCTCACCTGATTACATAGCCCCTAGGTGAACACCTTACCTGATGACGTAGCCCCTAGGTGAACATCTTACCTGATGACATAGCCCCTAGGTGAACACCTTACCTGATGACGTAGCCCCTAGGTGAACATCTTACCTGATGACGTAGCCCCTAGGTGAACAACTTACCTGATGACATAGTCCCTAGGTGAACACCTTACCTGATGACGTAGCCCCTAGGTGAACATCTTACCTGATGACGTAGCCCCTAGGTGAACACCTTACCTGATGACATAGCCCCTAGGTGAACACCTTACCTGATGACGTAGCCCCTAGGTGAACACCTTACCTGATGACGTAGCCCCTAGGTGAACACCTCACCTGATGACATAGGCCCTAGGTGAACACCTCACCTGATGACATAGCCCCTAGGTGAACATCTTACCTGATGACATAGCCCCTGAGAAGGCCGTTCTGGTGGCTCTCGGGAGGTGGCTGCCACTGGATCATAATGGACTGATTGGTCCTGCCACTGGCGATGACATTCTGTGGAGGGGCTGTGGGGGGCTCCTCTGGCAGCAAGACCCTGCATATGAAAACACCAAGTGGGTGGGCTGTTCTGCTTATGTCTGTAGGGCAAGGACAGAAGTCTAACGGGACAGTAAGAAACTGGCACCCTGCTCTGCTTTGCCCCTGCTGTGGGCTTTCGGGCAAATCTTATAGCCTCTCTCAATTATTATTATTTATTATTATTATTTTTGCCTCCAGGGTTATCACTGGGGCTCGATGCCTGCACTACGAATCCACAGCTCCTAGAGGCCATTTTCCCCATTTTATTGCCTTTGTTGTTACCCTTGTTGTTGTCATTATTATTATTGTTGTCATTGCTATCATTGTTGTGGGATAGGACAGAGAGAAATGGAGAGAGTAGGGGAAGACAGAGAGGGGGAGAGAAAGACAGACACCTGCAGACCTGCTTCACCGCTTATGAAGCGACCCCCCTGGAGATGGGGAGCTGGAGGCTCGAACCGGGATCCTTACGCTGGTCCTTGTGCTTCACGCCATGTGCGCTTAACCTGCTGAGCTACCGCCTGATACCCTGAACTCTCTTCTTTATCTGCAAGAGGCGTATCATTTGAGCTCTATGCCCAGTGCAAGCTCAGCAACACAACGTTATTTCCAAACTCTGGCAGGCACCTTGTGTGTGTTCTCTGTGCTGTTGAGGGATATGGGTCTCAGTTTCCCATTTATCAAAGAAGCTGCTGTTGGGGCTGCTGGCAGCACGGCTGTCTGAGACTTTTAGAAGCAGGCGTGTTAGATACCACTTCCCAGTTGCCAGCTGGTGGTGTAGTTTCACTGCATTGCCTGCAGGGAGCAGCTCAGCCTGGGGGTGGGGGTGGGGCTGGGGCCCAGTAGGCTGGGCGAGAGCAGGCAAGCATGTGGGTGGGGAGTGGGGGGCATTCTCTTCCCACTTCTGGAAGGAAGCTGAGGATGCCTGCCTTTCTTCTCTGGCCCTGCTGGTGGGCATGGTGCCTACCTCGGTGTATTTTTCACATAACTGACATGTATCCATGAAAATCAAAAGTTAATTATTTTTGATGGATGTCTCTCTCCTCTCTCCTCTCTCTCTCTCTCTCTCTCGTTTGCTTCTTGCTTATTTTTGTGTTTTGGCTTTCTGATGGATAGCTTTTCAAAAACAGAATGCACACTCCCAGGTCTTTGCAAGGGCGACTTTACATTTACCCTTGGCGAGTTGGGGCTATCAGTCTAAGGGCTCATCAGGACACTGAGCCGGATCTGACATGAAGCCTGAATGACAGGAGATGCTGGAGATGTTGGAGATGGCTTCCCAGGCTGTGACACCTTTGCTTTTGAGGCATTTTTTTCTTTTTTTTTTTTAAATATTTATTTATTCCCTTTTGTTGCCCTTATTGTTTTTTCTTGTAGTTATTGTTGTTGTTATTGATGTCATTGTTGTTGGATAGGACAGAGAGAAATGGAAAGAGGAGGGAAAGACAGAGAGGGGGAGAGAAAGCAGACCTGCTTCACCGCCTGTGAAGCGACGCCCCTGAAGGTGGGGAGCTGGGGGCTTGAACTGGGATCCTTACGCTGGTCCTTGGGCTTCGCGCCATGTGCGCTTAACTTGCTGCCCTACCGCCCGACTCCCTGCCCTTGTTGTTTTACTGTTGTAGTTATTATTATTGTTGTTATTGATGTCATTGTTGGATAGGATAGAGAAAAACCGAGAGAGCTGGGGGCTCGAACCAGGATCCTTAAGCCGGTCCTTGTGCTTTGCATCATGTGCTCTTAACCCACTGTGCTACTGCGCGACTCCTGAGACATTTTTTTTGAAAATTGAAGGAGCAGAACAGTATATAAATGTCCCATGTGCATCACTAGAAATCAACATGTGTATATGACATTCAGATCATTGCTCCATGTCCTGAGGTTTCCCTTCCCTCCCCTCCCCTCCCCTCCCCTCCCCTCCCCTCCCCTCCCCTCCCCTCCCCTCCCCTCTCCTCCCCTCCCCTTCCCTTTCCTTTTTCCTTTCCTTTCCTTTCCTTTCCTTTCCTTTCCTTTCCTTTCCTTTCCTTTCCTTTCCTTTCCTTTCCTTTCCTTTCCTTTTTCCTTCCCTTCCCTTCCCTTCCCTTCCCTTCCCTTCCCTTCCCTTCCCTTCCCTTCCCTTCCCTTCCCTTCCCTTCTTCCCTTCCCTTTCCTTTCGCCTCCAGAGTTATCTCTGGGACTCTGTGCCATCAGTACGAATCCACCGGTCCTGGTGGCCATTTGTTCCTTTCCTTCCCCTCCCCATTTCATTTGATAGGACAGACAGAAATTAAGAGGGCAGGAGCTAGAGACCAAGATAGACACCTGAAGACTTGCTTCACCACTTGTGAAATATCCCCCTTGCAGGTGGAGAGTGGGGGTGGCTGGGAGAGGCTTGAACCCGGATCCTTGTACTTGATGCTATGTGTATTTAACTGGGTGTGCCACTGCCCACTCCCCTGAAGTTCTGTTATTGGGACTTTTTTTTTTTTTTTTTTTTTAAGTTTCAGAAGGATGGGGGCCATGTCTATTTTGTTCCCTTTGCCACCTCCATGGTCTAAACACAGCCAGCGCAGAGCAGGTGGTGAGTGGACAGTGAATGATGCCCCCTCCTACAGCCGCCCGGATGGCAGGCTACTTACTACCTGCCATTTCTCCCTCCTGTCACAGTGTCATACCCCATGCCAGCATCGCCCTAGTGGCAGCCGTTGGGAAAGTGGAAAATAGCAATGGGTTTATGTCAGGGGTCTCCATACACCCAGGAACAACTATGAGAGAGAAAAGCACATTCTTGGCCCCCTCGTCATATATTATTTGAGAGTAGTATGTGAACGGGTTTCTATCCTCCCTTCCTTCCTTCCTGCCTCCTGGGTTATTACTGGGGCTCAGTGCCAGCACTGCTAATCCACTGCTCTTGGAGGCTATTTTTCCCATTTTGTTGCCCTTGTTGTGGTTGTTATTGTTTTTTTATATTTATTTATTTATTTATTTATTTTCCCTCCAGGGTTATTGCTGGGTTCGGTGCCTACACCATGAATCCACTGCTCCTGGAGGCCATTTTTTCCCCTTTTGTTGCCCTTGTTGTTGTAGCCTTGTTGTGGCTATTATTATTGCCATTGTTGCTGTTGTTCGTTGTTGGACAGGACAGAGAGAAATGGAGAGAGGTGGGGAAGACAGAGAGGGGGAGAGAAAGACAGACACCTGCAGACCTGCTTCACCACCTGTGAAGCGACTCCCCTGCAGGTGCAGAGCCGGGGCCTCAAACCGGGATCCTTATGCCGGTCCTTGCGCCTTGCGCCACATGCGCTTAACCCACTGCGCCACCGCCTGACCCCTGGTTGTTATTGTTATAGCTGTTATTGTTGTTGGATAGGACAGAGAGAAATGGAGAGAGGAGGGGAATACAGAGAGGGGGAGAGAAAGACACCCGCAGACCTGCTTCACCACTTGTGAAGTGACCTCCCTGCAGGTGGGGAGCCGGGGGCTCGAACCTGGATCCTTACTTCGGACCTTGTACCATGTGCGCTTAACAAGCTGTGCTACCGCCCCGCCCCCAAATGGATTTATTTCTGGGCTCTCAACACTACTGCACTGTTCCTTGCGTCTGTGTGAACGCCATGCTATGTGCACCATGCTGTGTTGGTTACTCTAGCTATGTGGAACAGTCTGGAATCGGGATGCCTTCCACATTGATGATCTTTTCCCACATTATTATTATTTTTCAATTTAAGTCACTTTATTATTTTTCAAATAGTTATTTATTTATTATTGGATAGACAGAGAGAAACTGAAAGGAGAGGGGGAGATAGGGATAAAGAGAGACAGAGAGAGATACCTGCAGCCCTGCTTCACCACTCGCGAAGAAGCTTTCCCCCTGCAGGTGGGGACCAGGGGCTTGAACCCAGGTCCTTGAGCGTTGTAACGTGTGCGCTCAACCAGGTGCACCACTGCCTGTCCCCTTTCAGGATTATTTTGGCTAGCTGAGGAACCTTTTGTGTTTTCATGTACATTTTAAGGTTTAAAAAAAAATTCATGTGAACAAATGTACCTGGAGTTGTACTGCATCCAGAGATACAATGGCAGTAAGGACAGTTTAACAATACTGGTTCTATGCAATGGGAAAAGGCCAAATATCTTAAATAAAAAGTGCTGGGGTAATTGAATAACCACACACAGAAGAATAAAATGGGACCCAGGTCTTAGACCACTGAGAAAAATGAACACGCAGACTTTTTACCCTGCAGGAGGCACCACATGGGAGAGCCGTGGGCGGCACCAGGAAGGGGCTTCATACACGGTGGACTGGTGCTACTCCCGTTCCCACTCCCCGTCTCTCTAAACAAACAGAATTAACAACTGAGCAGGGAGGCTGGTCTGTGCTCCTGGGCATACATGAGGCCCTTGATCATTCCCGGGCACTGCATTAAAAAAAATAATAAATAAATAAAAGGGAGTCGGGTGGTAGCGCAGCGGGTTAAGTGCACGTGGCACAAAGCGCAAGGACCAGCATAAGGATCTCAGTTCGAGCCCCCGGCTCCCCACCTGCAGGGGAGTCACTTCACAGGGGGTGAAGCAGGTCTGCAGGTGTCTGTCTTTCTCTCCCCCTCTCTGTCTTCTCCTCCTCTCTCCATTTCTCTCTGTCCTATCCAACAACGATGACATCAACAATAATAGCTACAACAACAATAAAAACAACAAGGGCAACAAAAAGGAAATAAATATTTATAAAAAATAAAAATAAAAATAAGAAGGGATTAAAGATTTAAACATAGGCCTGAAACTATAAAACCCCTGGGGGGAAAAACTGAGAAAAAAAAAAAAAAACCCTCCCTGATGAGAGTCTTGGCAGCAATTTCCTGAGCGTTGAAACAGCCGCATAGAGCAACAAACAAAACTCAACAAGTGGCACTCCATCAAACCAGAACGTGTCCACATGACAGAAGATACAATCAGCCAAATGAAAAGGCAGCCTTAGAAATGGGAGAAAATATTTGCACATCACATCTCTGATAAGAGGTGATTATCCACAATGTATAGAGCATTCACATAATAATTCAGAAGCAGAAAAAAAAAAAACCACAAACAACTCAGATGAAAAACAGGCAGAGCCACCCAACAGACATTTTCCTCAAAGAAGATGTCTAGATAGTAGCAGGTGTGTATCAGGCTCAGCGTCACCTACCACCAGGGAAACGTCAATCAGAACCATGCAGTGCCGCCCAACACCTACTAGCTGTCTGCCGTCAGCAAGGCAAGAGGTCCCAAGTACTGGTGAGCCAGGGGACTGGTGCACTGTTGGTAGGAAGTCAACCCCTAGTGAAGTCACTCTGGGAAACAGCCTGGAGGTTCCTCAAAAGTTTAAAAAGGGAACTACCTTAGGATACAGCAATGCCACTTTCAAATATACACCCCAAAGTCAAGTCAACAACATCTTAACATGATAGCTGATCTCCCCCCATCATTCTCACTGCACTATTCTTCTCTGCGACAGCCAAGATACAGAAACAGTTCCCGACTGGGGAATGAATAGGGGGGTGTGGTCTATCGATAGTGGAGTATTATTCAGTCGGGAGAAAGGAGGAAATCTTGTCACTGATAACAACATGGACAGATCTCGAGGGTGTGACGCTAAGTGTGATGAATCAAAGTGTAAGGGATTGGGTTCAAGCTCCTGCTTGAAGGGGGAAAACTTCACAGGTTGTGAAGCAATGCTGCGGTTGTCTCTCTCTTTTAAAATATATATATATATATTTGTTATTGGATAGAGACAGAGAGAAATTGAGAGGGGAAGGGGAGATGGAGTGGGAAAGAGACAAAAAGTCACCTGCAGTTCTACTTCACCACTCATGAAGCTTCCCCACCCTGGCAGGTGGGGACCAGGGGCTTGAACCTGGGGTCCTTGTGCACTGTAATGTGTGTGCTTAGCCAGGTGCGTCACCATCTGCCCCTCTTTCTCTCTCTCCCTCTCTCTCTCCCTCCTCCCTCTTCCCTTTTTAATTTCTCTCTGTTTCTACCCAAAATGAAGAAATATAAACAAAAAAAAAAAATTCTAAAGACCAGAAAAACCAAATCAGCAGCAACAACAAAGGCATCAAACACAGCGTTCTGGGCAATGCAGTGTGTTGCTCTGGCCTCTTGCCCGAGGCGTCTTCCTCAATGAAGGCGGGAGCCTGCTTATCATTCTGGTTCAGAGCGGCTAGAATTTGCCTTCTGAGGGAGTCGGGCGGTAGTGCAGCGGGTTAAGCGCCTGTGGCGCAAAGCGCAAGGACCCGCTTAAGGATCCTGGTTCGAGCCCCCGGCTCCCCACCTGTAAGGGAGTCACTTCACAGGTGGTGAAGCAGGTCTGCAGGTGTCTGTCTTTCTCTCCCCCTCTCTGTCTTCCCCTCCTCTCTCCATTTCTCTCTGTCCTATCCAACAACGATGACAACAACAACAAAAAAACAACAACAAGGGCAACAAAAGGGAATAAATAAATAAATATTAAAAAAAAATAATTTGCCTTCTGCATCAGTGGCCATCCCTTGGTAGCATTTTAAAATGGATAACGTGCTCTTTTTTTTTTTTTTTTTTTACCCAATTTCCATGGTTCGCAGAAAACTTTGTGAGGAGCCCACATAGGGCTTGGCGTCCTGCGAGGCACTGGTCGTGGGGACCCAGGGAAATTGTCCCTCTCCCTCTGGAGCGTCCTGTCCCTTTAACAACAGTGGCCCGTGGAGATGCAGAGCGGGATGGAGTAAGGGGCTTTGAGCCCGCACCGCTCGCAGCGTGCTTAGTGTAGTGCTTCTGCTATCGCCTCCACCTGTCTGATCTCCCTTTTCCTCCTAACACCCCTGCGTGTGGCTGCCCACTCCTCTACAGACTCGGACACTGAAGCCTGGGGGCGTGGCGGTCAGAGAGAAACCAGCCACCACTTGGGTTTGGTAGGGGAGGAGTGACTGGGATCCACCCTGCCCGCCTCACCTCTCCGTGTCCTTGCTGAACTGTCCTTTCCCCACGTCGTTGACAGCACAAAGGCGGAACTGGTAGGATCTCGCGGGAACCAGGCCCTTGACCACCACGGAGGTGGCCTCGGGGTCCACGCTGGCCAGGAGCACCGTCCAGGGGGCATCTGCAGGGACAAACGGTCGTACAGGGGTGAACATCTTGGGGGTCGCACGCTTCTTCTCCTTCCTCCTCCTCCTTGCCTTTCTTTGCTTCTTCCTTCTGGCCTTCTTTTCTTTCTCCTTCCTCCTTCCTTCCTTCCTTCCTTCCTTCCTTCCTTCCCTCCCTCTTTCTCCCTTTTTTCCTTTTTTTAAAAATTTCTTTATTTTTTTTTATTAATCAATGATGTACAATCAACAGTAAAATACAATAGTTTGTACACGTGTAACATTTCTCAGACTTTCTCCCTTGCTTTCTTTTCTTCCCTCCCTCTTTATCCCTTTCTTCCCTTCCATTCTTTCCTTCTTTCTCTCTCTTTCTCTTCTGAGACAGAGAGAGAGAAAGAGAGAGTGAGCGAAAGAGACCACAGACCAAAGCTGCCTTCAGTTCAGTGGGTTCAAGCCGGGGTCACACACATGCCCTCCCCCTTTTATAAGGTCACATCTTAATCTTCCTCTCCGAGCTACACACAGCCCTATCACTACATCCAAATGTCCCTCCCTTTTCCCTCTTCTCCCTCTGGGTCCTGGTGGAGCTGGAGTTCAGAGCTGTCTCTCTCCCTCTCTTCCCTTCCCTTCCCTTCCCTTCCCTTCCCTTCCCTTCCCTTCCCTTCCCTTTTCCTCTCCTTTTCCTCTCCTTTACTGGGGGATTAGTGGTTTACAGTCCACAGTAAAACATAGTAGTCTGTATATGGGTAACATTTCTCAGTTTTCCACATAACAATCCAACCCCCACCAGGTCCTCCTCTGCCATCCTGTTGCAGGACCTGAAACCCGCCCCCTGCATCCCCAGAGTCTTTTTCTTTGGTGCAATACACCAACTCCAGTCCAAGTTCTGTTTTGTGTTTTCTCATTTTTAAACTTCTTTTTTAAATTAGTGATTTAATAATGATCAGCAAGATTATGGGATAAGAGGGGTACAATTCCATACAATTCCCACCCCCAGAGTTTTGTGTCCCTTCTTCTCCATTGGAAGCTGGTCTATTCTTTATCCTTCTAGGAGTATGGATCAAGATCTCTATGGGGTGCAGAAGCTGGAAGGTGTGGCTTGTAATTGCTTTTCCTCCAGACATGGGTGTTGGCAGGTGGATCCATACCCCAGCCTGTTTCTGTCTTTCCCTAGGGGGGCAGGGCTCCGGGGAGGGGAGACTACTCACTGTTCTCTGACATCTCCAGGATGTAGCGTATCAGGGGGCTGTTGCCGTCAAAGGGCTTGGCCCACGTCAGGTTGATGGCCCGCCGCTCCTCGGTGCTGAGAAGCGCCACTGGGCGCTCGGGGGCGTGGGGCAGTTGTCTGGGGTGGGTGTGGTGGAAAAAGATGGAACAAGGCCATTTGTGAGGCCCTTAGGACCCTGACAGACCGAGCATCCAAGATGTCCCTGGAGGCCCTTCTCCCTGGTCTTGGCCCCCCATCTCCCCCACCTGAAGCCCCACCTGGCTTCTCCCAGCCATGCTGAACTGGAGGAGAGGCCTGAGAGGCAGCCCGGGAGGCCCCGGGAGAAGGCAGATGGGCCCTGGTGGCCATCACCTCCTGCCCTCACCTGACGCGCAGGTGTGCACTGCGTGAGTCGTTGCCGCCGGCAGACAGCACGCGGCAGGTGTAGGTGCCGATGTCTCCCGACCAGGTCTGTGAGATGTGCAGGGAGCCATTCTTGTCCAGGCGGATTCGAGGGCTGCCCTCCACGCCCAGGGCAGCCCCGTCCTTCTCCCAGACGTGCCTGAGGGTGAGAAGAGCTGGGTGACAAGAGGCAGGGAAGAGCAGGGGGGGTCCCAGGTGTGGGTCCAGATCACAGCTGGTTCCCAGTAGGGAGCTAGGCCCCTGGAGAGGGGTGGGGAGACAAGGATGTTTCTCAGACCACTGGAGTCTTTCTGGGACTTTCTGGGCTGGCAGCGGCATGGAAGTCGAGGCCAAACCCTTGCTGATGGTGGTCACAGGCCATTGCCAAGCCACCAGCACAAAAGAGCTTGGTGTGTGGCTAAAGAGGTAAAGTTAAGAGGTACAGGAGCACGAAATTCCAGCACGGGCTACGAAGTTTATGGGCTCAGAGGGCTGGTCCACCTGCGTGAGCACACACGTCACCGTGTGCAAGGACCTGGGCCTGAGTCCCTGCTCCACATCTGCAGGGGGGGAACTTCATGAGTGGTGAAGCAGGTCTGCAGGTATCTCTCTTTCTCTCCCTCTCAATTTCTCCCTTCCTCCTTCTTTCTTCCTTCTTTCTGTCCCCCCCCCCCGCCTCTCTCTCTCTCTTCACTATTTTAATGAAAGATATATACAGAGAGAGACACAGAAAAGCCAGAGCCCTGCTCAGCTCTGGCTTATGGTGGTGCTGGGGATTGAACCTGGAGCCTCAGAGCTTCAAGAATGAGGATCTCGCAGAACCACTATGCTGTCTCTGTAGCTCTCCTCTCAATTTCTCTCTGTCCTTTCTAATTAAAAGAAAAGCAAAGCAAAAAAGAAAGAGAAAAGGGAAAAATGAGCACCGGGAGTAGTGGATTCATGGCGCAGGCACCAAGGCCCAGCAATAACCTTGACGACAATAAAACCAAAACAAAACCAACCAACCAACCAACCAACCAAACAAACAAACCGCTAGGAATTAGTTTTATGAGGGGAATGATTAGATCAACGCATCCTGTGACAAATCAACTTTTAGTGTCCAAAAAAAGAAGATCACTTTTCCTTTGGTCACCGAGTACAGAGGCCTTGATCACCTGCGCCCGACAACAGGTGTCTTATCTGTATTGGTCTGCAGGAAACACAGCCATCACCCTCCTCCCTACCAGGGTGCTACTGGCTCAGGGTGCAATGCCAGGATGCTGCCCTGGGGAGGGCGGCCCAGGGTGCCCAGCAGGCAATGGGTGGGGGGGGAGGGCTGAGATGCTTCCTTGACAGGAAGGTGGGCCTGAACCATAGAGGCCAAGAACTATCCGAGTTTGGGGAATGTAACAGTAACAGAGAGAAGCAGAAGTCACTGGCTCAGAGCTGACTTTTTTTTTCAGAGAGAGAGAGAGAGAGAGACAGAGACAGAGACAGAGAGAGGCTGAAGCCTTCTTCCCCCCAGCGCCTTGGTAACTGGGACTTGAACCTGGGTCATGCACATGGTGAAGCAGGCACCTTTTAAAGTCAGCTACCTCACTAATCCTCAGTCTAGAATATATATATATTTTTTGCCTCCAGGGTTATTGCTGGGGCTCAGTGCCTGTACCATGAGTCCACTGCTCCTGGAGGTCATTTTCCCCCCTTTCGTTGCCCTTGTTGTGGTTATTATTGTTATTGTTGATGCCGTTCGTTGTTGGATAGGACAGAGAAATGGAGAGAGGAGGGGCAGACAGAGAGGGGGAGAGAAAGACAGACACCTGCAGACCTGCTTCACCACCTGTGAAGCGACTCCCCTGAGGTGGGGAGCCGGGGGCTCGAACCGGGATCCTTTACGCCGGTCCTTGCACTTGGCGCCATGTGCGCTTAACCCGCTGCACTACTGCCCGATTCTCTAGAATATCTTTTAAACTAAGTTTTAAAAAAATTCAGAAAGGTGGGAATCAGCAGTGGAGCACCCGGCTGAGCTCACATGTTATCATGTGCAAAGGTCTGGGTTCAAGCCCCTGGTCCCCACCTGCAGGGTGGTGGTGGGGAAGCCTCATAAATGCTCAGCAGGGCTGCAGGCATCTTTCTTTCTCTCTTCTCTATCCCCTCTTTACCTTTTGATTATTCCCTGTCTCTATCCAATAAATAAATACAATATTAAAAAAAAATTCAGAAAGGTAACAACTCCTCGCGAGAAAGAAAAATAACAAAGGGAGAGAGAAAGGACAGTGTCTATTTTTCTTTTTTCTATAATGGCTTTTGAGTATCTATCTATCTATCTATCTATCTATCTATCTATCTATCTATCTTTCTATCTATCTATCATCCCGGCTCTCCTCCCCTGCCCCTGGGAGAACATATCTAGGTGTTACCGCTTCTGTGTCAGAGGCCCTGGTTGAAAGGTTGTCCTGGTCACCTTCCAGTTTTGTGGTCCCGTGCACACTTGCTAAGCCATGCTGGGCCTTGGTTTTTTTTTCCCTCCTGTCATATAAAGGAAACAACTGCACCCAACTCTCAGGGCTGCCGTGAGGATCCGAGTTCACAGACAACACTTAAGGGTAGCATCTAGGACACTAACCAGCCGCATTTACCATCACTGTATATGAGATGGATTTGACATAAAGGATACTTGGCTAGCTAGCCATGCTTCGTCTTCTCCACCCAGCAAAACATCACCATCTGCTTTTTTTTCCCATTGACTATTTGAGATTGAACTGACCGGGGCCAGGTGGTGGCGCACCTGGTTGAGTACACACATCACAGTGCGCAAAGACCCCGGTTCAAGGTCCTGCAGGGGTTAAAACTTCACTGAGTGATGAAGCAGGGCTGCAGGTGTCTCTCTGTCTCTCTCCCTCTTTATCTCCCTGTCCCCTCTCAATTTCTCTCGGTCTCTATCTAATAATAAATTAATAAAAATAAAATCCTTGAACTGAGTTCCAAGGCATTAAGAAAAAAAAAAAAAGAGTGAACTGACTTACCTGAAATTTGCTGTTAAGTATGGTAGTAAAAACAATGTGTGGCAAGGAAATAAATGAAATAAATAGCCATGAAACAAACAGATAAAAGGATAGATTCATCAGGAGATAAATGAAACAAGAGTGGTGGAATTCTGGGAGTTGAGTACCTGACGGTCTACGATACAGTTTTTTGTTGTGGTGGTTGTTGTTTGACATGTTGTGTGTTGTGTCTGAAAAATCCCATAATAGAAAGTTAAAAAAAAAAAAAAAGGAAAAAGAAAAAGGAAACAACCAATAACCTCAGGGTAGAGAGTTTCCAAAATAGCTTCCCTGTAATTTCATAGCTGGCTTTTAAATAATTTCAATGAGTGGCTTTCAGGGGTCCTTCTGGCTTTGAACACTATCCAACAGTTCTCAGGGAATCAAAGATGTACAGAATATTTAGTCATGAGAACACACTGCATGATATTTCTGAACATGAGTGAAAACAAAACAAATCTCAGAAAGAACCCAAGGAGGCAGTCTGAGGGGAACGGGCCACGTTTCTCACATGACGGCCGCATGATGGAGGGCTGGACAATCAAATCGCTGAGTTTATACAAAAATATTTACTAAGGGGGAAGAGACAGACAATTGGTTTTTAAGGGGGGAAAATCAGATTATGAAACTGTGTTTCTAGTGCTGTTTTTTTTTTTTTTAACTGGCATTCAAATTATTGCCCTAATGAAAAAACAAAAAACAAACAAAAAACCCCCAGAAACAACTACTTGTCTTTTCTCTTTCCTGCCTCGCGCTGGGAGCTGAGGTGCACTTTCTCCCCAAGTTTTCCTCCTCACATGAATAGCTGCTGGCTGTGTAATGAAGAAAGACAGCTAGACAGCTATTTACCAGCATTTCTTTCTTTTTTTAAAAAAATATATATTTATTTACTTATTATTGGATAGAGACAGGGAGAATTGAGAGAGGAAAAGATAGAGAGGGAGGGAGACGGAGAGACACCTGCAGCCCTGCTTCACCACTCGTGAAGCTTTCTTCCTGCAGGTGGGGACCAGGGGCTTGAACCCGGGTCCTTGAGCATTGTAATGTGAGCGCTTAATCAGGTGAGCCACCACCCGGCCCTCTTCACCAGCCTTTCCAGCCGCTAAGAGTGGATTGCTGAGATTCTCCTGGACTCAGATACCCCAGAGTAGGATTTGCTTCTGAAGTTGACTTAGAGACTTTGCATGCTGGCAACTTCCACCTGCCCGGCTCTTCAGCCCTGAAGCCCATCTTTATTCTGAGTATGAGCAGTGAAGGCCAGCACGGTTTGGTTGGGTTGCTCAATTTCTCTCTAGCCTGTCTGTTCAGGCACTTCTGTCGTGCTCCCTGCAGTTAGATGGCGGGGGGGGGGGTTTTCCAATCCTGACTGCACATTAGAATCACGTGGGGGGATTTCAGAGAGACAGAGACATGACACACTGTAGTATAGAAGCTTCCTTCAATGTGGGAGCAGGGGGCTTGACCTGGGTCAGTCATGTGCCTGATAAAGCAGCGCACTATCCAAGTGAGCTATTTTGTCAGTCCAAGGTCACTGTTTTTTTTAAATCAAACACAGAGAGTCAGAGATAGGGGGAGACACCACAGCACCAGAGTTTCCTCTGTCACTACGGTGCCTTTCATGTGGTTCCGGGGCTTAAGCCTGGGTTGTGCACAGGACTGTGCAGGCACCTTACCCTGTGAGCTATCTCCCCGACCCATCTGGGGATGGACTTTTGGGAAAGAAATCCTGTGATCTGGGGGTTCACCTTAAGACTCACCCCAAGAAGGTAAGGTAAGAGCAGGGGAGACCTTCTCCCCAAGGCCCAGGGAAGACAGGTGGGAATGGGGGCTAAGGGGGTAGTCTTGACACAGACATTGCCAGTTTGAGAGGTGTTGTGTGTGTGTGTGTGTGTGTGTGTGTGTGTTGATTATTCTATTCTCTCCTCCTTCTAGGAAAGACTGTTCTGGATGGGAATTCGACTCTAAGCTGAGATCCCCTCCAGTGACTTGCAATCTGATTTCCTACCTGCAGACCAGGAAGCCCCAGCGGCTGGGCCGGGAAATACGCACACTGCAGGAGGTCTCTGAAGCCCTCTGTCCCCCAGAATCATGCAGAGTTGTTTCCAACTACCAAAATAAATTGTGTATCTATTTCCCAAAATTAGGATAAACACCAATTAAATTAAGAAGTTATTATTATTATTATTATTGGAGGGGAGGGTGCTGGGGCTTGCACTCAGGGCTCTAGGCTACATGCCCAATCTCCACTGTGCATCCTAGTTACTGAATGGACATAGCTGTTGGTGACTACACAGGCTTCATCAGTGAGTGGTTAAAGAATAGCCAGCTATAGGGCTGGGCAGTGATATACCTGGTTAAGCACACACATCACCTTGCTCAAGAACTCGGTTCAACACCAAGCAGAACTTGGACTGGAGTTGGTGTATTGCACCAAAGTAAAGGTCTCTGAGGTGGGGGGGGGAGGTTCAAGTCCTGGAACATGATGGCGGAGGAGGACCTAGTGGGAGTTGAACTGTTATGTGGAAAACGGAGAAATGTTACGCATGTCCAAACTATCGTAGTTCACTGTCGACTGTAAACCATGAATCCCCCAAAGGAAAAAAAAAAAGAACTTGGTTCAAGCCCCTAGTCCCCATCCCCACCTGCAGGAGAGAAACTTCACAAATGGTGAAGCAGTGCTGCAGGTCTCTCTCCCTCCCTCTCTCTCTCTCTCCCCTCTCCCTCCCCTTCTGTCAACTGCTCTGTCCTAGCAAACAAACAAAACCCAGCAAATAGCCACTATGTATGCATAGATCTGACACACAGGGCATCCTACAGGTATATGTGTGGATTCTCTAGGACAGCATTTCCACAATGGTATATTAATTTTTTTAAATTAACTATTTATTTGATAGAGACAGAGATAAATTGAGAAAGGCTGGTGAGATAGAGTAAGGGGAAGAGACAATGAGACAATGAGATACCTGCAGCCCTGCTTCACCACTCGTGAAGCTTTCCTCCTGCAGGTGGGGCCTGGGGACTTGAACCTGGGTCCTTGCACACTGTAATGTGTGTGCTCAACTAAGTGCCATCACCCGACACTGTGGTGTATTAATTTCCTTTCAATAATTGAATACCTCCAGGAATGGGCATTTTCTGGACTATCTGTTGACACTATTTTGTTGTTGTTGTTGTCACTGGGGCTTCGTAGTGCCAAGCCAATTTTCCCAGACAGAGACAGAGAGGGAAAGACACCAAACCATTGACACCTCCCTCAAGGCAGTAAGGGGTCAGGCTGGGACCCGAGTGTCACAGATGACAGACAGCGTGTGCACCACCCAGCTGAGCTGCCTTGCCGGCCCTGTTGACAGCACTGTAACCACATCTACACAATTTCACGGCTCTTATTTTCACTTGTGTTGGAGCAGGAGATAACCGACCGAAAGGGCCCTCGTGTAACACTGTTGAATGAAGTCTCTCTCAAACTGGGATCCCCAGGGTCGCCAGGATATGGCTGTACAGGCTGTCATATGCCCATTGGACACCGGATGGCGCCCCAGGACACAGTTGCTGGGGAGGTGCAGGGCCGTGTCTGAGAGGACCCATAACAGAGAGAGGGAGCGTTGGCTACTAGGGAAGCAGTTACACTTTTTTTTCCCAGTATCCTGGAGCTCAGGGGAGAGCTTGTAGAGGTAATTCTTTCCTCATTTTAATTTTGCAAGTGTGAGGTTGCCCCAAGATTGGGGAGGTCTCCTGGAGGCTTGGCTGCCCCTCCTGGACCTCTCCATTGGGTCCCCTTCCCTTCAGACCAAGCTGCTTTCAGGGGTCCTGCCTCCTGGGGTGGACAGTATGGGGGTTCAGTTTGGACTCTTCCCCGTCACACTTGGCCCATTCAGGGTCATCTGGGGGAGGCTTCGCTCATGCCTGTTTACACTCAGCTCCCTTGGCACTGGGTTAGGGTCTCAGACTGTGTGTGTGCGCGTGTGTGTGTGTGTGCGCGTGCGCGCGTCCTGACCACAGTGAGAGCAGGTTAGAGTCCTCTTCCCTTTCTCTCATTCTCTTTTTCCTTCTTCCCTCCCTCTCTCTTTTTACTTCTTTCTTATCCTCCCTCCCCTTTCTTAAAGATTGATTCATTTATTAACATAAGAGAAAGAGCTAGAGGGAGTCGGGCAGTAGTAGCGCAGCGGGCTAAGCGCAGGTGGTGCAAAGCACAAGGACCGGCTTAAGGATCCCGGTTCAAGCCCCAGCTCCCCACCTGCAGGGGAGTCGCTTCACAGGCGGTGAAGCAGGTCTGCAGGTGTCTGTCTTTCTCTCCCCCTCTCTGTCTTCCCCTCCTCTCTCCATTTCTCTCTGTCCTAGCCAACAACAACTACAACAAGGGCAACAAAAGGGAATAAATAAATAAGTAAAGAAAGAAGGAAAGAAAGAAAGAAAGAAAGAAAGGAAGAAAGAAAAGAGCTAGAGATATAGATATGGTACCCAGAGCATTAATCTGGCACATGGAAAGCAGGGACTAGAACTCAGGACCTCATGTACACAAAACTGGTGCTCTAACCATTGTGCCACCTCCCTGGCAATGCCAAGTCCTCTTTACCCTCCTCCTTCCTCTTCCTCCATCTCTCTCCCTTTCCTTACCATGCCTGTTCCCTTTCCCTCTGTCCTCACACTACCCAGTTCCTTTCATTTAAAACACTTTTAAAAATTACTTTTATTTATTTATTGGATAGGGACAGTCAGAAATCAAGAGGAAAGGGGTAACAGAGAGGGAGACAGACACCTGTAGGCCAGCTTCACCACTCACAAGGCTTTCTCCCTGCAGGTGGGGACCGGGGGTTCGAACCCGGGTCCTTGTGCATTGTAATATGTGCGCTCAACCAGGTGTGCCACCACCTGCCCCCCCAAGTCTCATACTGGCATCACTCCCTATAGATTAGCCAGATACACCAGCCCAGCCTTGGCTCTACAGATGATCTCCCTACGAGATGACAGGGCCCCACAGGTGCCCCCCTTCGGCCTCCCCGGGACCATAACAAAGGGGTACCTGATAGTCACTCGGGGGTCATGGGTCACTCCACACACCATGGAGGCCTGGGTGCCCTTGATGACACTCTGGTCCTGGGGAGGCTTGGTGATGCGGGTCCGGGCTGAAAGACAGCAGGTGTGGGTGGGGGGTGGGGGTGAAGAGCGGGTGTGGAGTTAACAGGTGGGAGGAGGGCAGGGCAGCGCGGGCTCCTGGCGGCCCTGCCCCTGCGCGGGGGGGAGGGGGGTTGCTCAGTTTCCCTCTCTTCCAGACCCCAGTAACGGGAGGAGAGGGGAGACCTGAGGGGGGTCAGGGCTGTCTTCTTGCCGGGCACAGCAGCTAACAATAGTTCCATCGGCTCTTGAATTGACGCCTGGCCCCTCAGCTCCCACGTCTAGGCTTCACCTAGAGGCAGACTCAGCATCCTGTCTCGGGGGCTGGCAGGGGATGGTGAAGTCCCCTGAGAACAGGTGCACGTTCAGCTGGGCCCTGCCAGAGGCTTCACAGCTGCCCAGTGCAGAGCTGTCTGGGGCTGTTTTGGCAGTGATGAGGGGAGAGTCAGCAGAGGCCTGGCCACCGAGACTGTCTGGCCCGCAAGGCTGGAAATAGCCCCTCTCTGGCCCTTTTCGGGAAAAGGTGGCTGACCGGTTGCTGCCCTTCAGGATGTGAAATCGTTTCCATGCGTATCTGCAAATGTGTCTGTGCTTCCTCCTGGGCCAGGCTTAGCAGGGCCCCTACCTTAGAGCCTGGGCCTCCCTAGGACCCCCCCTCCCTCCACGTGCCCCACCTGTGAGTGGTGCCCTAGTGCAGGGTGGGGGGCAGAGCCCCCGGGGGCCTTGGGTCAGTGCACGTTCACAGACGCTCACGTCAGGGGCTCCTGCCCCATGTGGCTCCTGCCCCATGCACTCACCCCACACGACCAGGTCCGCCGAAGCTTCGTCCACGCCCCTGGAGTTGGTAGCCAAGCAGGTGTATGTGCCGGCGTCCGAGAGGTGCGTGGGGCTGACCAGCAGGGTGCCCGACTCCAGCAAGGTGAAGCGGGGCAGCTGTACAGAGCCGCTGGCCAATATGCGTTCCCCTGGGGGGCGGCACACAGGGGTCAGGCAGTGCCTCCAGCCCCCACTCACCCACGGATGCAGGCCAGCTCCAGCTCCCAGGGTCAGACGCCATAGAAGGGGCCAGGGTGGGAGGGAGGGGAGGGGGACATAGAGCAGGGCTGGGGCTGAGTTCCACCTGGGAAGGTGCGACTTTGGTGTCAGGGGTAAGGACACGAGGTGACACAGCCACCACGCTGTCTGTCCTTCCTGGCACTGCCAGCCCAGCCTTGGAGGCAGTTGGCCCCTGTGCCGGAGGGGCAGACAGTTCTGACAAGGTGGTGATGGGTGTCTAGCTGGATGCTCCAGGGTCACCTTCAGGGGAGCAGGGGAAAGTGTGGGTGATAGGAAGGAGTGGGAATGGGGTGGAAGGAGACAGGGGGAGACAGGGGAGGGCAGATGTGGTTGGGACAGAGCTCCTGCTGCAGTGGGATTGGGGGGGAGGAGAGAGAGAGTGAGAGACAGACAGACAGATATGGAGGATGTGCTGTGTGTATGGTCCCAGGCTTTGCAACTGTCTGTATTGTAGGCATACCCACAGTGTCTGTGTAGAGGGGACACTCTCTCTTTTATTACCGGTTCATGCAGTGACATAAAATTTCAACCTCTTTGCCTCATCTTGGCGCAATCCTGAAGGACCGTTCCAGTTTGACTGTTTTTTTTGTTTTTGATTTTTAAATTATATTTATTTATTTATTGGGTACAGAAAGCCAGAAATCAAGAGGGAAGGGGGTGATAGGGAGAGAGACAGAGAGACACCTGCAACACTACTTCACCACTCGCAAAGCTTTCCCCCTGCATGTGGGGACGGGGGGGCTCAAACTTGGGTCCTTGAGTACTGTAACATGTGTGCGCAACCAGGTGCGCCACCACCCAGCCCTGACTGACAGTTGTTCTTAGGTTGTTCTAGATTATTCCTAATATTAATACTGTGTGTGTGTGTGTGTGTATCCATCTCTGATGTATCCATCTCTGATGAACCTCTTATCTCTGGGTTTTCTTCCTGGGAAATCCTAACAGTACCTCATACCTCCAATAGTTGGAGGAAAAAAGGAGAATATAAATTGGAATTTTCCAGCCTGTCACTCAATCACAAGCCAGCAATGGGGAAGCCATCTGTAGGAATGAATCCACCGCAGATCAACTGTAACAGGAGGTAACTTGTGACTGTTTGGATTGTCACAGGTGGTGGTGTTCACCAGTTACCTCAGTGAGGTGTGATTCAACGAGAAAGCAATAATAATAACGAGGGGGGGGTTGAGGTGTGTTTGTTACAGAGGGTGAGGGATATTTGGGATGAAGGTAAGGGAAGTCTTAGAGCAATTTCATTTCATCTAAAAGTAGGAGACATTTTTTGGAAAGACACAAAGAGATTCTCATTTTATGAAGAAGGAAAATAGAGATGAAGGACAAGTCCAGCACTAATAATAAAAACAGTTGAGCTGGAGTCGGGCGGTGGTGCAGCGGGTTAAGTGCACATGGCGCAAAATGCAACTGCCGGAGTAAAGATCCTGGTTCGAGCCCCCGGTTCCCCACCTGCAGGTGAGTCGCTTCACAGGCGGTGAAGCAGATCTGCAGGTGTCTATCTTTCTCTCCCCTCTCTCTCTGTCTTCCCCTCCTCTCTCCATTTCTCTCTGTCCTATCCAACAACGAACGACATCAACAATAACAATAATGACCACAACAAGGCTACAATAACAAGGGCAACAAAAGGGGGGGAAAATGGCCTCCAGGAGCAGTGGATTCATGGTGCAGGCACCGAGCCCAGCAATAACCCTGGAGGCAAAAAAAAAATAGTTGCGCTAGAGACAGGGCACTTGAGCTGGGAGTTCCAGGTGAGTATGTGTCTGTATGCTGGGCAGGTGCCGTGTGTGTGTGTGTGTGTGTGTGTGTGTGTGTGTGTGTGTGAGAGAGAGAGAGAGACAGAGAGAGAGAGAGAGACGTGTGGGCAGGCACCTGAGTGTGCTGGGTGTTCGGTGAGCACCTGAGCCATGTCGGACTCTGCCCCCGGTCCTGGAGGGAGGCAGTGGACTAGCCATGCCTGTGACTGGGGGTGGGCGCCGGCTAAAGAACAGAGAAAAGGAGCAGCTGGTCTGCTGGAGAAGGTGGGAGGGGCCCTGGCTAGTGCAGAGGGAAGTGGAGGTGATGAGCCTGAACAGATATTTGGAGGCTTAAGGGGGCATGTGGCTGTGTGCACGTGTGCGTGTACGTGTGTGTGTGTGTGTGTATGTGTGCACGAGTGTCCACTTTATGCAGGTAAGGAGAGCTGCAAAGGGGAGGACTGGGCACAGAGGGCCGAGTAGACAGACTTAGGGGTTGAGCTGGGTGCTGCTGCCTCAGCCCTCTGGAGTCCTCCAGCCACCAAAAGCCCCCACCCAAACTGCCTACACCACAGCAGTAGCCGCCACAAGCCACACAGTTCCTGTCACACATGTTCCCTGGAATAGTCTTTTCTTCTCTTTTCCTTTCTTTTTTCCCCCGATGGAGACAGAATGAAAGTGTGGTAGGGGCCGGGCTTGAACCTGGGTTGCACACATGACAGAGCAGCGCACGACCCAAGTGAGCTTATTTTACGAGACTGTCTTTTTCCCATGAGAGAGACCAGAGCACGGCAGTGTTGGGGCTGGAACCCGGGGCCTCACATATTCAGGGCAGGTGCTCTGCCTCTGTGCCACCTCCCCAGCCCCACCGTCTAGTCCTCTGGCCCTCGGCGGCACGTGCCCTGTGGCCATCGGCTGTACCTGTGAGACCTGAGGCTCAGGGTGCGTGACCGTGTCACACACACTCAGGGGTGCTGTGGCTCACATGGATGTGTGAGAGGTGTCCTCTTGGGCTGTGCAGTGCATCACCCTGACAGCCGGCCACGGGAAGCTGAGTCGGGTTGGCTGCAGAACCGACCTCTGAGGACCGTCTGCAGCGGCTCTCGTCCACACCCTGCAGACCTGGTCAGTCTCACCTACCTCTCTGCCAGGTGATGGCCGGCCGGGGTGCTCCTGAAGTCTCACAGACCAGCACCGCTGAAGTGCCATCGATGACCGTGCTGTCCAGGGGACCCTTGGTGATATTGGGGGCGATGCCTGCAGGGGGACACAGCAGGGCCTCTTAGTCACCCTGTGAGGAGCCTGGGTCCTCATCTTTCCCCTGCAGTGAGGCCCAGGATGGGGGAGGAGATCTGAGGAGGCCTTGGCTGTGGGAAGAAGATGGAGAGTCCTCCAAACCACCATCCCGTGGGGGGCCCAGGCCATGCTGAGTCTGTCCTGCTTGCTTCTTAGGGGCTCACCCTCTGTGGCATGGTCTAAGGGATGCTCCCTTCTCAGCTGGAGACCTAGACTCTGGCTGCTTCAAAGTAAGATAGGTTCCATCACCAAGTCCCCCCGCCCCGCTCCAGAGTAAGTGCTGGGGCTCGGTGCTGGTGCTGTGAGTCCACTGCTCCTGGAGGCCATAGTTTTCATTTATGGGAAAGGACAGAGAGAAATTGAGAGAGAAGGGGGAGATAGAGAGGGAGAGACAAAGACACTTGCAAACCTGCTTCACTGCTCGTGAAGAATCCCCCTTGCAGGTGGGGAGCCTGAGGCTTGAACCTGGGTCCTTGCGCTTAGTACTATGTACACTTAACCTGCTGCGCCCCTGCCCAGCCCTCTCCTTTGTTTTTTTTTCTTTTTCTTAAGGATTTATTTACTAATGAGAGAGGGGGTCAGAGAGGAATGACCCCAGAGCATCACGCTGGAACATAGGATGCTGGGGTCGGACTCAGAACTTAACTTCATGGTGGAGAGTGCAACGTTCTACCCACTGAACCACCTCCCAGGCTGCACCACCATTTGCTCCCTTTAGCCTTTCTTTCCCCTTTGCCTTCCCCTCTTCTTTCTCTCCCTTCTTCTGTCCTCCCCTCCCCATATCTCCTAGATAGAGCCAGAGAGAGAGAGAGAGAGAACGAGACCACAGAACCGAAGCTTCCTGCCGTGCTGTGGGAGCTGGGCTGGAACCCGGGTTGCAAACATGGCGAGACTGTGCACTGTCCAAATGAGCTCTTTGCTGGACACATCACTCACTTTCTTTTCTCTTCCTTTTCCTCCAGGGTTCAGTGCCAACACTATGAATCCATGGCTCCTGGCGGCCTTTTTTCCCCATTTTATTGGACAGGACAGAGAGAAATCGAGAGGGGAGGAGGAGATAGAGAGAGGGAGAAAAAGAGAGACATCTGTAGACCTGTTTCGCTGCTTATGAAGCATCCCCACTGAGGGCTTGAACTTGGATTCTTGTGTGGGTCTTTGTCCCTAGTACTATGTGCACTTAACTGGGTGCACCAATGCCTGACCCTCACCACCCACTTTCTAAACATTGGAGTCCTGGCTCGCAACAGCCAGGCCGAGCTGAGCTCCCCTGAAGTCAGAACAGCCTTCCTGGTCTTGCTTCCCTGGTGCCCACCCTCAGGCAACTAGCGGGTCAGTCCAGCGTGGAACCAGAGCTTCACTTCTATCCACCAGGAGACCCCCCCCCCACACACACACACACACCTCCCCATGCCCCAGAGCCACACCAAGCTCCCCCTCTGCCCTGTGGGGACCCTTCTGCCGCCTCGGTGAGGAAGGAGCTGGGCAAAGCTTGGCATCATTTAGCAGAAGGGACTCTTAAGCCGTAAGGGGCTGGAGTGGGAGGGACTGGCCAGCTGGAGAGTGGAGGCAGGGCAAGGTGGTCCCGGCCTGGATGGGACTCTGCACAGTCTGGGCCAAGCTGTGGCCTCAGAACTTTTTTGCTAAAACATATCAGTGAACGTGGCCTTGGCTTGGGGACACAGGGAGGATCACAGGGGCCCTGGTGACGGGGTGCAACTGGCTAATGTCACCCCAGCTGCAAAGTCTCCAGGACCCTTTCTTTGATGTGGAGCAGGAAGCGGGGGGGCGGGGGGGGATGAGAGGGACTCACTGGTGACAGCCAGGTAGGTGGACGTCTGCACCTCACCGGCCGCGTTGCGGGCAAAGCATTGGAACATGCCCGTATCGTCGGGCACCAGCCCGCTGATCTGCAGGGTCCCATCGCCACGCTGCCGGAAGCGGCTCAGCTTCTCCACCTCCACGACGGCCGCATCCTTGTACCAGGTGATGGAGGGCGGCGGCACTCCTGGGGACACGAGGGTCACCGTTAGCCATCGAGTCCCCCGCCCCGCCACCCCTGCCTCCAGGGCACTCAGGCGAAGGTTAGTGTCTGCCAGGAGGGTCCACTGTGTCTCAGAGGGACCCCTGAGGCGTTTGAGACAGTGTTCTCAGGGTCATCACTGTTATATAGCTGGCCTAGACCTGGGCCTCTTCAGGGGTCATATGTCTTCTGTTACACATACACACACAATCTTTTTTTCTTCCCTTCCCTTCCCTTCCCTTCCCTTCCCTTCCCTTCCCTTCCCTTCCCTTCCCTTCCCTTCCCTTCCCTTCCCTTCCCTTCCCTTCCCTTCCTTTATCCTTTTTCATTTTTTCATGCCTCCAGGGTTATCACTGGGGCTAGGTGCTGGCACTATAAATCCACTACTCCAGGTGACCAATTTTCCATTTTATTGGATTGGACAGAGAGAAATTAGGAGAGGAGGGGGAAACAGAGAGAGAAAGATAGACACCTGCAGACCTGCTTTGTAGATTGTGAAACATCTCCCCCTGCAGGTGGGGAGCCGGGGGCTCGAACCCAGATCCTTGTGCTTAGTACTATATATGCTTAACCGGGTGTGCCTCCTCCTGGCCGCCCCCCACACAAGCTTCTACCATTGACGTCTCTCTGGCATCAGGACATGTCTCACAATCCACAGCATGTCATCACTAATCAGCAGCCTCTTCTCTTTCTCAGGGGTGCATAAAATGATGGGGCCTCCTACAACTTGGGGCATTCTAGATTTATTTGCTTGTTGTTTTGTCTGCTCCCCCCTCCCCCCAGGAATGGGAGCTCTGGGACAGCAGGGATTGGGGGTGTTGGGGTCATCTTGGATGCCCCTTCTCCACTGGCCCTGAGAACAGCATCAGCACCGGTCAGGGCTCTGGAAGACGACAAGCCTGAGTTCACAGATGCACGATTCACAGTAGCCAAAGAACGGATGCAACCTTAATGCTCACGGACAGGTGACTGACTGATAAAGCTGTTGTGTGGGCGGGCGGTGGCACACAGAGTTAAACGCACAGAGTATGAAGGGCAAGGACCCACACAAGGATAATGGTTCAAGACCCCGGATCCCCACCTGCAGGGGGGAATCGCTTCACAAGCAGTGAAGCAGGTCTGCAGGTGTCTGTCTTTCTCCCTTTCTATCTTCCCCTCCTGTCTCAATTTCTTTCTGTCCTATACAATAAAAAAAAAAAAAAAGGAAAAAAAAATATGGCTGCAGGAGCAGTGGATTCATAGCACAGGCAAACCCTGGAGGCAAAATAAAATAAAATAAAATAAAGCAGTCGTGGGGTATATCCTCTGCAGCATACTACTCTGAAGTTAAAAAAAAAAGATGAGAGATGATGTTGTACTATTTGGGACAAAATGGATTCTACGTGAAATAAGTAAAGATATGAAAGACAGTGTTCCGAGAGGTGGCACAGTGGATAAAGCATCGGACTCTCAAGCATGAGGTCCTGAGTTCAATCCCTGGCAGCACTTGTACCAGAGTGATGTCTGGCTCTTTTTCTTTCTTCTCCTGTGTTTCTCATTAATAAATAAAAAATATTTTTAAAAAGATATGAAAGATGACTACTGATGGGCTTTGTGGAATATGAGAACTAAAGCGAATGCAACTTGCAAAAAAATAAAACAGAGTAAACAAATTGTCTCTTGGACTTTGTGTGAGCGACTGGGTTTATTGGGGGCCCAGGACTTTGGTGCTGGCTGTGGACACACACACACTCTCTGTCTCTCTCTCACACACACTCACTCGTGTACTCTCACACACTCTCCACACACTCCACACACACACTCTCTGTCTCTCTCTCACACCCACTCACTTGTGTACTCTCACACACTCTCCACACACTACACACACACTCTCTGTCTCTCACACCCACTCACTCGTGTACTCTCACACACTCTCCACACACTACACACACACACTCTCTGTCTCTCTCTCACACCCACTCACTCGTGTACTCTCACACACTCTCCACACACTACACACACACTCTCTGTCTCTCTCTCACACACACTCTCTGTCTCTCTCTCTCACACACACACACTCTCTGTCTCTCTCACACACTCTCTGTCTCTCTCTCACACACTCTCTGTCTCTCTCTCACACACTCTCTGTCTCTCTCTCACACACACTCTCTGTCTCTCTCTCACACACACACTCTTCACACCCTCCACCACCCCAGACTCCACCTGGCTCTAGTAGTTCTTTTTTAAATGATATTTATTTATTACTGGGTAGAGACAGAGAGAAACTGAGAGGGAAGGGGGAGACAGAGAGGGAGAGAGACAGAGAGACACCTGCAGCTCTACTTCACCACTTGTGAATCTTTCCCCCTGCAGGTGGGGACTGGGGGCTCGAACCCAGGTCCTTGCACATTGTAATGTGTGCGCTCAACCAGGTGCGCCACCACCCGGCCCTGGAGGTGGGATTTAGAAGCACCCGTTGGGGACAGGAGGGGCTGAAGCTCCAGGGTTCCCCTCCCTCCAGGCTTCTGGGTTACCTTTGGCCCGACAGGGGATGTCAACCACCTTCTCCATCTCTGCTGTGACGTGCCTCTCAGGCTCCTTGACAAACTGAGGCGGTTCTGCAGGCAGAGGGGTCAGGGGAAGAGATCAGAGCCATACTCCCTTTGACAGAACCACAGGACAGGTCGCCTTTAAGCAAGCCCCAGTCTAGCTGCCCCTGACGCTTGGAGGGGGGGGCCTCAGTGGGGTTGTGGGTGGGGGGGGTGGGTAGCTCACCCAGCACAGACAGGTAGGCCCCTCGGATAACTGAGGGGACGCTGCTGCTTCGCAGGACGGCCTCACACTCATAGTAGCCGCTGTCGCTGCCCACGGGGTTGGGGATGGTGAGCCTGCGGTGGTAGTCACTGATGCCCCCAGACAACAGAGCCCCGTTCTTCTTCCACATGATGTGCAGCTTCATCAGGGGCCTGGAGGGGGCAGGCAGACAGGGGGTGTGGAAGGTGGGAGGCGAAGTCACTGGGCTTCCTGAGACCCAGAGACAGCGGGGGTAGGGAGGAAGGCAGAGCCTGCAGACCCCCGGGGCCTTCCTGCACCCCTGGGACTTTCTAGGTGTGAGCTTTTGGATCGGTTTCAGCTACTCGGTCCCTGGAATGGGGGTCTTGTGTCCGTACAGGAGCTGTGAGGGTAGATGTGTCTGAGCCTCAGACTAGAACCCGGTTCTGTGGGTGTAATCAGCTCACAGTGCAGGGGAACAGCCTCCCCACCCTCCCTATTTTCCATGGTCTTCCCGAAGAGTTGATCCCCATGGAAATAAACCCAGAAGACAAAAAAGCATTTATCAATCTGGACAGTGACTGGAGAAATACCAGAAGGGGACTCTAAGACTGAAGGCAGATACACCCAGCTGCAAGCGTGAGTTTGAGCAAACTCTCTTTGTCACCAGCCCCAACTCCAAGCACCCCGTTCTTCTTAAACACCTGTGAGACCCCCAGAGTCGGTTGCCAAGGTGGAGGCTGTCTGAACACCACTGGGTGCTCAGAAAGGGTTCCCTGCCAGAACATGTTTAGGCAGCACTGAGAGGCCTGAGGCCCAGGGAATGACAGTGACATCCCAGCAGGCCTGCACCATGCCACTCTGCTTCTAGCCTTGCTGGGGGGGGGGGGGGGGCTCTGGCAGGTGGCTCGCTCTCTCTGGGCTCCTGGATCGTGACACCCACACCAGGTGTTTGTTGGGAGGAAGAAGGTGTGGATGGGCACTGAGTCGTGCCTGCACATGCGTAAGTTCATTAGTGATTGACTTGTTTTCTAGCCTGGGGAGGGGGCCAGGGGCCCAGGACTGCCTTTGATGGACTGCTGCCTTGGAATGGTCATATGCAAGGCAGTCTGGGCTCCCAGGAGGGCTGCACTATGATCCCTGATACTTGGGGCTGAGATCTGCTTCCTGGTAACCCCACTCAGAGTCCGGGCCACTAAGAACAGGGCCTCCTGTTTTATCTGCTAATTCTCCAGCAGCAGTTGACATGTCCCCAAGGCCCTTCTTCCGGGCTCATGGACCCATCTCCTCTCCTGTTCCCCAGAGGGCATGATGTCTGGGCCTCTAAGTTTTGGGTGGCCTCCTGCGAGCACCCTCTGGAGCTCAGCAGGAAGGTGGTGGGCAGGGGAGGACACCCACCTGGCATTGGCCACGCACTCCAAGGTCACTTCTGAGGTCCCGGCCACTACGCTGGTGTTCTTGGGAGGAATGATGATGGTCGGGGCGATGGGGTCTGCTGGCCCCCCAACATCTAGGAGGAAGTCCGGTGTCAGCAGGGGTACAGGTTGGACACCCCATTTCTGCACGGCCCCCTTTTGCAGCCGATGCCCCAAGAGCTCTTTGCCATCACAGAGAAGGCAAGTGGCTGAGGGCCAGACACAGGGATTGTCACCTCTTCTTCCTCTGCTCAAGGGTCACCACACAGTGACCAGGAGAGCCCCCAGAGACCCCAAAGGGCCTCTCCCAACCTATAACAAAGCCCTGCCATCCCCCATCCCCGTGTTCTCTTTTCTTCTACCTTCAGATTCCTGCCTTCCAACCTACATTTATCAGCTTAGCACAATTCTTCACCGTCCACTCTTCCAGTTTGATATGGTGAACAGTTAACAGTATTTATATACTGCCCTCATATCTGGGAGCTACTCTCTGCCCTAGTCCAGTTTTCTAGTTCTATTCTCAACTCTGACACCATCTTCCCAGAAAATACTTTTAGTCCACTTGCATGTTAGCTATCAGGCTCAGGAAAAAATTACTGAAGTCATAGGCCCCTTGGAACAGATCTAAAAAAGTTTTCCAAGCTTCTTCCCACATGGAGACCCTCAATTTCATCTGCTCTATTCCTATCTTCAGGACCCTGTTTATTAAACAATTTGTTCTGCTTTATATACCACCTTTCAGCTACCAAGTTGCAAATGCTACGATGATTTCATCCTGACTTCCCTGGGCAGACGACCTTACCAATGTGACCGCAAGTCTCACCTCCCCAGTGTCCTACCCCACTAGAGAACGACAGAAACAAGCTAGGGGTCTGGATCAACCTGCCCACATCCATGTCCAGTGGAGAAGCAATTACAGAAGCCAGAACATTTACCTTCTGCACCCCATAAAGAATTTTGGTTGATACTCTCAGAGGGATAAAGAATAGAGAAGCTGGGGGCTGGGCAGTAGCACAGCAGGTTAAGTACACATGGTGTGAAGGGCAAGGACTGGAGGGCGGAAGGATCCCGGTTCGAGCCCGCGGCTCCCCACCTGCAGGGGATCGCTTCACAAGCGGTGAAGAAGGTCTTCAGGTGTTTTTCTCTCCCTCTCTGTCTTCCCCTCCTCTCTTGATTTCTCTGTGTCCTATTCAACAACAGCAATGGCAACAATAACAACAACAACAATGGCAACAAAATGGGAAAAATGGCCTCCAGGAGCAGTGGATTCGTAGTGCAGGCACTGAGTCCCAGAAATAACCCTGGAGACAAACAAACAAACAAACAAACAAGAAATAGAGAAGCTTCCAATGGAAGGGATGGGACATGGAACTCTGGTGGTGTGAACTGTGTGGATTGTACCCTTGCTATCTTACAATCTTGTTAATCGTTATTAAATCATTAATATAATTTTTTTTTAAGATGGCTGTACTAGTTTGAACAGTGTCTCACCCCCAACCCCCTCCCTAGCACCTGTGACTGTGACCTAATTTGGAAACAGATCTTTGCAAATGGGATTAAGGACTGCTCCATCTATCCACAGGACCTGTCCTTCATGAAGAGGGACATTTAGAGTCCACGGCAAGACAGAACAGAGATGGTCCATGTGCCTACAAGGCTGGAGTCACAGCACACAACTGCCAGAAGTGGGGAGAGTCAGAAAGGTGCCCCCCTGCCCCCACCCTGAGCCTTTGGGAGAACATGGATGGCCACTGCTTGTGAGAGGACATATTTCTGGAGTCACAGTCATCCAGCTGGTGGCCTTTTGCTCTGGAAGCTCTAGGAGATCCACAAATTCTCAGTGGTAGAGACCTCATCGGATTTTGCCTTGGGTTGAACGAAGTCCCCTCAGTTGACCTCAGTATTACAGACCCTAACGTGACTGAGCTTGCGTGGTGGTTCTGGTGGGGCTCTTTAGGAGGCCATGGGTTTAAGGAGGCTAAAAAGGTGAGGGGTCCTCGCATCCAACAGGGCTGGAGTCCTTATAGACAGAGGAGAGATGGAGAAGACCCCAGAGTGCTTCCCTTCCCCCCTGCTAAATAAGGACCCAGCAAGAAGGCCAGCTAGAGAGAGCTAGAGGGGTTTCAGCAGGAGCCATCCAGCCATGCCAGTGGACTTGACCTTGAACTTAGAGCCATAAGAATGAATCTGTGTTAAATCCCACCTGGCTTTCTGTGAGGGCACCCTGAGCTGACTTCAACAATCTCACTCACCCCCGCTTCCCCACGAGGAACAAAGTCTGAACATAGGTCTCAACAGATCTGTCAGCTGAACAAGTGAATGAATGAATGAATGAATGAATGAATGAAGCTCGTTCTCTCATTGTACCATCCAGGGTGGAGGGATGAAATGGAAGAGAGCTGGAGTTGGATGGTGGCACTTCTGGGTCAACACGCACGTTAACTACACAAGGACCTGGGTTCAAGTCCCTGGTCTCTGTCTGTAAGGGAAAAGGATTCCCAAGCAGTGAAGCAGTGCTGCAGCTGCCCCCTTTTTTCTTTTCCCCTATTTCCCCTTCCCTCTGTTAATTTCTCTCTGTCGCTACCCTATAAATAAACCATGCATTTAAAAATAATGAAAAAAAATGAAGGGGGGTTCCTCAACAGCGGGTGTTATTAAAACCACACCCCAGGATCGTCTAATGGAGGTGGAGGGGGGTGTCCTCTTGAATAGTTTTGAGTTTCTAGGGAAGTGGCCAGGCCCTCCTTGGTGTGGAACAGCGCAGGCCTGGACTGCCCGGTATTGGCAGCAGCTCCAATATTCTCAGTGCAGCTGCTACGGGTGCGCCTGGAAATGCAGTCACGGAGCACTCTCTCCCTCTCCTGACAAATCTATTGGGCTGGCCCCTCTCCGGGAGCCTCTGAGGTGGCAGTCCTAACAACACGAACAGCCCAGGGTGACAGGGAGGGGCTCTTTAATGGGGAGGCCATCCAGGGCCACCTGGGGTCACCCCGGGCAGGTCTTCAGCCTTGGTGAAAAAGACTCAGGTGGCATGAAAATAAAATGAAAAAAACAAAACAAAAAAAACAAAACAAAAAACCCGGTAAAGTGAAGGGGGAAGGAAGGAGGGCATATAAAGTAAAATAATTGCAACAATATAAAAGCCTCATGTAGGTGCCATAAAGAGCGACTGGAGTGAAAGCTGCTGATAAAGCTGAATCCATAAAAGTGTACTTTGAGTGGTTTATTACAAGTCGCAGCGTGCAGGTACCAGGCCCCAGATGGATGGGGCGCCCGGTGGAGGAGGAAGACTGGCCCAAGCAGCATGCGATGGCGTGTAGCCAGCCAACACAGAGCTCCCCGAGTTTAAAAATAAGAGGGTGAGGGGCCAGGCGGCAGTGCAGAAGGCAGAGCACATGTTACCTTCCACGAGGACCCAGGTTCAAGCCCCTGGTCCCCCCCGCAGGAGGAAGCTCTATGAGTGGTGGAGCAGGGCTGCAGGTGTCTTGTCTTCTCTCTATCTCCTCTTTTTTTTTTTTTTTTTCTGTTTTTCACCCTCTATCAAAAAAAAAAAAAAAAAAGGACAATACAGTGTACAAAGATCCAGGTTCAAGTCCCCGGTTCCCACCTGTAGGGGGAAAGCTTCACAAATGGTGAAGCAGGACTGCAGGTGTCTCTCAGTCTCTCTCCTCTTTGTCTCTCCCCCTCTCAATTTCTCTCTGTCTCTATCCAATAATAAATAAGTTATATATATTTACCTTTATTTTATTTTTGACAGAGATGTGGGGGGGGGCCGAAGCACCAGAGCACTGTTCAGCTCTAGCTTATGGTGGTGCAGGGGATTGAACCTGGGACTTGGGAGTCTGTTTGCATAACCATTATGCTATCTTCTCTGCCCTATATTTATATTTATATTTACAGAAGGGGAAAACTGCCACTGGGAATGGTGGAGTTGTGCAGACACTGAGCCTTAGTGACAACTCCTGTGCAAAACAAACAGCCCCTTCCCCCATGAAAAAGACAAAATCTAGGAGAACTGCCCCCCAGAGTCTTGGGCTGATGGACTTTGAGGGCGTGGGGCAGAGCAAGACCAAGTCTACCTAGGGACCCTGGGACTCGTGCCCACACCTGGACCACAGCCTGCTGGGCTCAGGGCAGGAGTTGATGATGCCCAGGGACCCTGAACTCAGAGGAGGTATCCTGGGGGTTGGGGGGTCACTTCAGCTGCCAAGTTTCAGAGGTATCAGGGATAAAAACTATCATACCCTTGTCTGAAATAGACTTCCACACTTCTTTCCACCCTAAGATCACTATTCTCATCTGCTCTATTCCTACTTTTTGGTTCCTGTTCATTAATCATTTTTTCCTGCTTTGTATCTTGCTACCTAAGTCACCAAGCTTCAGATGCTACTGTGATGCCATCCTGACCTCCCTCGGAAGATGACCCCATCAATATGTCCCAGAACCCCACCTCACCAGAGCCCTGCTCCACTAGGGAAAGATAGAAATAGGCTGGGGGTGGAGATCTACTGGCCAACACCCAAATCCTGTAAAGAAGCAATTATAGAAGCCAGACCTTCCACCTTCTGCACCCCATAAAGAGTTTTGGTTCACAGTCCCAGTAGGGGAGAAATGATAGGGAGAAGATAACCAGAGGGCTCTGAACTCCAACTCCATCAGGACTGGAAGAGAGAAGAGATAAAAAGGAAGTAGCAATAAGTGTACTGTAACTTGGAAAGGAAGAGAAGATAGGACTATGGAAAAAATGGGCAAATATATACAAATACAGACAGATAGTTACAGAAATAACAGTTGACCCATATCTGCAACCTTGGGAGAACTGCTGTAGCTTCCAATGGAGAGATAGGGGATTCAGAACTCTGGCGGTGGGAACGGTGAGGAGTTATACCCATTATCTTATAATTTTGTAAATAAATATTAAATCACTCATAAAATAAAATAAATATTTCCATGTCCCAAGGTAGTATGCATTCAGTTTTAGTCTTAGCCCATTTTATGTGTGTGTGTGTGTGTGTGTGTGTGTTGGGTTGGGGCAGGGTGGGGGTGGGAGGCTCAGTAGATGCCAAGCTGTGGTCTAGGTAGCAGATGAGCAAGGTCTGTCCACATGGAGTGGAGAGTCTGGGTGGGGGTCAGAGCAGAGCTTGTGAGGGAGATGTCTGGGGCAGGGAAGGAGCCCCACTGGTTGGCTGAGTGGTGATGAGGGCTGAGCACTGAGTATCTAATGCAGCAGAAAGACTCACTACCCACTCAATACTCAATAATCAATAACCTCCTGCCAGTGTGGAGGACCACCCCCCATCCCAACCCCATCTACCTGGCCCAAGTGAAGGATCCAGAGGCTGTTAAGGAATGAAGTGATGGGAGGACCAGGTGATAAGTGCGCCGGTTAAGTGCACATAGTACTAAGCCCTAGGACCTGTGCAAGGACCCCAGAGCCTTCAGTTCCCCACCTGCTGGGAGGACAACTCATGAGCGGCAAAAGCAAGTCTCAGGTGTTTATCTTTTTCTCTCCCTCTTTTAAAAAATTTTATTTATCATTAGATAGAGACAGAGAGAACTTGAGAGGGGTGGGGGAGCTAGAGGGAAAGAGACAGACACCTGCAGCCCTGCTTCACCACTTGTGAAGCTTTCCCCCTGCAGGTGGGGAGCAGGGGCTTGAACCGGGTCCCTTGTGCACTGTCATGTGTGTGCTCATCCAGATGCGCCACTGCCTGGTCCCTTTCCTTCTCTCTCTCTGTCTCCTCCTCCTCTCTCAATTTCTCTCTGTCCTATCCAATAAAATGGAAAAAAAAATGGCCTCCAGGAGCAGTGGATTTGTAATGCAGGCACCAAGCCCCAGCAATAACCCTGAAGGCAAAAAAAAAAAAGAAAAAAGAAAGAAATGAAATGAAATGACAGTCTCAGGGAGATCAGACAAAGCCCCCTAGGGCGGGGGTAGGGGCAGAGAAGGAAGGACGTCCTGAATGCAGAGGCCGTGGGCCAAGTGTGAACACACCAGGGTGGATAAGGGCCTCAGAGCAGAGGAGACGCGGCCCGGCCCACATGCTATTTCTTCCAACCCCACGCTCTCTGTCTCCTGGAGCAGGGTTAGCTGAAGACAGTCTAATTCTTTTTTTTTTTTTTAATATTTATTTATTTATTCCTTTTGTTGTCCTTGTTGTTTTATTGTTGTAGTTATTGTTGTTGTTGATGTCATTGTTGGATAGGACAGAGAGAAATGGAGAGAGAAGAGGAAGACAGAGAGGGGGAGAGAAAGACACCTTTACCGCCTGTGACACTTCACCGCCTGTGAAGTGACTCCCCTGCAGGTGGGGAGCTGGGGGCTCGAACCGGGATCCTTATGCCCTGTGCTACTGCCTGACCCTTGACAGTGTATTTCTGACAGTCCATTTATATCCTCAGAATCCCCCTCAACACAGGGGCAACCTGTGAGGTCTAGTCAACTTTCCCCTCCTGCTGGGGGAGAAAGAGCAAATGTGACTGGCAGAGCAGGGCCAGATGGGCTTTAATTTTTAAACTAATTCACATTTACCTCACATTTATACTTAAAAGAAAGCCAGATTCCCCCAAGTCAGTTATGGCACTTTTAACTGTCAATATGTGTGTAGCGGCTTGAGCATGGGACTCCACCTTTTCAAGCTATAAATTTTATGACATCTATACACAGATCAAGACTTTCGGATCAAAGTTTTGCATCTCAATTGAGATGTACTCTAAGTACATGCAGGTTTTTGAAGACTTCGTATGGGAAAAAAAAATCCAGTGTAAAACTGGTCCTTGCATTGTAAAAAGCCAATGTAAAATATTCCATTAAGGGCCGAGGAGACAGCATAATAATGGCTCTGCAAAAGACTTGCATGCATGAGGCTCTGAAGTCCAAGGTTCAATCCCCAGCACCATCATAAGCCAGACCTGAGCAGTGCTCTGGTAATAAATAAATAGATAAAATTATATATATTGCTACCAGGGCTATAGCTGGAACCTGGTGCCTGTACAACTATGCTGCTCCCAGTAGTCATTATACTTTATTCTTTTTTTTTATGATAAACAGAGAGAAGGGGTGGGGGAGCATGGAGGAGGGAGATCCCTGCAACACTGCTCCACCCTCCCCTGCAGGTGGGGACGGGAGAGCTTGAACCTGGGTCCTTGTGGCTGGTAACATAAGCACTCTTCTAGGTGTGCCACTGCCTAGTCCCTCATGAATATCTTTGATGTTTGGCCTGGGAGGCGGCTCAGCACACAGTAGGGCATACCCTACTGTGTGAGAGGCCCTGGTGGGCCCCCCAGCACTATTCAGGTGCACTATGGATAGCTCTAAGGGATATCATGAATGGTGGGACAGTGCTCTGGTGTCTCTCCTTGTCTCTCTCACGCCTTTTCCTTCTCCTTTCTTTCTCCTGTTGAAGTCATATATTTTTCTATCTTTGACTGCATGCTGTAATGTATACATTTAAGTCAGATATATTCATAAAGTTAATTGCACCCATTTCTGTTTCCTTTCACAGTTTTATAATTTAAAAAAATTTATTTATTCATTTCCTTTTGATGCCCTTGTTGTTTTATTGTTGTAGTTATTATTGTTGTTGTTCTTGATGTCATCATTGTTGGAAAGGACAGAGAGAAATGGAGAGAGGAGGGGGAAGACAGAGAGGGGGAGAGAAAGACAGACACCTGCAGACCTGCTTCACCGCCTGTGAAGCGACTCCCCTGCAGGTGGGGAGCCGGGGGCTCGAACCAGGATCCTTACGCCTGTTCTTGTGCTTTACGCCACCTGCGCTTAACCCACTGCGCTACTGCCCGATTCCTGATATCCCATATCTATTTTTTTTTATTATTAAAGAGGGACAGAGAGAGATTGAGAGTGGAGGACAGATGGAGAGGGAGAGAGACAGAGACACCTGCAGCCCTGCTTCACTACTCCTGAAGCTTTCCCCCTGCAGGTGGGGACCGGGGGCTTGAACCTGGGTCCTTGTGCACTGTAATGTGTGCGCACTTAACCAGGTGCACCACCTGGTTACTTTTTTTATGGGACACTGGGGAATGGACTCAGGGCCTCACACATGTGTAATACTTTGAGTAGCTTCCAGGTTCTCCAATATTTTTGTTTAGTTTAGAGAGACAGAGATGTGGATACAGAAAGAATGGAAGGAGAGAAAGAGAGAGAGAGAGAGGGAGAGAGAGAAATCACCACTTGATCACCCATCCTCCATGGGGTTTCACTTGTGCTGTCTACAGTCTAGGGTGTTCACAACTGGTGCTGGGACTAGAACCTAGGACCTTGTGTAAGACACACACTTACCAGGTGAGCTATCTCTTAGTCTTTTATTTCTTTTCTGCCACCAGGGTTATAGCTGGGGCTCAATGCCTACACAACAAATCCACCTCTCCTCGAAGCTTTTTTTTCTTTCTTCTTTTACTTCTTCTTTTTAAAATACTTATTTATTCCCTTTTGTGCTATTGTTGTTTTGTTGTTGTAGTTGTTATTATTATGATGTTGTTGTTGTTGGATAGGACAGAGAGAAATGGAGAGAGGAGGGGAAGACAGAGAGAGGGGGAGAGAAAGACAGACACCTGCAGACCTGCTTCGCCGCCTGTGAAGCGACTCCCCTGCAGGTGGGGAGCCGGGGCTCAAACCGGGATCTCTACGCCAGCCCTTGCGCTTCCTGTCACGTGCGCTTAACCCACTGCACTACCACCCACTCCCTCTTCTTTTTATTTATTGGATAAGACAGAGAGAAATTGAGAGGGAGGGGATGATAGAGAGGGAGAGAGACAGCTACCGGAAGTACTTGCTTCACTGCTTGTAAAGTGTCCCCCTGCAGGTGGGGAGAGGGGACTGGAACCCAGGTCCTTGAGCATGGTAATGTGTGCACTTTACCAGCACACCGCCGCACAGGCCTTGCACTTACACAGTACTGCTGAGCCCCTGTGCCTGTGTGTGACTGGCTTTCTCTTTCCTTCTCTGTGCCCATCACCTGCTCAGCTGAGCTGCTCTGCGTGGGGAAGAATGAGGGGGAGCAGAGGCAGGGGAGGAGGCTGTGGGGCTGCAGGAGAGGGGAGCTGGCGAGGGGGAAACACCATTCTCTCTGGGAAATCGCGTCTGGCAGCTAGGTACAACCCAGGGGTTGTTCAGTGACAGGAACGGGGTTTCGAAGTGCAGCCGCTACTTGTGGGAGGAGAAATGAGCTCAGAATCAGCGGATTCTGCTCTCGATCCAGCACAAATCACCGAGTGAGAGCAGGGTGACGGGGCAGGGGAGCAGGCACCTGGCGGGAGATGGGGGCCCCATCTTGTCTCCTCTGGGTTTGCTGGGGAGACTGAATTGTTGGACAGAGCAGAGATCAACCCTCTCCCCCCACGCCCACCACAGCAGGCCAGGCCAGCAGGTGGTTTAAGTGCATGAGGAAGAGGGGTGCTGGGGGAACAGTGAGGCACCAGCCTCTGTTTGGGGGATAAACTGAATCACCAAGAAAGGTGCTCAGTCGCCCTCCTCCTGGGTGACTGGATTCCTTGAGACTCCAGGTAATAACATCGCCAGCAAGTAGGTGAGCGAGAAACAGCTTCCCTCTGATGACCAAGTTCTAGTTCTTAGGGAAACAGCCGCCCTTGCCACTGGGACCAGCCTGAGACCCTGCCTTCTGTGGTTACACTTGTGACCCTGGAAGGTGGGTGCTCAGCATGGAGCTAGCTCTCCCCCCTACATTTAGCTCATAGGAGCAGATGGAAACAAGCAGCAAATGGGGGGATGTCCTGCTGCCTTAGAGGCCCCAGATGGGCAGGCTGGGGTTCAGGGGAGCACTCAGCCCTCTGGACACCAGGCAACGGAGGCTGAGCACAAGGGGACACTAGGAGGCCCCTGCTGGCTGAACCCTCCTCTTCCCGCTGCTGCCGGCTGAGTCCCAGCAAGCGTGGATGATAAATGAGACCTGCTTTTGGAGCAGGAGCAGTACAGATGTGGAGGGGTAGGAACATCTGGCTCCTCCAGCCTGCCTGGATGCTGCAGGAAGCCTTGGCCTTGCCCCATGTACCTCGTGATCCCCCAGTGTGGGGATGCCCAGCCCCTTCTCCATCTAGAGATGGGGCATAGGTGGGGGGGCTTGCCTGGTGGGGAGAGATGGTCAAGAAGGGTGTCCCCAGCATCTGGACCCCAGTTCAGAAGCCTACACACACACACACACACACACACAAAACCTCTCTTTGCCGTCGGAATTCACCCCTCTTCCCAGGGTTCAGGGGGCAGGGGTGGGTCTCTGGGGACACCTGGCACACTCTGGGGAGGAGAAGATAGATGGAGAGCTCCCATCAGCAAGGAAGCCTCGCTTTCAGTAGAGGCGGGGCTTTCTGTGCCGGCTGAGTGGAGGCAGTCAATCTATTTCTCTGAAAGAATGAGCGTCGCAGGCCAGACACATAACTTACGTGCATAGTGTACCTGCTTCGCCTGGCCTGTCAGCCAGGTCTGGGCCCGGCTCCCACCCTACTAGAGGAAGCGTCCACGCTGTGGTGTATTTCTCTCTCTGTGTGTGTCTCTGTCTCTCTCTCTCTGTGTGGCTGAAAAGCTCAGCTCAGAGCAGTGCAGGCCTTGGCTACACTTTTTAACTTGTTATCACCAGGGTTATCGCTGGGGCTCAGTGCCGGCACTATGAATCCACTGCTCCTGGAGGCTTTTTAAATTTATTTTTATTTATTTATTTTTTGCCTCTTTTTTTTTTTTCCTTCAGATAGGACAGAGAAATTGAGAGAGGAGGGGGAGAGACACCTGCAGATCTGCTTTGCCATTTGTGAAGCAAACAGACACTCTTCAGGTGGGGAGAAGGAGCTTGAACTCACGTCCTTCCACTTGGTAATATGAGCACTTAACTGGATACATCACTGCCTGGTCACTAAGCTCCAGGCCACAGTTAACAAACAAACACACTAACAAACAAAAACTACAAATCCATGGCTCTTGGTGGCCATTTTTGCCTTTTTTTTTTCTTTCTTGAGATAAGACGGGGAGATAGAGACAGGGAGATAAAGACAGACGCCTGCAGACCTGCTTTGTTGTTTGTGAAACAGACAGACCCTCTTCAGGTGGGGTCTCGAACCCAGGTCCTTCCACTTGGTAATATGTACACTTAGCTGGGTGTGCCACTGCCTGGGCCCCTAAGCCCCAGGCCACAATTAACAAACAAACACACTAACAAAAATACAAGTTCCTGCCCCTACTCCTCCTCCCCTCTGGGCACCTGATCCTGGCCTGGTTGGGACCCGCACATGCTTCAGAAATGCTCGGCACACGTTCACCCTCCAGCCCTGCTTGGACCTCTGCGGCCCTGCTAATAGCTGTGCCAAGCTGTCCTTCATCTGGTGCGAAAGACTTATTGCAGGAAGTGAGTACACACCAGTCCCCTCCTGGCCTCTGAACCCCTACCTTCAACCCCCACTGGGGCTGTCCCTATTCCCTCTCCTCCACTGCCACTCCATCTTTCCAGTGACCCCCTGGATCCCCATTCTGAGACTGAATGGCTTGCTTCCTCCCTCTCTCCCTCAGTGCCCGGGCCCTTACTTACTGTCCACGGCCAGAGTGATGGGCTGGCTGGTCTTGTTATCACCATTCTTGTCATTAACCGCCTGCACGTAGTAGCGGCCTGCGTCGGGGGCCACGGTCGACAGGATGACAAGGGTGTTCTCCAGGGTGATGGCTCTGGGGAGAGGGAAAGCACTGCTCTGACAGAGGCCAGGGTGGTGACGGGGGTCTCTGTGGAGGTGGAGTGGGGTGAGGGGTGGGACATGAAGCCCCAGGCCCCACTGTACTCCTTATTTTTATTTTATTTTATTTTTTTTCCTCCTCCAGGGTTATTGCTGGGCTCGGTGTCTGCACCATGAATCCACCGCTCCTGGAGGCCATTTTTTCCCCCTTTTGTTGCAGCTTCGTTGTGGCTATTATTATTGCCCTTGTTGACGCAATTCGTTGTTGGATAGGACAGAGAGAAATGGAGAGAGGAGGGGAAGACAGAGAAGGGGAGAGAAAGATAGACACCTGCAGACCTGCTTCACCGCCTGTGAAGGGACTCCCCTGCAGGTGGGGAGCCGGGGGCTCGAACCGGGATCCTTACGCCGGTCCCTGCGCTTTGCGCCACATGCGCTTAACCCACTGCGCCACCGCCCGACCCCCCCCACTGTACTCCTTATATCGCTCCCTCAGTTGCCTTCACTGCACCTTGCCAGAGACCTCCACCAGCCCCTGCCCCCCAAATCCTGGAACTACCTATAGCTTCAACCCTCCTCTCCCCATCTCCCAAGATACAGAGAATCCAAACATGCCACCAGCTCCAGAGCTGGCAGCCTCAACACAGCACATGCCCAGAGGCCCGGCTGAGGTCACAGTCCACATGAAGCTTCTCTGCCCCTCACAAGGCCGGGTGGGGTCCAGACCACCCCAGGAATCCTGTCCTTTCATACAACACAGCACTCGTGTCCACGTGCACTCAACTCTAACTCTTTTTTTTTTCTTCTTTCCTCCAGGGTTATCACTGGGGCTCGACACCAGCACTACAAATCCACTGCTCCTGGCGGCCGTCTTTCCCATTTTATTGGATAGGGCAGAGAGAAACTGAGTGGGGAGGGGGAGATAGAGAGGGAGAGAGAAAGTTAAGACACCTGCAGATCTGCTAACTGCTTATGACGCGTCCCTCCTTCAGGTGGGGAACCAGGGGCTCCAACAGAGATCCTAGTTGCACGTCCTTGCATTAGTACACTAGGTGCACTTAACTAGGTGTGCCAATGCTGGGCAAGTGTGGGGGTGCCTCTTCCTGGGTGCATACTCTCTGGGTTGGACAGAACTCGACCAGAGCCAGCCTGGGCTGCTACTCACTCAGCGACGTGAGGGAGATGACTCAGGAACAGACTCATGGTGGGGCAATGCAATATCTTTATTGATCAGAGAGCCAGTGCTTTTAAAGGGCATATCCGCAAGTGGCAAGTCGAAATGCGAATCGTTAGGAAAGGGGCGGAGAAAGGCAAAAGGGGGCTGGGAGCAACTGTTGCGAGGGTTTTAACTGGTAAGATTAATATTACCCTGCAGACAGGGAGGGTCTTGAGGGTAGAAAGAATATAGATCCAAGGAATGGAGTGGGTGGGGAATCTTTCAGGCAAAACAATGATTATGTAGATAAGCCATAGTATCAGGAATGCAGGCTGCTTTGTGAGGCTCCTCACAATTTCCTGACATGCCACCACCTGGCCCATAACTATTTTTTGACAGAGGGTGAGAGACAGAAAGAGATAGGGAGACAGAGAAAGAGACAGAGCGAGGGGAGACACTGGTGGCACTGCCCCACCACTGGTGCTGGGCGCTGAGGGCTGAAACCCAGTTCTTCATGCATGATGATGTGTGCTCTTCCTAGAACACCATCAGCCATCCCTGACACGGCCAGCTCTGTACTAGGAAAGCCCAGACACTGAAGAAACACCTCTGAATGAGTGTTATGTGAATAAATGATGCCTGATGACAATGAACTGGGAAAGATGCTGTGGGGGAGGGAGATAGCAGTGGTGCACCTAGTTAAGTGCATAGTTCAAAGCGCAAGGATCCAAGTTCAAGCCCCCACTCCCCACCTGCTGGGCGTCTGCCTCATGAGGGGTGAAGCAGGTCTGCAGGTGTTTCTCTTTCTCTCTCCCTCTCTACCCCCCATCTCTCTCAATCTCTCTCTGTCCTGTCCAATAAAATGAAAAAAAAAAAAAGGCTACCAGGAACAGTGGATTCATAGTGATGGCACTGAGCCCCAGTGATGACCCTGGAAGCAGAACAAACAAATAAATAAACAAATGAAAGCAGTGGAACCATTTCAAAATCACTGACAAAATGTTCAGGTGGATTCCAAGGTGGCCCCTAACAGACTCCAGGGTTCACTTCCTGCTCTAGTCCCCCCTTCTTTGCCTAGGGTGGGGTCAGCTGGGCTGGCTGGAAGGGAGGTTGGCTAGGTAGTGGCACGTGGAATGTGGCCTGCAGTCTCAATTCTGGTTCCCTCTGCTGGGATCCCCTCAGCCACAACCCCAGAACCTGGATGTGCCAGCGGGTGGGGGGGGGAAGGGCTGGGCATCAGGGGAGCTGTGAACAGGGTGACAGGGTGGGACAAGAGCAGGAAAACCAAAGGCCAGCTCTGCCCACACCCTCTCACCCAGCTTGTGTCAATAACCCAGACTGCTCGCTAGTCACGTCTGTCTCCGGATTCTAATGTGATGTGCCCGAGACAGCTGTTAAACATCCTTAATGTTAGTTTAACAAGGACAAATCCAGTTGAATTCTTTTCAAATTTTCCCATTAGGTGCATGTTACAGAGTTTTAAACAGGCTTGAAAATAAACATCCCGCTAATGCTTCCTTCTCCAGCCTGGCTCGCTCCCAGCCGTGTGCTGGGGCAACTTTGGGGGTTCATATGTTGAATCTTTACAACGTCAGCAGAGCACCAGGAAGTACGATGGCAAAGCTGTCCTGTCCACCCCGATTTTCGGGTGCTCTAGGGTGTCATTTTTCTTTTCTTTTTTTTGCCTGTAGGGTTATCAGAGGGGGCTCCATGGCTGCACTTTGAATTCACTGCATCTGTGTCCATTTTTTGACTTTTTTTTTTCTTTTTGGATAGGACAGAGAGAAATTGAGGACACTGAGAGGGGAGGGGAAGACAGAGAGGGAGAGATAAAAGTAGACACTTGCAGACCTGGTTCACTGCCTGTGAAGTGACCCCCCCTGCAGGTGGGGAGCCAAGGACTTAAACTGGGATCCTTGTGTGGGTCCTTGCCTTTCGCACTATGTGTGCTTGTCTGGTGAGCCACCACCCAGTCCCCCTGTTTTTTTTTTTTGTCTTCTGTGTTCAACTGATGAGGTGGTGGGAAGCAACATGGGAGGCAGACTGAAATATTTTTAATTAACTAATTAACTACCAGAGCACTGTTCAGCTCTGGCTGTTGGTGGTGTAGGGGGATTGAACCTGGGACTTTGAAGCCTCAGGCATGAGAATCTCTCTGCATTACCATTAAGCTATCTACCCATGGCCCCCGGCTGAAATATTTTTAAAGCCACAAAGATAGGAGAGAGATGGGGACCAGCTCCCCACAGGAGGGTCTCCCGCAGGACTCCTGTCCTTCAACACCAATGATGGGGGTGGGTAGGAGGGTGATGGGGAGGAGAGGGTGGGTGGCTGGGTGTTGGCTGGACCCTGTAAGGAGCAGGCAGTCTCCTTCCTGCTTGGTCTCTGTCTCTGCATCTGAGCAAAGAAAGGCTGGGAGCAGAGGCTGGCTGGCATCCCCAGAGATGCCCATTTTAGGGGCTGTTCCTGCTTCTGACTGCTGTTTGAGCCCGCCCCTCCCCCCCCCCCACCTCACAGGCAAGAGCTGGGCTGTGTTCTCCAGCCCCACACCCTGAATTTCAAGTCTCCATTCTTCCCCACTTTTTGGATTTGCCCCTCTGGCTGTCCCTTCAGAACCAGGAAGCCAGCCCCTTACTCTCAGCTCCATGGGCCCTGACTTCATTTAATTTTGACGAGAAGAAATCATCCCAAACCTGCCCAGAACCTCCAGCATGCATCTTAGTTAGAAATCTCATCTAGAGGGCCAGGCGGTAGCACAACGGGTTAAGCACACATGGCACGAAGCACAAGGACCGGAGCAAGGATCCCGGTTTGACCCCTGGCTCCCCATCTGCAGGGGAGTCGCTTCACAAGTGGTGAAGCATAGTTCCCTCTCTATCTTCCCCTCCTCTCTCCATTTCTCTCTGTCCTATCCAACAACAATGACATCATCAACAACAACAATAATAACAATAACAGCATCCAAGGGCAACAAAAATGGGGAAAATGGCCTCCAGGAGCAGTGGATTCGTATTGTGGGCACTGAGCTCCAGCGATAACCCTGGAGGCAAAAAAAATAAGCCTTATCCAAATAAGTGGCTGAGTAAGTTTCAGTCTATTTACACAATGGACAACCGAGGCAGGGCAGGCAAGATCAGTCAACCCCAGAGATGAGAGGCAGCACCAATCCGCAGATGCCCATGACACATAAATGCTAACTGTCTCCGGTCAATGGGACCATGTGTTAGGAAGCATCGTTGTGCCATCCCTGAGTGCTGGTCCTGGAAGGCTTTCCCACAGAGGCTGGGTGAGGCCCCAGAATCCTCAGCACAGCACTCCCCTCTGTCACCACCAAAGGTGTGTTCTGCAGGCTGCCACCATGAACACAAGGAGCGTAAGACACCCACAGGAAACGGAGTTAGGAGGGGCGAGGGTTCCTTGGCCTACGTCACTTCCTGCGTGCCTGGAACCTTCTCCAATTCAGCCCAAACATCTGGCTGCATTTTGTGGACACTAAAGTAGATCTGAGGGTACCCAGTATATAAGTCTGTTTTGACCCTGGGGGGGGGGTGTCGACTTGATTCTGCATCTGTCTCCTCTGCCATGTGACTGCGGGTCCTCTCAGCAAGAGGCACCATCAATTTCCTGGCTTTCTTGATTTAAGATCTATCAATACTATTGATATATGATTTGCTTTGGCCAGGTGCAGGAGCTGGGAAGTGGTTTTCTTTATTCATTTATTTATTTTTGCTTTTTTTTTTCTTTCTTTAAAATTTTTTTTAAAAATTATTTTTATTTGTTGGATAAAGACAGCCAGAAATTGAGAAGGTAAGGGGAGATAGAGGGAGGGAGGGAAGGAGGGAGGGAGAGAGAGAGAGAGAGACACCTGCAGCTCTGCTTCCCCCTGCAGGTGCAGGGGCTTGTTAAGCTTTCCCTCTGCAGGTGCAGGGGCTTGAACCTGGGTCCTTGTGCACTGCAACGTGTGTACTCACCCAGGTGTGCCACCAGCTGGGCCCCCTTTCTTTTGCTTCCTCTTCTGCCCTTAGCTATTCTAGGGGGGAAACCTAGGACTAGCCAGCTGCAGACACTCAGTCACTATCAGTCAGCAGTCAACCCAGGACAACTGAGGCAGGGCAGGCAAGATCAGTCAACCCCAGAGAAGACAGGCAGCCCAGGCAAGACCAGCTATTCCCAGATAGGAGAGGCAGCCCAGACAAGATCAGCCAACCCAGGCAAGACCAGCCAACCTCCTAGAGGAGGAGAGGCCACCCAGGCAAGAGCAGCCCTCTGCAGGTCAATGGACATGTTATGAAGTGTGGCTGTGTCTACAGGTCTAACACAGTCTAGGACAGGGCTTCTTAACCACAGCTCATTATCAGCATCACTTGTGGGACTAAAAAAGTCTGGGGGCCAGTGCTGGCGTACCTGGCATGTTACAGTGCACAACCAAGATTCAACCCCCCAGGCCCCACCTGCAGGGGAAAACTTCAGAAGCAGTGAAGTTGTGCTGTAGGTCTCTCTCTCTATATACGGCCTTCCCCTCTTTACTTCTCTCTGTCTCTACCCAAAGTAAATAGATACACCTTAAAAAAAAAAAAACCGGCAGGGGGAAGGGGGAGGGGCATTGCATAATGGTTATGCAAAGAGCCTCTTATGCCTGCGGCTCTGAAGTCCCAGTTTCAATCCCACCACCTTAAGTCAGAGTTGAGTAGTGCTCTGGTAAAAACAAACAACAACAACAAAAGCAACAACTAGAAGTCTGGAGGGGCCTGGCCAGGGAGATACCACAGTGGCTTATATAGCTTCAGACTTTCATGCCTGAAGTTCCAAAGTTCCAGGTTCAAACCCTGGTACCACTATAGACCAGAATTGAGCAGTGCTGTGGTCAAGCAAGCAAACAAAAAGATATCCTTAAAAAAAAAAAGAAAAGAAAAGAAAAGAAAAGAAAAGAAAAGGAGTCGGGGCTGTAGCGCAGCGGGTTAAGCGCAGATGGTGCAAAGTGCAGGGACTGGTGTAAGGATCCCGGTTCGAGCCCCCGGCTCCCCACCTGCAGGGGAGTCGCTTCACAGGCGGTGAAGCAGGTCTGCAGGTGTCTATCTTTCTCTCCCCCACTCTGTCTTCCCCTCCTCTCTCCATTTCTCTCTGTCCTATCCAACAACGACATCAATGATGACTACAACAATAAAAACAGCAAGGGCAACAAAAGGGAATAAATAAATAATAAAAAATATTTAAAAAAAGAAAAAAAAGAAAAAAAAAGAGTAGTGTGGGATGGGGGGTAGGGGAAGATAGCATAATGGTTATGCAAAAGACTTTCTTGCCTGAGGCTCTAGGGTCATAGGCACAGCATAAGCCAAAGCTGAGTAGCGTTCTGGCAAAAACAATATAAAACAAAACAACAGGATGGGACTCTTCCGGTGGTTCTATGCAGTTCAGAAAGGGGTAGGGATAGGATGAGAAGATCAATACATTGTAAATTGTCCCCAAATGATTTTGAGAGGTAGATAGGATGTGACACTGAACTAGGACCTAGTCTGTCTCTGCAATCCCTTAACCCCCACCCCACCCCATCGTTGTGAAGATCTCACACCATTTTTCACTCTGGGAGCTACTCTCTGCCCTAGTGCAGTTTCCTAGCTCTATTCTCAACTGACACCGTCTTCCCAGACAATACTTTTAGTCCACCTGCATGTTAGCTGTTACACATAGGCAAAAATTACTAAAATCTTGGGCCCCTTGGAACATACCTACAATAGATTTCTTTTTTTGTTGTTGTAGTTATTATTGTTGTTATTGATGTTGTCGTTGTTGGATAGGACACAGAAATGGAAAGAGGAGGGGAAGACAGAGAGGGGGAGAGAAAGATAGATGCCTGCAGACCTGCTTCATTGCTTCACCGGGATCCTTCCATCAGTCCTTGCGCTTTGTGCCACATGCGCTTAACCCTCTGCGCTACCGCCTGACTCCCCAGATTTATTTCTTAAAATTATGATCTTTTTTAGTTAGAGACAGTCAAAAATCAAGAGGGAGGGGTTGATAGAGAGAGAGAGAGACAGAGAGACACCTGCAGCCCTGCTTCACCACTCATAAAGCTTTCCCCCTGCAGGTGGGGACTCAGGGCTCAAACCCAGGTCCTTGTGCATTGTAACATGTGCGTTCAACCAGGTGTGCCACCACCTGACCCACCCCCTTACAACAGATTTCTCACATGAAGACTGCTAGTTTCATCTGCTCTATTCTTACCTTTGGTTTCTGTTTATTAAACAATTTGTCCTGCTTTATATCTTACTGCCTTCCAGTCACCAAGTTGCGACACTACTAAGATTCCATCCTGACTTCCCTGGGCAGACAGCCTCACTAATGTGTCCTAGAAGCTCACCTCCCCAGAGCCCTATCTCAATAGGGAAAGATAGAAACAGGCTGGGGGTACGGATTGACCTGTCATCATCCATGTCTCCTGGAGAAGCAATGACAGAAGCCGGAACTACCCCCTTCTGCACCTCATAAAGAATTTTGGTCCATACCAAAAGAGAAAGACTAGAGAAGCTTCCAGTGGAGGGGATGGGACACAGAACTCTGGTGATGGGAACTGTGTGGAACTGTACCCTTGTTATTTTACAATCTAGTAATTCATTATTAAATCATTCATTATTAAATCACAAATAAAAGCAAGCAAGCAAGCAAGAAAGAAAGAAGGAAGGAAGGAAGGAAGGAAGGAAGGAAGGAAAGGGGGAAAGAAAGAAAGAAAGAAAGAAAGAAAGAAAGAAAGAAAGAAGTTCTAGAACAAAGGCCCGTGGGCCAGAGCCGGTAAGCCTGGAACAAGTTGTATGAGATCGGGGGGGGGGGGGGGGGGGGGGGGGGAGTGTCACTCTGTCATCTGTAAGATGGGGAGCAACAATCACTTCCTGGGGCTGTTGGGAAGGGCCGTTCATTCTAGGAAGACCTGTGGAGCCTGCACTTTGGGGCTCTGGAAGAAGGCCAGTATGCTCAGCTCAGGTTCAAGCACGCTTCAGGGGCTGAATAAACAGAGTGAAGGCTGCTAGTGTTCCTGGGACGCTTCGCTGAGAAGACTCCAAGTTCCCCCGCGGCAAGACCCGTCTGTCCATCTCAGCTTTCACTTCTCATCGAGACCAGGAAAGGCTTCACCCACAGTAGCCAGGATGGGGTGGGTCTGTGTTTTTTTCCTGGGGTCTAAATGGGAACTCTCGATCCAGCTCCAGCCCTGCAGGAGGAGTCAGCAGGGCCAGGGCTGTGCTGGGAGGAAATGCTTTGCTGTGTGCCTTCTGTGGAGACTCCGGCTGCCTGGCTCTTGCCCACCAGGTAAGGCTGCCATGAGCAATGCCAGCAACCACACAGAGGGTTGCCTGTGGGTGCTGAAAGGGCTGTGTGTTTCCCTGCCTGCCGGGCCTCCTTGCCCCAGCCAAGACACACAGCCTCCCCACCTCCGGTGGGCCTGGTCATCTCCGAGTGCTGGACACACCCAGGCAACACCCTGTAGGGGATGCCAGCACCCCTCCTCTCCCCTGGCACTGCTGGCCTGCGCCCCAGGCCTCTGTCTCTGCCTGTGTGGATTCTTAAGTGCTCCAGGAGACAGGATTATCCTCCAGCGGCGAGAGGCGCCAACGCCCCGGGATTCCCTAGGAAGGCAGCTGAGCTGTCCCGGTTCCAAATCCTACCACACTCTCCTTCCCAGAAAAGTCCTTTGTGAACCAGTTTCTCCATTACCCCCAGTATGGCCGTAGCCCTGAAGAGCCAGAAGGGCCCTGGTCATCCACAGGGGTCCCAAACGTCTCCCAGGGCAGACACCCTGCCCCCCTCCCCCACTACATACACCCCAATCCCCACAGTGGGTGCTCACATGCGGCTGCTGGGTGGGATCTTGCGGCCATCCCGGAACCAGGTCACCTGTGGCCGGGGGAAACTGGAGATACGGGGGGCGTGGATGACAGCTGCTTCACCGTGGGACACACTCTGGTGCTTCTCGCCCTCTTCAAAGTTCCCCATGTCTGTGGGAGGGAAGAGCAGGGGGGGGGGGTCAGCCACAGAGAAGTGGTGACAGAAGAGACATACGGAGCAGACGAGGGCCAGGAGACACCCCACAGGGCTCGATCCCCCCACGTCTGGCCCCTTTCTCCATGACTAGTCCTGGAGTGAAATGATGGAGTTGTCAGGATTGTGACCCCAAACCAAGACCTTCGGCAAAATTGTGATCCTCCTAAACTGTAATCCTTTCTCAAGTAAAATATCGATTGTAGTTCAGATTACGTAAGATAATGTGCGCGGGGTGGGTCTGGGTGGTGGCGCACTTGATTGAGTGTACGTGTTACAATGTGCAAGGACCTGGGTTTGAGGCCCCAATTCCCACCCGCAGGGGAAAAGCTTTGCAAGTGGTAAAGCAGTATTGCATGAGTGACTCTGTCTCTCTCCCTTTCCCCCTCTTTTAAAATTATTGATTGATTTATTATTAGATAAGAGATAGAGAGAACTTGAGAAGGGAGAGAGAGATAGAGAGGGAAAGAGACAAACACCAGCAACCCTGCTTCACTACTCATGCAGCTTCTCCCCTGAAGGTGGGGACCAGGGGCTTGTACTCAGGTCCTTGTGCACTGTAGTGTGTGTGCTTAACCAGGTGCACCACTGACTGGCCCCCTCTCTCTCCCTCTCTATCACCCTCTTTCCTCTCGATTTCTGGTTGTCTCTATCCAAGAGAGATAATGCAATAGTAGTAATAAAATGAAAATTTAAAAGATAATGCATTATGTATTAGGCTGTCTCTTTTCAAAAATGATGGCATCAATATTCATCTTCTCATTCACATACTCCTCTTATAATGTGAGTGACACTCCTCTCACCGAGAGGCGGGACCGATGTCTCCTAGAATCTGACACCACTCTACCAGCAGGATTATCTTGGAAGTAATACTTTGTTACTTTTACGAGTAGGTAACCAAAAGGGATACACGTTCTACCTCTTGGCTCTCTCTCACCAGATAGTCCTACTTGGAATCCGGCTGCCATGTTGGAAGGAAGCTCAATCTAGCCCATAAAGACATGGGAATGGCCCACATAGGTGAGGGACTTAGTACACAGATCGACAATAATCATCAGCACTGAACATGTGAGTCCTCAGGTGACTTCAGCCCCCAGGCTCTGAGTCTTTCTTTCTGTGACTCAGCTGAGACTTCAGTGATCAAAGAGCAGAGAGGACTGCTCCAGTCTATGCTCTGTCCTGATTTAAGACTCACAGAGTGGTCCAGGAGATGGTGCAATGGGTAAAGCACTGGACTCTCAAGCCTGAGGTCCTGAGTTCAACCCCTGGCAGCACATGTACCAGAGTGATGTCTTGTTCTTTCTCTCTCCTCCCATCCTTCTCATTAATAAGTAAATACAATCTCAAAAAAAAAAAATAAATAAAAAGACTGTCAGGATCTGTGGGCTTAATAAGTTATGGCTGTGCCACATTATGCTTTGCTAGGTAGCCACAGAAACTGGAAGAGAAGATTGAAGTGCTAAAATTATATCCAACATTTGTAGTATCTGAATATTGGAATCCCACATATTTCTCATAGTTTGGTTTAAACACCAACCTCCTCACCAAAGATTACTCTTTAACTCATCAAATGGAGAACAGACAACTCCCCAGCTTCAGGTTTCTTCCTAGGTGGACTTGACATGCATGAACTGAGAACTGAGTCAATCATTATTATAAGTTGAGTTCAACTTTTTTTTTTTTTCCGTTTGCTCATTTTTCTGATTCCTATCTGTTGGTAAAAACCACATCAACAAATCACACTTATTTCAGTTCTTACAATAATTTATAATCTTTTTTTTTTTTTTAAAAAAAAACTTTTCCAAGAACTCTGAAGATATATTTTAACAGTCTAGAGCAATTTCGTGGTGATTGTGTTTCTTTCTTCCTCTCTCTAGCTTTACTAGCTCAGTTTCGTCCGTGAGGAAATTACAGCTCATGGAGATACAGTGGCTTAGCCAAGGTTAAGTAGTCAGTGCTGGGCCTGGCCAGCTGTCAGCCTTGGCCCTTTTGCATTTCCTTTCCTCTCCTGTGACTCATGCCTTGCATTGAAATTCTTAATGCACAGTCTTTATCTCTTTCTCCTACACTGCAAGCTTTAAAAGGCAGCTACAGTCATGAAAAAAAAAAAAAAATCTTCACTAGACACCTGGCCTTGTGCTCTGCACACAGCAGGCTCTAAGTTTCCTCAAACACCATTATGCAATGATTCTTTTAAGGTCATCATCAGGGTTTCACTGCTCTGACTTTCTGTTTCTCAGATTGAAAGAGAAAGAGAGAGATGAAAAGAGAGAGAAAGAGAGACAGAAACAGAGAGAGAAACAGATATGAATATAGAGAAAGACGTGATAAACACCAAAGCTTCCTCCAGTATGGTCAGGGATGGACTTGAGCCTGAGTCGTTCAAGTGGTGAACTACCCAGCTGAGCTATCTTACCAACCTGGCAATGACTCTTTTGAGTCCCTGCTGGGGGTCAGGCAGGTGCTGTGAGAGGTACTGAAGCAAGAGCTAGTCCCCAGTCTCACTGAGCTTATGTTCTGGTCAGGGAGACTGGCAGAAGCAAACCCAGTCACAGATAAGCATTTAACAATGACAACAACTGTCAGAAGGAACAGGGTTCTTTTAAAAGAGGTGCAGCAGGAGGGGAACCGACCTTCTCCAAGGAGATGGGGTGAGGCTTTTCTAAGAGGAAATATTAGCTAAATGCACATATGAACACAAACGGGGGGAGGCAGTACAACCCAAGAGAAGAGAGTATGTGAAGGTCAGGGCTAGGAGAAAGGGGTTAGTGAGAGAATCTAAAATGTCAGGGTCAGGGTTGTAGGTTGGTTCAGTGACTAGAAGCATATTTGAGTGGATGGATGGATGGATAGTTTAATGAATTAAGGGATGAATGAATGCAGAGTAGTATGGGTGGGATGAGGGTCTATCAAGAGGAAATCTACTCAGCCAACAAGTACAGGACAGAGGCTGAAAAGAAAGGAACTCCAACAGAGACTGGAGATAGAGACTCCTCTAGGAAAATGCACCAATACTAACTTAGAAATGGATAAGGGTGGACTGGGGAGATAGCACAATGGTTATGCAAAGGACCTTCAGGCTTGTGGCTCTAAGGTCCCAAGTTCAATACTCATCATGAGCCAGAGCTGAGCAGTACTCTGGTCTCTGCCTCTCTTTCTCTCTCTTGATCTTTCTTTCTATCTCTCTCATTGAAATAAATAAAAAATAATCTATATTTTAAATTTTATTTATTTTATTTTTTGAGAGAGTTGCAGAGAGAGAGAGACACACACAGAGAAACACCAGAGCACTGCTCAGCTCTGACTTATGGTGGTGTGGGGGATTGAACCTGGGACTTAGGAACCCCAGGCATTAGAGTCTGTTTGCATAACCATTATGCTGTCTCTCCCACCCATAAAAATTATTTTTAAAAAAGAAATGAATAGGGGGAGTCGGGCTGTAGCGCAGCGGGTTAAGCACAGGTGGCGCAAAGCACAAGGACTGGCATAAGGATCCCGGTTCGAACCCCGGCTCCCCACCTGCAGGGGAGTCGCTTCACAGGCGGTGAAGCAGGTCTGCAGGTGTCTGTCTTTCTCTCCTCCTCTCTGTCTTCCCCTCCTCTCTCCATTTCTCTCTGTCCTATCCAACAACGACAACAACAATAATAACTACAACAATAAAAAACAACAACAAGGGCAACAAAAGGGAATAAATAAATAAAAAAGAAAGAAATGAATAACGGCTTACTTACAATGCTTCCTCTCTGGGGTACACATTCATTGATATACCACGTTAGGCCTTAGCGCGCTGATCCCACCTGCCCAACAAATTCTCCCAAGAGCAAAGCAGTGTGGGCCTGGGGTACCAATGGAGGTGGCCTAAAAATCATTCCTGATGTTTTTGTTATATCTCAGGAGGTTTTTTAAACTGTGTATTTCCACTTCAGAATATATTCGTTTCTTTTATTTATTGAAACCATTTTTTTTTTGTATTGTGGAATATGTCATGCACACAAAAGAACAACTCTGATTATATGTATAGCTTAAAAGAAGAAGAACAGAGTAAATACTCGTGTACCTGCCATCCAGCTCAAGGAACAGAAAACTAACAAACCTCAGTCCCTGCTTCCTGCAAGGTATCCCACCCCAGTCACATGCCCTCCCTCTCCAAAGGTAACTGCTGTCCTGTGTTGCCCATGCCACTGCTCTGTCCACACCCCGCCCCAGTGCTGCATACTTCTAGTTTATGTTAATGCTGAGGATTGAACCTGTGAGTTCAGAGCTTCAGGCACGTAAGTCTTTTGCATAACCATTATGCTACCTCGTCGGCATCCACAGCTTTGTTTTTGAAGTTTTATCACATACAGACACGTCTGCAAACAGCCCCTTATTAATCTGGCTATTCAGTATGCTGTCTACTGTGACTTGCCTTCTTCGTGCAATGTTAACTTTGGACCTTGTTGAGTCCCTGTCACAACTGCACGCACATCTGGAGAGAGAGAGCATGGGGCTGCTGTAGGCTGGCTTTGCTGTCAGTGTGTTGCTGTTCTCCTGAGTGTTGGCAGTCTCGTGGGGGTCACCTGGCACACACAGCTGACAGGCCCTCTAGCGTGTGTGTACAGAAATGGAACCACCCAATTGTAGAGTGTGTATATCTTCCTTCCTTCCTTCCTTCCTTCCTTCCTTCCTTCCTTCCTTCCTTCCTTCCTCCTCCTTCCTTCCTTTCTCCCTCTCTTCCTCTTTCTTTTTTTGCCTCCAGGGTTATCTCTGGAGCTTGGTGCCTACACCAAGAATCCACTGATCCTGGCAGCCACTTTTTAAAAATATTTATTTATTTTCCCTTTTGTTGCCTTTTTTATTGTTGTTGTTGTTGTCATTATTGTTGGATCGGACAGAGAGAAATAGAGAGAGGAGGGGAAGACAGAGGGGGAGAGAAAGACACCTGCAGATCTGCTTCACCGCCTGTGAAGCGACTCCCCTGTAGGTGGGGAGCCGGGGGCTCAAACTGGGATCCTTATGCCAGTGCTTGCGCCGCCGGTCCTTGCACTTCACCCCATGTGCACTTAACTCACTGCCCTACTACCCGACTCCCCCTGGCAGCCATTCCCCCCCCCCATTTTATTGGACAGGACAGAATGAGATAGAGAGAAAGAGACAGACACCTGCAGACCTGCTTCACTGCAGATTGTGAAGCGTCCCCCCTGCAGGTGGGAAGTGGAGGCTGGGGGGTTTGAGCTCAGACCCTTGAGTGGGTCCTTACGCTCAATACTATGTATGCTTAACTGGGGGTGCCACTGCCCAGCCCCTGCGCATGTTAATTTCACAGAATAAACCAAACTATTTTCCTGATTGGCACCAATTTATCTGTTTATACCCCGCTGATAGTTATGAGAGCTTCTGCCAACATTTCATCCTGCTAGGTGCTTTGGTTCCTGTCAATCACGTGGCCACAGGGTGGCCACTGGAGTTTGGTGATGCCTAAAGCAATGTCTCTGCCTCTAACCAGGTGGTATCATGCTCTACCTCTAGGACTACCCATGCATTCAGCCACACCCCAGCCCTCCTGAGGACCAGGCGCACCAATGGTTGCATTCTGAGTAGCACAGAGCCGATCACAGGTGACCATGATACACCATGTCCTCAAGGTCTCTTCTCCTCCCACTCTCCACGTTCCTCAGCCTGCTCCAGACACCCTGGCTAGAGACACTCAAGTCTACCCCAGGGCCTTTGCACTTGCTGTCCCTGGCCTGGAATGATCTTCCTGCTGCCTTCATGACACTTCCCCCTCACTTCTTCTGAGTCACAGCTCAGAGTCAGAGTAACAGTCCCCATCTCAAGTGGGACTCCCGGCCCCAATCTCCACCCTTCTCATCTGTCTTCTTCATATTTCCCTTCTAATACTTTGTTTATCTCTGTGGGACTCCTAGATGCTAGCAGATCTTCTATTAACATCTGCTGACCTGCTGGCTTTCTGAGGGCAGGGATGTGTGTCTGGGTTTTGTCCTGGGTCCTCAGTGTTGGGATGGAATGGGCCACATGGTGGTCATGCTGCTAAGGTGAGCAAATCAAACATCCAGGTCAAGTAGGCAGCCCTAACAGTGATGTCACCCTGGACCCTCCCAAGGACCCTGGATATTCTGTGTGCAATGGTCACACGCCAGTTAAAAACTAAGAAAACCCAGTCCCTCCGTGTGACATCGGGACCGGCAACCCTGAGACACCAAGCTCCTGGTGGAGAAACAGCAGTGGGCCGGGCTCCTTGGGTGGGACTGGGGTCCCTTCCCTGCCGCATGGGGACAGGTGTGGGGGTTCTAAGCCTGAGCCAGCTGGGTGAGGCCAGGGGTAGGGGCCTGGGGGAGGCCACCTCAGGGGAGGAGAACAAAGCTGGCCACTCTGGAAGGTTTTCCTGAGCTGTTCTGTCCTCCTGCCCACTTCCTCCTGCCAGAAATTTATGGTGACTTTAGAAGAGTCTTTTGAGTGGGGACCGGGTGGGCTGGGGTAGGGGAGATGCTTTATTGACTCCCCCTTAATTGCTGTAATTAAAAACATGTAAAGAATCCTTTTGTAACGGCTTTGCCATTATCATTAGTTGTTGGCACAGCTGCCTTATTAATTTCCCATTAGAACCCAGTGGCAGGCCCTCTGTGGTAGCCAGGGGGAAGTCTGAGAGAACCCTGAGGGCAGAGGCTAGAGGGCCTGGCTGCTGAGAGCCCCAGATCACTCTGCTCCTGGGATGGGAGGCAGAAACCACCAAGAAGAGGGACTAGGGGCAGGCAGGAGAGCCTTAGGGACACAGCCACACCCCATCCATCCCTGGAACCATGTGTATCTGGGTGACTGCTTGAAAGAGATAGACAGATAAGACAGATGGACAGAGATGCCGGAGGTCTGCCCGGCATGGAATCTAGGGGAGCCAGATGGATGATCTGAGATACCCCCTCTCAGGTCCATGGCAAGTCCTGGGGAGGTGACTTCATATATATATTATTATTATTATTATTATCACCAGTATTATTTCTGGGGCTCAGTGCCTGCATAAGCTCCCAGTGTCCAGCTTTCTCTCCTCTCTCTATTTCCCTCCCTCCCTTCCTGCCATCCTCCCTTCCTGCCTTCTCACTTTCTTCTATTGATAGGAGGGAAATTGAGAGGGAAGGGGGAGGGACACAGGGAGACAGACAGACAGACAGACAGACAGACAGACACACACACACACACACACACACACACACACACACACACACACACACACAAAACCTTCCTGAAGATTGCCTTGCTGGAGCCTGGGTACTGGCTAAATGAAGCACAGTCCTTCAGAGGGTTGACAGGGCCCTTGGCCCATCATTTAACTCAGGAGTTTTCCAGAAGCTTCTCTTCTAGCAGCCTGATTTACCTTTAGTGCTGACTTCTGGGGACAGCCTGTCTCCCACTTCTGATTACGGCTGTTTGCCACAATTACTGAGACACTCTTTGCCTCGCCTGAGACTTTCTTTTAGATTTCTTGGCTCTCCTTCTTTCTACACAGCGGCTTTCAGCGCACTCTCGGGCTAAATCAGAGGCCAGGCCCGAGGGCTTGGGATGAGTGTCCTTTAAGAGAGAAAGCTCACTGGGTGGGTAGGGTGGGGATGTGTGTGTGTCTTGCCATGAACATGGTCCAGCTTTGAGCCCTGGCTTCACAAGTGAGAAGCTATGATATTGGAGAAAACTCTGATACTGTGATCTCTCTCTGTGTGTCTCTCCTTCTCTCTTTGTATCTCTATCAGAATGAAAAAGCCATGAAATTATGTAGGCACCAAGGCTTGGCTCTGTAGTCTTAGATCTCTTTCTCCCCTCCCTGAAAAGCTGTCCACTGTGAGCCTCGTACCCAGTGTCAGAGGCTCTTCTGGGATAAGGGGCAGATCTGGGAAGCCACACTGAGTCCCCTCTCAAGGAGCAGGTGGTGGCTGGTTCCTGAGGTCTGGCCCCTGAAATGCCTTTGGTGTCCTTCCTGTTTCCCATCCCCTCCTCTCTCTTTCAAATTTTTAAAAATTATCTTTATTTATCAGATAGAGGCAGCCAGAAATTGAGAGAGAAGGGGTGATAGAGAGGAGAGAGAAAGACAGACACCCGCAGCACTGCTTCAGCACTCACAAAGCTTTTCCCCTGCAGGAGGGCACTGGGGGCTCAAATCTGGGTCCCTGAGCATTATGACATGTGCCCAACCAGGTGCGCTGCTACCTGGTCCCTCCTTGAGGCATCCCCCCAACACCCCCTGAAGATGGTAGGGACCCTCATATTGTTTTGTTTTGAGAAGAAAGAAAGACACCTGCAGAACTACTTTGCTGCTTGTGAAGCAGGTGGGGAGCAGGGGCTCAAACCTTAGTACTATGCACACTTAATCACCCGGCCCCTGGGGCCCTCATATTGTTACCGCTCCAGAGATGAACAAGCTGGACAGTCGGAAAGTTAAGATCAGGGAGGGACTCCCAAAAGCCTGCTAAGAAGAGTGTTGTGGCTAAACCCCGAGGAGACTCAAACTGACCATTATAAAGCCCACCCACCCGCTAAGTGTGAGGCCAACCTCAGGGAGTCCCTCCAGCAGGGGGCAGGACGCATTACAGAACCAGCTGGCTGGATTTCAACATTTCTCAACACTGTCTGAAATCACTCTAAAAGGAACCTTAACCATTTCTCCATCCTGTTTATTTGTTTGGGACTAGAAGACAGTGGAGGGGAGAGGAGAGAGAGAGAGAGAGAGAACTGAGGTGTGTGGAGTGGGATTGAGGAAGGAAGGCCTGAGTGGCAGTTGCTACCAGGGTCCCAGGAGTCCGCTCATTCTATGCTAGTGTGAGAGTATGAAAACACATGCATTTCTCTTTCAATGACAGGAGACTGAAATCATTCAGTATTACATAGGGTGTCACTCTCCCTCACACCCCCAAGTCGTCACACACGTATCATTCTCAGCTGCAAACTCTGATGTCTAAATAACTTTCTGGGATGGGGAGACAGCATAATGGTTCTGCAAAAGTCTCTCATGCCTGAGGATCCGAAGTCCCAGGTTCAACCCCCAGCACCACCATAAGCCAGAGCTCAGCTGTGTTCTGGTCTCAGTCTCTCTCTCTCACATTAAAGTTAAATAAACTATTTATCTTTTTAAAAGTGTGGGTTTCAGAGATGACTGAGGTGCATGTTATTTGTTGGCTGTGTGGCTCCTACCACCCCCCCTGGGCCTGGCTTCTCCCCACTGGGCTCTGGTGAAAGGAGGAAGCAGGGCCCTGGGCCACCACTGGGAATGGAGGGGATGGAGGGGATGGAGGGTCGCGATGGGGAGTTCACTCTGTCCAGACTGGGGCTGGTGGAGAAGCCCCTGCAGACCCTCTCTGGGCTGCCCTCCTGTCTCTGTCCCCGAGCCCCAGCCCCCAGTCCCCGCTGTACTCACAGGCCACCTGGACCTCAGTTTGCCTCTGCAGCAGAGCGCCCATCCGGTTCCGCACGATGCAGCGGTAGAAGCCAGCGTGGGTGCGGTCCAGGCTGCTGATCATGTACCTGAGGGGGCAGAAGGCACAGCGGGTGAGCAGGGCGGGTGGTCACAGGAAGCAGAGGTAAGGCTTGGGGTCAGGGGGCAGAGGTCCCAAGCCAATTTCTTCTGGAATGAAGAGCATCAGGGGGCTTTCGACTCTCTGGCTAAGTGATGGCGTCACAGAGCGGCCCTTGTTGACAGGAAGAGTCCTCTTGAAGGCATAGAGGTTGGCATTCAGGTGCCCTGGCACTTTGCTGAGGATAGGAGGTGCTGTGCCCAGGCACTTGACTCTGGCTGTGGTCAGGCCTCCCAGCTACAGGCCTGCCAGAAGCAGCTTCCCTGCCTGGGCATGAGGTCCTGGCAGAGCTAAGCGTCTCTCTCTCTCTCTCTCTCTCTCTCTCTCTCTCTCTCTCTCTCGCCTCCAGGGTAACTGAGATGGGTAGAGATGACAAAGGCCAGAGGATTTACATATTCCCCTAAATGCTCTGTGTCATTCCGTCAGTCAGTGACCACAGCTTCAAGGAGGGTCTGGGCAGAACCCACAGAGCAGGAGAGGACTCTCCAGGCTGCTTCCTGCAGCTGTGGGCTCACAGCCAGCATGTACCAGCCCAAGGAAACCCCTGGGCAGCAGGTCACCAGCCCAGATCTGTCTGAAGTGGGGGCTGGTGGCTGGAGGACAGGTGTGTGGTTCATTCACCTGATGGAGAGGCAGGTGGCCCGGGGGTGAATGAGAGCACCTTTAGGCAGGGAGAGGTGGGGCCCTGCCCTCTGGGAATGGGGGTGGGGAGGGCACTCATCTAGGATCCCCTTTCCCATGCCAGGACAAAGGATAGTTGGAGGGACCTCAAAGGGTGGGGGGCTTGACCCAGCACTCCTCATCACTGGAGTTTCTAATCATCACTGTCACCACCACCAGCACCAGCAGCCCACAATGGAGCAGTTACTCGCACATTCTGAGCACCGCCTAAGCCCCCTCTGTGCTGTAAGGAGTTATCTGCTCCACTCCTGCATTTCACATGGCAGTTCTGTGACTGTCGGATATCACGAAAGAGTAACACTTCAGAAACAACACAGGGCTTGACAGAAGACTGTCAACTCTTCATTCTGCTAAGACAAGATTATTAAAGTCAACCAACCAAAGGGCAAATAGTAAGGAGACACACACACACACACACACACACACACACACACACACACACACACACACACACACACACACACACAATCTAAAGTGGTGATATTTAAAAATACCAGGGAGAGAAAAAGTAGAAATGATCAGGTCTATCAGGTCTTTCTAATTATTCTTTTAATTTAGAAAGGACTTTTTTTTTTTTTTTTTTTGAGATAAAAGAACCATCATCTCCCCTCCATGAAAGTGGTGACAGCAACTTCTATACTCTAGCCTCATTTTTCTCATTTTATGTGATGGTAGGAATCTGAGAGCTAGCTATTTCCCATTTTCTTTTCTTTCTTTTTATTTTCCTTTTTTTCCCCCTCTTCTTTTTATAACCAGAGCACTGTTCAGCTCTGGTTTATGGTGGTTCTAGGATTGAACCTGGGACTTTGGAGCCTCAGGCATGAGAGTCTCTTTGCATAACCATTATGCTATCTACCCCCACCTGAGAGCCTGCCATTTAATCTCTATGCTTCTTCTTCTTCTAGCGTTTGCCCTTCTTCCCTAGCCAGTCAACAGCGTCAGGTTGAGCCTGATGTAAAGTTTCAAGACCTCCTTTGAATCTGGAGAGGTGGCAGTCGTTGACTATGTGGGTCATAGTCTGTCTGGAGCCGCAGGGGCAGTTCGGGTCGTCTCTGGCTCCCCAGCGATGGAACATAGCGACGCACCGGCCATGGCCTGTTCGATAGCGATTGAGGAGGGCCCAATCATAACGTGCTAGGTCAAAGCCGGGTTGACGCTCGCAGGGGTCTGTGATGAGGTGTTTGTTCTTGACCTCAGCTGACTGCCAGCTCTGTTTCCAAGAGACTGGAACAGAGAAGTTCAGTGTAGGCATAGGGGACCAGATTGGGTGACGAGACGTCAAGCGTTGGACAGGGTGGGCGAAGATATCCACGTATATTGGCAGGTCTGGTCGAGCATAGACGTGGGAAATGAACTTCTATGCTGAGGGGATGCTTCTATTCACACCTCCATTTCAGAGGTGAGCAAATCAAGGCTCAGCAATATCTGGTGACTGGCTTGTGGCCTCACATGTACTGAGAAGGAAGAGGCACGGCCAGGTACCACTGAGCCATTCTGACTCAAAGACCAGCTGTTACCAGATCACCACCGAGACTGTGGTCCCCTTTCCCATCCCTGGGTGAGCCAGCCCCAGCCCCACAAATGGGCATTGCCGAGCTTGCCCTGGCTCTGCAGATCTACCCAGGACCTTCTGGATGCCCAAGCCTCTTATCTCTCCCACCAGCTGCAGCTCTTACTGGCCCTGGCTAGCATGATGTGGAGATACCAAGCGTCTACACTCTGGCAAATACCCCATCCTTTTTCCTCTCCATCCTCAGCTCCATCCCAGGCTCCCTTTTGCTTCTGCTCTGTCCTCTCCCATGGGGAGGGCAGACAGCTGCCCGGAAACTTTGGCTGACCTGAGAGGGAAGATGAAAGGAGAGATTGGCTAGAAAAGCTCTCTTTCTTTGGAGCTGGAATCAGATCTTATTAAAAAGCATCGAGGAGGAGGAGCACGATCAGAGACAGGCAATAAACTCATGAGGGGACGCTCCATCTTTGTCACAGTGACAGCGAGTCCAGTCAGGACGAGGCAATGGTCATACAGCAGAGTACGGAGGCTCCTCATGTGCGGTCACACCCAGCCTGCTGGCATGGATGAGGGGGCGGGGAAGCGGATTCTCAGGTCAGCTGCTGGAAGGGGTCATTTGTCCTGGGGGGAAAGTCTATTAACATGCAGAATATGCAAGTCTTTAAAATCAGAGATTGCGGTGGGTTGCGGGGGGAGGGGGGAAGGAAGCTGCCCTTTTAGATATATTTGTAGGAACGTGGCCAAATTTATCCAGTGGACACTCAAGCACTAATTAGAAGGGACATATGCACCCCTGTGTTCATAGCTGCATTATTCACAGCAGCCAAAGAGTGGCAGCAGAGATGACTGGACATATATATATATTCATACTCCATGGACTACTATACTACTCTGCAATCAAAAAAGACAAGTTTGTTCTCTTTGGTACAAAATGGATGGAACTGGAGGTGGTTATGTTTAGTGAAACAAGTAAAAAGAGGAAAGACAACTACCCGGTAGTTTCACTCATATGTGGAATCTAGAGATCTGATTCACATGAACTTGCCAAAAAAAAAAAAAAAATCCAAACAAAACAGAAGCAAGCAAACTGTTCTAAGACCTGTGAGAACTCTGGTGGTGATCTGTGGGAGGTGGGAGGGTGGGGACACAGAGCTCTGGTGGTGGGTGTGGTAGGGAACCCTATACATTGTGACCATAAAATCTTGTAATAAACTATTAATACAAAGAAAAATAAACAAAAATATACATCTTCTTCTTGGGAGAGAGACAGGATAATTACCATTTGTGTAAGTAGAATCCCTATGTCAATATCAAGCACAGTATATTTTTATAAAATAAAAATCAGCTAATAGAAAAAAAAGAAAATGGTCAGAATTGGTATCAGGATGTCCACTGTGGTGTTGCGTGTGGCATCCATCCAAAGGGAATGAATGTGCTGAGGCCACAGAGTGGCTAAGCACACCTGTGTGGGGTGAGACGGAATGGCCCCCGAGAGGCACGGGCTGTGGAGGAATCAGCGGTGGGGAGAATGGACTTCTTCTTTTTTTTCTTGCTTCCATAATTATTGATGGGGCTAGGTGCCAGCACTACCAATTTACTGCTCCTGGTGGCCATTTTTTTCCCACTGTATTGAATAGGATAGAGAGAAATTAAGAGAGGAGGGGAAGACAGAGAGGGAGAAAGATAAGGCACCTGCAGACCTGCTTCACTGCTCGTGAGTGAAGCATCTTCTCTGTAGGTGGGGAGCCTGGGGCTCAAACCCAGATCCTTGCATGGGTCCTTGCGCTTAGTACTATGTGCACTTAACCAGGAGCGCCACTAGCCAGCCCCTGAGAATGGACTTCTTTTTTTTTTTTTTTCTCCAGGATTATTGCTGGGGCTCGGTGCCTGCACTACGAATCCACTGCTCCTGGACGCCATTTTTTTCCCTTTTGTTGCCCTTGTTGTTTATCAGTGCTGTTGTTACTATTATTGTTGTCATTGTTGTTAGATAGGACAGAGAGAAATGGAGAGAGGAGGGGAAGACAGAGAGGGGGAGAGAAAGACAGACATCTGCAGACCCGCTTCACCACCTGTGAAGCGACTCCCCTGCAGGTGGGGAGCCCGGGGCTAGAACCAGGATACTTACGGGTCCTTGCGCTTCATGCCATGTGCGCTTAACCCGCTGTGCTACTGCCCAGCCCCCTGAGAATGGATTTCTATGGGAATAAAAGCAAAAGTTCAAATGCCGCTGCAAGATACCAGCGCCGAGTGACAGAGACAAGGCGACATTTTATCTTGTGAGTTGCTGTCTGCTGGCACAGACTGCCCCACTCTTGATTTAATATTCAGGAATATGCAAGCTGGCCCAATAAACCTATTTTGTAGACAAAATAAAATGGTCAGAGAGTGGGCGGACTGGGACTACAGGTACATGTATTTGCACACACATACATAATCATACACACACTCATGCAAGTGCATTTACATTTCTTGGAATGGGGACTCCATCACGTGTTATCTCCCTTTAGGGAGAGATATCTGGGATGGAGAAGGAAAGGAACTTCTTTGCAGTTTTATGTTTTTCTCCCAGCTATAGGGATTTTCTTTAGTGCATGCATCTATTGCTTTTACTTTAAAAATAAAATTAAAAAAAAAAAGCACACGTGGAGCTTTGTAATTTAAGTAGGTATTATGAAGAAGGCACCAGGGACTCATCAGCCCTGGGTTTGCTTGCTGATGTCAATGATGTGTGGTGAAATTTAAACTTTAATAAAAGCAGATTTCTGCACCAGACTTGCTGTCCATGTGCTTGAGCCAGGAACCCTCCAGGCCCCTCTCTGAGCCCCTAAGGAAGGAGGAAAGGCCGGCTGGCTGCTCTGTCCAGAGGTCTGGGAGGAGAAGGGCTGGCCTTGGACTTCCCTGGGCCGGTAAAGCTGGGTGCAGCCACCTCCGGGTCCTCCCCATATCACCCCTTTTCTCCAGGCAGCCTCTCTGGTCCTCCCCACCTGGGAGCCTTATTCTTGGCTCAGAGGCAACATTATTTAAAGTAACAGCCCCTCCCATTGCCTCTCCTAGCAGTGAAACCCACTCCTTTCCACCCAAATTGCTGCTGTCTCCCGGCCTCGCAGGCTGGTGGAACGGGCATCTGGCCAGTATCTGGGTTTGCAGATGTAGCTCTGTAAGCAGCCCTGGTCACGACAGGACCAGCTCCTCATCCCACAGTGCTCCCTCCTGGGCCCACTGGATACGCAGCCTGCCGTTCAGTCTCAGCTGCCCTGCTCGAGCACCTTGCTCTGGAGGGAGAGGGCTGCTGGGGAGAGCCCTGGGGCTCTGAGACTTGTGCTGCTTCTTTCTGCTCATTCCTAAGTGTGTGCCAGGAGAGGGTGGGCTCCTGCCAGCCTCCGTTCTCCTATCTGTAGTATGGGAACAGGGACAGTCTTCTGTGGTGTGAGCCTAGGACAGAAGCACCTGGCGCATGGCAGGTAGGGGCCACTCACTCATCACTGTGGGACCAAATGTATGAGGGTCTGGTGGGGCCAGCACATGTCTGGGGGTGAAGTGGGGGAGGTCCTCAGGAGGAAAAGGAGGGCATGGTGCGAGCCCTCAGAGCAGGGCTCCCTTGGGGGTTCCATGCTCAGCACAGGGGAAGCCACAGTTTGAGAAATAACCTTAAGATTCCCCAGGGATGAGAGTCCCAAGTGTCCCATTCACCAACAAAGGAGCAGCCATGCATCCCCTGGACACCCAATACTTCTGACTCAGGGGCCTCACCTCAGTCCCTTGGCTGCTGGCAGGATGTCCTTAGGGACACTAGAGACAGCAAAGGATGACTGATGGTGCCCCCAACACCATCCTTCTCAGCCTCTTCACGCTAGAGAACCTCTTTCTGCCAGTCTGACTTCACAGCCATCCTCAACATGGCGGGGGGAGGGCAGGTGCAAGCCCGGCCCCATAGGTCATGGTGGCTGACAGCAATGGAGGGTGGCAGGACATCTACCAGGGTGACCCTCAACCTCACTTGCACCCAGGGAGGATGAGTTGCAGGGAGGTGGCCTCAGGGGCCATGACTTTCTGGACTCACTCACCTCTAGCGCTCTTTCCCCACATACCGATACACTGATTTATCAGAGAGAATATTTTCACCACATTCCAAATTCAAAAGAAGGGAAGGAAAGGTCCAGAGTGAACTAGTTCCCTGCTGCCCATGCCTCCTGGCCCCCAACACAAGGGAGGAAGCCTCTGTTATTAGTGTCTTTCAGAATTTCCTGGTGTGAAAGCACATTTGTAATTCTTCTGTTTTTATTTATTTTTCTTTCTTCCTTCCTTCCTTTCTTTCTTTCTTTCTTTCTTTCTTTCTTTCTGCCTCCAGGGTTATTGCTAGGGCTCGGTGCCTACACCACAAATCCATTGCTCCTGGAGACCATTTTTTCCCCTTTTGTTGCCCTTGTTGTGGTTATTATTATTGTTGTTGTTGCTGTCGTTGGATATGACAACGAGAAGTCGAGAGAGGAGGGGAAGACAAAGAGAGGGGGAGAGAAAGACAGACACCTGCAGACCTGCTTCACCGCCTGTGAAGTGACTCCCCTGCAGGTGGGGAGCCGGGGGCTCGAACTGGAATCCTTACATGGGTCCTTGCGCTTTGTACCACGTGCGCTTCACCCACTGCGCTACCGCCAGACTCCGTTTTTTTCTTTGTTTTTTTTTAAGCAGGGACCCAGCCTCCTTGCTCTGTGCATGTGACAAGATGTCTTGGAGAGGTTTTGACAATGGCTGCATGTGACAAGATGTCTTGGAGAGGTTTTGACAGCGACACCGAGAACTTTCTTAGACTTCTTGGCAGCTGCAGAGCAGCCAGGAGGCTCGTGGACAGAGGAAGCGTGGCTTTTCTCCCCGTCAGATGGCCAAGGGGAGCAGGCAGTGGAGAAACAGCTTCAGGGGTCCTGCTGGGGATGGTGGAAAGAAAGCCTGGAAACCACACAGTCTCCCATACATTCCAGAGTCCCTGCGGGACTCCTGGCTCGGTCCCCTCTTCTGTGATGGGGAGATGGGAGGAGGGCACAGGACTCCACTGCAGGGAGGAGTGGGGCTAGATGACTGGGTTTTTCGAGACAGGAGACATGCGTGAGGAGAGAACAACTGTCTAACAGAAGCGGCATCTTCCCCAGCACACAAGGAAACACAGCTTGCCCTTTCGGGTTTGAGTCCTTGTGTGTCACAGTTGATATTTAAAATGATTCTTATTCACATTAAATAAGATATTTCAATTGCACGGAGCTGTCAGGAGCGGACGCGGACACCAGAAATAATAGGCACGCTCTCCTTGCATTGTCCTCGTTAATAAATCAGACGCACGAGACACTCGCAGTGACGCTCACAGGGAGGAACGGCGCAGGTGGGGATATGTACACACACAGGACGATGGCGCACGGCACCAGGGCACACGAGTAGCACGCAAACCCATTCACACTCACCTGTGCACACTCACACCCCCGATGTGCATGCACGTTCATCTCTGTAAGGACACGGTCACACACACTCCTGCAACACACCCATATAAACTAAACAGAATGCACTCTCATGCACACAGGCATATATACTTCACACACACCCCTCACACATGCAAACATGCACACACATCAGTGCACACTTGTATACACACACACACACACACACAATCCATGCTCACTTACCTGTGAGGGTGAATCTCCTAGAGTGTTCACCTGCCCACGGCCTCCTCCATCTGAGGTCACGGAGCACAGCACGCCCACCCTGCTCAGCCATAGGCTGCATCCTACTCTCCCAAAGGCCACAGCACGCCTGCGTCTCAAAGCTGGGCTCTGGAGATGTCCAACTCAGATCCATGGGCTCTCTCATTCGGACCACAGTATCCCAATTTAAGGGGAGCCTTGCACAGATTTCTGAAAGGTGAATCCTTTGGCTGCTCCTCCTAAGGTTTTTTTTTTTTTCTTTAATTTTTCTTCCTCCTTTTCTCCCCTCCCCTCCCCCCTTCTTTCATTCCCTACCAAAGCCCAGCTCAGCTCTGGCTTAAGGTGGTGCTGGGGATTGAACCTGGGACCAGAGAGCCTCAGGATGAGAATCTATTGAGTCACTGCTGTGTTATTCTCCTGTCCCTAAGGCTTTTCTTTCCAGTGGATGTGTGTGTGTGTGTGTGTGTGTGTGTGTGTAAGGATAGGGGAGGGGGCAAAGTGGAGATCTGGAAAGCATGGAGACCCCTGATGTGCTACTCCCTGCCCAGCCTCCATGACTGAGGCCTGTTCCCTGCTGTCCCATGCCCAACCTCTTTGCTCAGTGTGAGAAGGTAGTGCCCTCCACCCACCAGGGTCTGCAGGCATGGCCTGGGGGATGTCCCCACAGATAGCTGAGGGTGACAGGGACTGTGAAGACAGCAGTGGGTAGCTGAGCTCTGGGGACCTGGGACTCCCTCACTTTTCTTATTGTTTCCATGGGCACAGAAACCTGTGACTGGTATAACACACACACACACACACACACACACACACACACACACACACACACACACACACTGCATTTGTAAAGGTTCTTCAGAGATTCTTGCAAAGATCAACCCTCTAGAGTGATTTAAAGGGGAAAGTGGAAGTGTCATGTAAGTAATAATAATAATAATCACTACTATTATTATTATGAACAGTTATACCATTAATGTAACAGTTAGTAGTATAAGGAGTGTCACTGTTCTAAGGCTTTGAAATATATCAGCTCCATTTATTCTCACAATATTTCAGGACCACAACACCTTAGGTGCTCAGAGAAATCTCAGATGAGAGAATTGCGGCCTGGAGCAGTGAAGGAACCTGTCCCTAGTCACTCAGCATTGGTGGGACACCCCTCCCCCCCATACACACCCTGATTTACCAAGGTCAACCCCTACCACTCCCTTGGGGGCTCAGATTAGTTGGGTTTGCCTTGTGGGACAGTTCTGACAATCTCTCCCTCTCTCTCTCTCTCTCTCCTGTCTCTCTCTGTGTGTCTATTGCTTCTGGGTTATTGGGGGGCTTGGTGCAGGCACTATGAATACTGGCAGCCATTTCTCCCCATTTTATTGGATAGGACAGAGAGAAATTGAGAGGGAAGGGGGAGAAAGAGAGGCACCTGCAGACCTGCTTCACTACTTGTGAAGCATCTCCCCTTGCAGGTGGGGAAATTGGAGGCTTGAACCTGGATCCTTGAGTGGGTCCTTGGGCTTTGTACTATGTACTTTATACTGTCTATGCTTGACCCATTGTGTCACTATCTGGCCCCTAGTTCTGACAACCTCCACTGCACAGAGGGAGAACGGGAGGGTTGGGGTTGGAGGGTTTGGTAAAAGGAAGCTGTGTTGTGGACATAGACCCACAGCAGAGGAGGCCCAAGGAGGGCACCTGACTGCTCAGCACAGCTTCTCAGCTGGTCTTTTGGTTATGACAGGGGGTGAGGTATGAGGTCAACGGTCATGAGGAATGGAGAGGACTTCTCTGTGGCAACATTGTCACTGGCATGGAATCTCTACTCTGGCAAGGGCTCCAAGGACCCTGAACTCACAAGGATTGGGGGCTGGGGCGGCTGGAGAAGGAGATGGGAAGGGAGTTACAATTAAGGGCAGAGAAAGGGAAACAGTGGCAGAGGAGAGAATCTGGGGTCAGGCGGTGGTGCACCTGTTTAAGAACTTACATTACCGTGCACAAGGACCTGGGCTTAAGACTCTGGTCCCCATTGGCAGGAGAAAGCTTCACAAGTGGTGAAGCAGGGCTGCAGGTGTCTCTCTCTCTCTCTTCCTCTCCCTATCTCCCCTTTCCTCTCTGGCTCTAGCCAACAATAGGTTAAAAAAAAAAAAGAAACAATCTGAGAGAGACAGACTAGGAGACAGTGTGAAAGACAGAAACACACACACACACACAGAGAGAGAGAGAGAGAGAGAGAGTGGAGAGAAGGGGGGGGGAGGATTCCTCCCTTGCAGGGCAAGCAGACAGGCCGACAGGTTCTGAATGCCCAGCCCTGGAAGCTGGCACTGTCACGGTCACACCCATGGTGAGCAGGGCAGGGCAGGGCAGCTAAGGAGCTGTGATTTCTCATGTTCTATTTTAGGAAGTTTCTGTCCTGCTCTGTGATTCCCCTCCCACATCTTCAGGAAGCATCTGCTAGACTCACAACCTCACAACCACGTCTGCTAATGGTGCTTCGTGGGAGGCAGGGGTGGTGTGGGGTGTCGGGGGGCAGTCTGTGTTCCAGGCCCAGGCTGGGGACAGGGCCCTGCGTGACAGAGAAGGGGTGGCCCTGGGAAGGATGACAACAGTTTGGGGGGTGGGCTGGGGGTGCAGGGTTGAGAGAGGGAAAGGCTGGAAAGACTTGGGGTGTTCAGTACAGTCCTGGAGGGCCCAGGAAGGGGGTGGCTTTGCCCCCTTCACAGAGCAGGGACAGTGGGTCTCAAAGAACAACAAGGCTCTCGGAGGTGGTGGGGGGCCCTGGGGGGGCCCTGGAGGGGCCTCACCTCCTGGAAAATTGCAGGGTGGAAGAAATGCCACCAATGACAGGGGGTTAGGCACTGACGCTGAGCATAAAGGATGGCATAAAAGGTTCAAAAGAGCCACATGCACAGATGTCTCTTCCTGCCTCCACTTCCCCCATAGGCATAAGGCAAGGTATCAGAACACCGGGCCCACCTTGGTGTAAGTGAGGAAGTCAGGTAGGGGCCCAGGACGTGTTGGGTGGGTCTCAGAAAAACCCCGGCTTCCAGGAAGCAGAAAGCACCCCTCAGCCTCACTCTGTACAGTTCTGCCAACTTCTGACACTTTGTGGTAAAAGACATACCTTTGCCTCTCCACGCCCCACCTCTCTGTCTGCCCTGTCAGGTCTCTACCACTTTCAGCAAGGCTGCCTTCTCTAAGAAGTCTTTTCAGATTGCTCCTGGGTCCCTTACAGCTCTCTCTAGCCAACCTAGTGCCTTCGTCACAGTTTAATCTCATGTTCCATGTATGTACCTGGGTTTCCTGTAGTTATAACTGACTGTCACACTCCTCAAAAGCCATGCATTTGGAAGTGGGGAAAAGGCTAGGAGAATGTTTCTGCTGGCCAGCAGCGGGAGGAAGGCAGTTCTGTACACACCTGGCCTGGTGGACCTTTTCGAGAGAAGAGCCTGCCCCGCTGGAAATCAAGCTTTCGGCCCTTGGTTGCAGGGACCACAAGGGACTCAGAGAGTATGTTCCCTCCATGTTAGGGGTGGAGCCAGGGCTGTGAAGTTCCTCAGAACCATGGGGAGGAAGGTAGGCTGGGGAACGGGAGGCTGTGACATTCTCAGCAGACCCTGAAGGTGCCAACAGCCAGAGCACTGGGCCTGGAAGTTCCAGGGACTGGCTGCTCAGAGGAGACGCAGCCTGTGGCTTGAAGACCATAGTTAGGAGTTGGGAGGGGAGGAGACAGGCCTCTCCCCTTGCCTGCCCCATTCTCCCCATGCCCCTGAGGCCGAGTCTCCCATGTCCCTGGAGTCCTGCACTTCCCATGGCTTTGGGAGAGCCCAGAACAATCTGATTGACCCGGGGCCTGCGGTCGATGAGAGGAACAGCAATATTGAGCTAATTCTGTGTCGGCTCTGGCTGCGCTGGCTTTAGGAAGGCCTCTGTCCACCCTGTGAACTTCTGGGTCAATTAACTGCTCTTGATGAACATGGATAAGGACTTCATTAGGAACTGCCATCGGCTGGGAGGTCCCCCACAGAGCCTGGGCAGGGCCGGCGGAAGTGCAGGGGTCTGAGTCCTGGGGTGAGTTGGCAGCAGAGTCCCTGCAGGAGAATGAGGGGGCCCTACCTCTGAGGATGCCAGCCTGGGAGCTGAGCAAAGGCTTGGCACACACTGCCTGGCTCATTCCCCTAGGAGAGGGAGCCCATGCCTTGTCTTATGACCTTAGAGCCTGGTCAGAGAGGCAGAGCGGGTACCCTGAGGTTACAGCAGCAGCAAAGTGATATCCGACTTCTGGCCCCACGTGTCTCAGTCTCAAGGCCACCTCTGACCTTTCTGGGAACCCTTGACCTCTCTTGAGCCCCGGAATCCTCAGCAGGCAGCTACTTCCTCACACCCCAGAGAACTTTGCCTGACCAGGAAGCTGAGCCTGAACCTCTCCCCCCACCTCAAGGGGATCACTGAGGCCTAATAGATAGTGGCGCAGAGTGACGTGGGGCATGATCTTTTCTCACAAGGGGCAGAAAGGGACAGAGAGACAGAGAAGATGACACTTGTCCAGGGAGCAAGGAGCTACAGCTCAGAAGAGCTTGCAGTTTGAATGAAAGAAAAAAAGACCAAGGAAGAAGCCCTGAGAACTAGGGGGGGGGGGGGGGTCGGGGGAGGCGGAGGAGCAGTGGGGTTATTAACCCAAAATAGTGCTTGGGAGTCTTCTCCGCCCTCCCTGCTGCTTCCACTTCTGAGGAGAATGGCCTTTGTATCCAGCTCCATGGCTGGAGGGTGCCTTTGTCCTTAGCTGTTGGCACCTGGTTGGCACTCCTTGGCATCTACTTCATGCCCAGGTGGATGGACCAGAAAGGAAGCAAGGGAAAACAAGCCCATAAAGAGCCCGGATGGAAATCCTGCCTCCGGGAACCCAGCTGCTTGTGCTCTGTGGTCCAACTGGGGTGGGCTGGGTGGAACAGCTTGAAGGGCTGGCCCTCTTCTGCTCCTCCAGCTCCCTGGCATCCAAGCTGTCTTTAGTGGCAGAAAAGTGGCCTCCAGTTGGACGGGATCCTACCCGAGAACCTTTCCCTTCACTGTCACCAGGCCACCTCAGATTCAAGAGGTCTGGCTAGTTTGTGGGGAAGAGAAGCACGGGGGTTTCTATGTGTACAGTCTTCGAACCCACTCCTTCTGCTTCCTGGCTCTGGCTGGCTCCACCCCCAATCATGGCAGCATACTGAGTCCCGCAAACTTGGTGTCTTCCAGCAAGGCAGGCACTCCGGAGGTCGGGGGTCCTTCAGTCCAGGTGTAGACAGGACTGCCTCCCTCCCACTGGCCAGCAGAGACCTCCTCTTGGCTCTTATAACTCCCAGAGACACCTGCTGTTCTTGCAGCAAAGTGTCCCCTCCAGGGGCTTCAGAGTAGGCACATTTTCTCCCAGGTCTGGGGGCCAGAAGTGCAGGGTTAAGGTGTGGGCAGGGTCATTCTCTCTCTCTGAAGGTTCCAGGGGGCGAAGTGCTCTCCCTGTCTGCCTTTGAGTTTCCAATATGGCCAGCAACTCTTGGTGTCCTTGGCTTGTGGCAGCATCCCTCCACTGCCACAAGGCTGCCTTCTCTCCTGTGTCTGTCTTCACATGGTGTCTCTTCTCTGAGCCTCTTATAAAGACACCACTCTAATAGCTTGTCTTGACTAATTACATCTGAAATGACCCTATTTATAAGCCAGGCACATTGAGGGGTGCTACAAATGAGGGCATCAGCATCTCTCTTTAGGGGACAGCTGGGCACCTGCCACAGGGGAGACTGAAAGTTGCTCTTCAAGCCAGGCCTGAGGCACAAGGAGATGGAAGCATTCAGGAAGCATGTTTCAGGGTGACAGACCAGGACTTGAGGCGCTTGGGGGACAGGAAGGCAGGAGACTTTGGGGAGGGGGTGCTGTACGAGACAGACCACAAGTGGAGTTGGAGTGCGGGTGAAGGGGTGCAGACATGAGTGGATATGGGGGGGGAGCAGCCAGCATATACAGTGGCCAGTGAAGGCTGAGGGCTTTCTGCCTCCGTGTTTCCCAGAGTTTGAAGTGTGGGCTGGCACCAGGGAATCTCATGAAAATATAAATGCAGAATGCAGGCTCCACCCAAAACCTGCATTTGAGACAGTGACACCTGAGACTATGAAGAGGTGGGTATAGGACAGAAGATGGAGTGTGTGTGGCCACGGAGGAGAAGTCTGAACCTAAGCTTTCAGAAGTGCCACTTTGGGGTGAGGACAAGGGACAGGATGTGTCTAACTTTGTCCTCAGTTTCCCTGTCTTTGCAGTGATGCTGAGGAGAGCTTGTGTCCCAGAGAAAGACCATCTGCAAGAACACCTCCCACCCTTGCTTTGCCTTTTGCTGTAGTCTGGCTGTACCACCTCCTCAATCGGTGACTCAGACCAGGGGCCTGGGACCTGGGACCAGGGACCAGAACCCCACCTGATTCAGGAGCAAATGAGAGGTGAAACGGGGCAGGATGGTGGTAACACCTGGTTGAGCACACACATCACAGTGTGCAAGGACCTGGGTTCAAACCCCCATTCCCAGCTGCAGCTCTGCTTCTCTCTCTTTCTCTCTCCCCCTCCCTCCCTCCCTCCCTCCCTCCCTATCTTCCCTTTCTCTTTCAATTTCTCTATGCCCTTATTCAAAATATATAAACATTAAAAAAAAAAACAGGGGTGGTTGCCTTGTAGAGACCACAAGTACAGGCATTTCTGCCTTCATGCTTAGCTGGAAAGCACACCTTCTTCTAGTGTGATTGGCAGTCCAGGGAACAATACTAGCACCTGGCATTCTGCACTGGTGTCGGTGGGACACAACAAAATCCGCCACACAACAGAAACCTTAGGAAATCACCCACCCACACCTGCCTTACCACCTTCCTTTCCAATTCGGACAAGCCTCAGACTCCTCCTACCACTTCACAACCAGCTGCCAACTCCAGCCCCCTGGACGCCTGCAGCCCTGCCGTCCTGCTGACTATGGCTCTGCATGTACTTCATCACCTCTGCCTAAGAGTCTCCACCGGGCTTCTCTCTCTTCTGTGTGTCTCCAGTGTGGTTTCCGCATGCCACCTCCCCATGAGCCCTGTGGTGGTGGGCTCCCTTGCATAGCCTGGTGACACTTACAGATGCTGAGATGACTTTGGAGCAGAAGGGACCGCAAAGCGCTCAGCAGGGGATCCAACACGTGGTAATTAAACACAGATTCTTTAAAAAAAATTTTTTTAAAGAAGAGAATACATGTACACACACACACGAGAGAGAGAGAGAGAGAGGGAGAGGGAGAAAACAAAGCACTACTTCACCACCCAAGACTTCCCCTCCTTGTGTCTTTGCTGCTCTCAATGCTGGAGAACTGAACCTAGTTCCCACACATAGAAAGCATGGCTGCTTTGGGGCGGGGGTAGATAGCATAATGGCTATGCAAAGAGGCTCTTATGCTTGAGGTTCCAAAGTCCTAGGTTCAATTCCCTGTAGCACCATAAACCAGAGCTGAGCAGTTCTCTGGGGAAAAAAGAAAAAAAGAAAGAGAGAGAGAGAGAGAGAGAGAGAGAGAGAGAGAGAGAGAGAGAGAAAAGAAAGAATGGCTGCTTCTTCCTGAGCCTCTTCCCCAGCCCAAGAAATGTGCCCTTCCATGATAGTTCTCATTATGAATCCAGACCGTGTCCACAAGGCACCAGGCACGGTGTTTGGCAGTGAGGACAATGACAGCAAGAGCTCAGTCTTCACATTCAGACAATGTGACTGTCGTGGATGTGCCAGTGTGGTCAGTTATCACAATTACTGCTCCCACCCTCCACACCCTTCTTCCAGGCAACATGCTCCCTGAAGCAGCAGGGGTGGGGGGGAGGAGGCTACTATCAGCCTGGGCTCATCACTGAGGCCCAGAGGACCAAAGGGCAAAAAGACTGACTGGCTCATCTCTGGGCAGGAAGGACTCTCATATATATGTTCCTTTACTACCAATTATCTAAGGAGGGTGGGACAAAGATAGAGGAAGCACTGACTGGAGGAGAGAGAGAGAGCTAGGTGGTACTTATTTATTTAGTTTTTGCCTCCAGGGTTATCTCTGGGGCTTGGTGCCTGCACTATGAATCCACTGCTCCTGGAGGCCATTTTTCTCATTTTGTTGCCCTTGTTGTAATTGTTGCCATTGCTGTTGGATAGGACAGAAAGAAATTGAGAGAGGAAGGGAAGACAGAGAGGGGGAGAGGAAGACAGAGACCTGCAGACCTGCTTCACTGCCTGTGAAGCGACTGCCCTGCAGGTGTGGGGAGCCGGGGGCTCAAACTGGGATCCTTACGCCGGTCCTTGCGCTTTGTGCCATTTGCGCTTAAAACCGCTATGTTACTGTCCGGCGCCCGCTAGGTGGTACTTAGTGCTTAGGTTCTAAGCACCACCTGAGCGGCCTACCTGGCCGAGCCTTGCTGCCTGCCTGGTGTTCCTGAGGCCAGACTGGGCAGCTCTGTGAGTGGGGGTGCAGGGTGACCCACTCAGGTCAAAGCCCTTTCTCTTTCCTGAGTCTTTGCTTCTGCTGCCTTTGTGCTCCCCAGGGCTCAGGAGTCCCCCAGGAGTGTGTCTGCTCCCTAACCCCTTCCTGGCTCTTTGTTCCCTCTCCCTTTGAGAAAGCCTTGGTGACAAAGCACAATCAGAACTCATGCCCAGTGCTGTGCTGGGGGACTTTGGAGGCCAAAGCCCTAAGACACTGGTGGAGATGGAGGGGGGTTTTGACCATGTGTTTTCCTTGTGCTGCGGTCTGGGCAAGTTGCCTAATCTCTCTGTGTCTCTACTCCCCATAGTGGAGGCTTAATAACCATGATGATGATATAATAACAATAGCAACTAAACAAACAGGGCAGTCCTAAGCCCTTTACTTACTATAATGCATCCATCCACTTCTCTGAGAGCAGAATTCATTCCATTCTTGACTTAGCAGATAGGAAAGAGAAAGACACGGAGGCAGAGAGTGATGGAATTACTTGCCCCAGGTCACATGGCCAATGAGTGGCAGAGGACAGAGGGGAAATGCCCCTAATTCTGTGCTCTCAGCCATGATACCATGGTTCCTGGATGAAGGATCTCAGTGAGAATGAAGTGACACAGTGCTTGTGACATGCTTGGGGCAGGGCGCAGGATGAAGCAAGAGGTGGGCTGTCCCTAGGGTTAGGAATGGTCTGTTACTTATTCTGTCCTGGGAGAAGGGGCCTCAGTCCCCTAGCACTGGCCCAATGCCCATTTGTCCAGGATACGTCCCTATCCAGACACCAGCCTAGGGAATAAAATTTTTTTTTTTTGCCTCCAGGGTTTCTCCTGGGGCTCAGTGCTGGCTACAAATCCACTGCTCCTGGTGGCAATTTTTCCCCTCATTTTATTAGATATGGCAGAGAAAAATTGAGAGGGAAGGGGGAGTTAGCAAGGGGGAGACAGAGACAGAGAGATACCTGCAGAGCTGTTTTGCCACTTGTGAAGCTTTCCTTCTGCAGGTTGGTTACAGCTCGAACCCAGATCCTTGCGTGGGTCCTTGTGCTTCTTACTATGCACTTAATTGGGAGTGCCAATGCCTGGACCAATCTTTTTTTTTTTTTTTTTTTTTTGCCTCCAGGGTTATCGCTGGGGCTTGGTACTGGCACTACAAATCCACTGCTCCTGCTGGCCATTTTTTCCAATTTTTATTTGATAGGAAAGAAAGAAATTGAGAGAAGAGGGGGAGATAGAGAGGGAGAGAGAGAGACATCTCTTACAGACCTGCTGCACCACTTGCAAAGTTTCCTGCCCCCTACAGGTGGGGAGCAGGGGCTCTAACCCGAATCCTTGTGCTTCCTATTACATGTGCTTAAGTGGGTGCACCACTGCCCGCCCCTTGGGAGTGGAATCTGAGCTCCCTTGTGAGGGAGACTGAGATGCTAGTGCTGGGAGTCCCAGGACCCTGGTGCCAACTCCCCATCTGATCATGTGCTCAGATCCTGGGCACTGGCATTGACCAGAGCCAAGTAGATGAGGGACCTATCCGTGAGGCCATGAGCTCCCATCTTCACATTCATCCCCTGTGCCAGGCCAGGGCCAGGTGGAGGTGGGAGAGACAAGCTCACGGCAGTAGCTCTGGTCTGGCTCTGAGGTCTGCTCCCCGCAAGCACGGGCGAGCGTCATTGCCTTTCATCTACAATGTGATGGAACATTCTGGACCCTGGGTCTCAGGAGCCCTGCATCTTCTCTGCCTCCTCTTATTTCACTGCCCTGAGCCAAACATGTCAGGAAAACTCATAAAGCCCAGCAAGATCCAGACCCGACCCCCCCCCCCCAAAACCCAGTGGCCTCTGCTCAGTCCCACAGTTTGGTAAATGAGTAGAAGAGACAAGGCACCATGGTTGTTTTGAATCACTAAGGTTTGCGGAAGCTGACCAGAGAGTGTAGCCAGAACCCAGCCAGGCATGCACCTGCATATGGGGTCCCCTCCTCAGTACAGTCCTGGGGTGGGGGGCGTGGAGTTTTTGAACAGGCTGGGTAGGAGGCTGGTCTCCCTGCTCTTCCCTGGGAAGACAGCTTTCCTTCCTTCCTTCCTTCTTTCCTTCCTTCCTTCCTTCCTCCCTCCCTCCCTTCTTTCTCTCTCTGTCTCTCTCCCCCCCCCCCTCTCTTTCCCCTCCAGGGTTATCTTTGGGGCTTGGTGCTGGCACTATGAACCCACTGCTCCTGGAGGCTGTTTTTTTTTTTTTTCCATTTTATTGGATAGGACAGAGAGAAATTGAGAGAGGAGGGGGAGATAGAGAGGGAGAGAAAGAGAGACAACTGCAGACTTGCTATGCCACTATGAAGCATCCCCCTGCAGGTGGGCAGCTGGGGGCTTGAACTGGGATTCTTGCACAGGTCCTTGAGCTTAGTGCTATGTGCCCTTAACTGGGTGTGCCACCGCCCAGCTCCCAGGACAGCCTTTCTCAGTTGCTAGTCCTCATCCTGCAGCAAGCATTCCCACCCCCACAGTCCCCTCCCTTCCCTAAGACGCCCGGGGTCCCCCACGGGGCCCTGCTCACACAGATCTGGAGAACTCTCTGGCATCTCCCAGCCCCAGGTGTTGAGACCTTGGCTCCCAGCTGCTTGAAGCCTGTTCCCGGGAGGCTCACCCTCCTCCAGAGGACCTGGGCAGCCTGTCTCTCTGTTGGCCTGGGTGGACATTCAGAATCATGAGCCTGGCACCCTGTCCATCAGAGAACAGAAGCAACCTCCCAGAGGAGAAATCCCACAAATATGGGTTGGGTCTGAAGCGTATGGGTGGGGAGGGGGGCAGTCAGGCACAGGCGTAGCCCCCCAAGGAAGCAGGGGGTTGTTACGGACTCCTTGGGCCTGAGCAGATAATTGAGTTCTGCAGTCTGGCTGACAACCAAATGGGGAGGGTACAGGAGGATGGGGAGTGGGGGTAAGAAAAAAGGAGGGCTCTCGGGGCAAGTAAGGGGTCTCCAGTCCAGCTGTGCGCAGGGAGATAACCTCTCATTTGCACACAGAGAACATCTCAGATCCAAACCATATGTGCCTGCCTGGCTGAGGGCCTGCCTCCCGCCTCCCTCCCCCAGGGCAGGGACACCCCCCCAGCCCTGCCCACCCCCCTGGCGTGCACTTGATTCTGTGCACTGGTTACCAGGGATGCGAGCCAAATTCAGATTTGTCAATTTCAGGTGATGAATGATCAAATCCTTCCTCATTTACATGTTAAGTTGCCTTGTGTGGAAATAAACAGCCTTGGTTCATCAGAAACGTGTTTCCTGTCAGGGCCTTTCATGAGAAGCAACAGCCAAAGACTCATCTGCAGGCTCCTTTCTGCAGTTGGCAGTGGGGGGTGGGGGGTGGGGGGGTGGGAGGGGTGCCCCAGTGACTGGTTAGGGGCTGCTAGGACTGGCCTTGGAAAGCCGGTCGGTCCTTAGGAAGCGGGAGGAGTTGAAGAGGGAGCAGAGAATGCAGCTCATGTGTCTGAGAACATTCAGTGCATGTGGGGCCAATGGCTGGTAACACACTCACTCCACCCCCTGGTCTGAGTTCCAGTTCTAACACTGACCCAGGTCCTCTAGGCCAGGCCAGGCCAGTCATTGCCCTGGAGTAGTGGAGTGCCAACACCAGGGCCACACGCCAGGAGAGCAGGGTGTGTAGATTCTGTGTACCCTCTGTAGCCTCACTGTCCAGTGAAGTGTCACCCGCCACCGACCTCTGGCTCCTCTGGGCGGGGGGCTTCATCTCCAAACCCAGACCCATTAATGAAAGTGTGTGCCAATGGGTTGCTATGGGAACTGAGGCTGCCAATGTTTTCGAGACTCTGGCTTCTCTTTCCTCCTTTCCCCTTCCATTTTGAACTTATTTGTCTTAATTGACATAATTATTGCTACATCAACCTGAAATTCAGGGAGCCAGCTGCACCCCAGCCCTGACCCTCTGGGGTTCTCTCTGCATGCCCCCCCCTTCCTATGGCCTCTCAGCTGCCTCCTGTCACTTAAGTCCTGGGCCCACAAGTCCAAGAAAAGCCTGTCCTAAAGCAAGGGGCAGGTGCTGGGGCCTTGGGCTCTCAGGTACCTGTGGGGACCCAGATGGGGCTGTCAGAGGAAGCCAGGACTGTGCTGTCTTCCAACAACCACCCCATCGTCTCTAACAACGTTTTTAGCCACGGGGCCAGAGTGCGTTATTTATATTTTGGACACTGGAGCCTTCTGCTTAGCAGGTGTTCGAGGCTGAGCTGAGCCAGGCTCCAGGCCTTGCCTTCTCACCTGTGCAATGGGACAGCCACACCTGGCCTGTGCACCCCACACCCAGCACCTCTGAAACTGTAGCGAGAGCAACTCAGGTGACACTTGTACTGTCTATTTGGGTTGTCAGGACAAAAACAAAATAGGAGGCAGGATAGACTCCCCCCCCCCCCCGCCACACACACACACAAGAGGGACACAGGAGAAGTCAGCCAGCTGTCCCCATGCCAAGCCAGGGCCCTGGTCCCAATCAGGCTGGAAGCCTGTCCCCGAAGTGGCAGCTCTGACTCCTGCTGTGAGAGCCTTGGAGGACAGTACAGGCAGCAGCACTTCTGCACTGGTTCTCACGGAGGAGATGGAATCCCAACTGTCTGGAGACATAGCTGGCTACTGACTGTGGCAATGATGTGGGTTGAGACCAGGGACTCAACACTTGAAAATGCACAGGGCAGACCTCAAAAGCAAGAATGCCCTCCCCCACCCTGTGTAAATAGTCCTGGGCCGCCCAGCTCTCTGCAACCCCCTCCCTTCACAGGATCCTTTGGGTCAGGGGAAGGACAGCATGCTTGGGAGGGGGGTGGGGGACCTCTTCTCCTCTGAGCCCACCTCCCCCATCCCTCCCTGAGGATCACGACATTTCTAAACTCGTTAACTTTTAATTACTACCTTCCCTCTGCCTGAGTACACTGGCTCCATGCCATGTACATCTCTATTAAAATTCAATTTATGCCCATCATAACTAATTCCTGCACTTCAGCTCTTAGCCCTGCAGCCTTCCATTTTCCAGACAAGATGACCAAACTCCTGGTGGAATGGGAGCCAATCTCCAAGGAGGCTGGGAGTAAGCAGATGAGGGTCCGAGGTTTCCCAGGAGACCAGGGTCAAAAGGTGTGTGTGTGTGGGGGGGGGGAGCTCGGCCTGACTCCACTGGGAGGGGAAAGCAGGTGGGGTCCGCAAGGTGCTTGGTGATGTCAGGGCAGCCCTTGCATTTACACAGCCAGGGGCAACCACACATGCCCTCTGTGTGCCACACCCCTGTGACAGTCCCAGATCAGACAGCTGAGGACTAAGTAGTGTGCCCAGAGGCTCCCAAGGTAGCAGAAGATACCTGTGCAGACTCCAGGGAAGTAAAGAAGGCATCTCCATGTCACAAGGTGTGTTAGGGCAAGGCAGACAGAGGAGAGTTAATGTCTGCAATTTTTTTTTTTTTTTGCATCCAGGGTTATCACTGGGGCTCAGTGCCAGCACTACGCATCCACCACTCCCAGCGGTCATTTTTTTCCCCTTTCTAATTTTTATTTGATAGGACAGAGAGAAATTGAGTGAGGATAGAGAGATAGAGAAAGGGAGATAAAGACTGATACCTTCAGACCTGCTTCACCGCTCATGAGGCAGACCCCTTGCAGGTGGGGAGAGGGGGCTCGAACCTGGGTCCTCGCGCTTGGTGATATGTGTGCGCTTAACCAGGTGCACCACTGCACCCCCCAATGTTTGAAATGTTAAATAAGCAGAGACGTCCGGGGGTACAGTCCATGTGCAGCCCATTACTCAAAGGGTTGACAGGTGAGGAGGCCAGAGGGAGGGGGAGGGGCAGGTCACACATTTGCTCCAGAATGTTCTTCCAGACTTCCAGGGGCCGTCTTCAGCCAGCTGTGTCTTGCCCCACTGTAAGAGCAGCACAGGGCTGACCCAGCACATCACATCGGCCTCTGCTCTGTGCCTGCCTGGTGGAAAGTTCTAAACTTGAACCTGGTGGACAGGCAGGGGTGGGCATCTCCCATCACCAGCACCCAGTTTCTACACGGCTTTGGTTTGGGCTCCAGACCTTCAGGACTTGAGGAGAAGAGCTACAGAGGCTGGTTCTCCTTTTGTATCAAGAGGCTGACCATGAAGCTGGTGTTTTAGGATGGGAAACAGGTGCCTCAGAGAAAATGGGTGCCCTGGGGTGCAGCACCAGAGAGCTGACCTGGAGAGGGTTCATTATCAGGCAGGTCCAGCCGAGTTCAATGTGAGAGTCATGAGCATTTTGCTTTCTACAGTGGCAGAGGAAGCTGGGTCCTGGCAGTGTCACTGCCTTGGAAAGGGACAGTTAGGAGCAGGGAAGGGAGACAGGCCCGAGGGCCCAGAAGCTCTCAGGCAGAAGCTGATGCCCTGGTGTGGCAGGGTGACCCTGGACAAGCTGCTGAGCCTCTCCGAGCTGATGACACCCTGCCAGGAGGCAGAGACAATAGCTGCTCTTCCAGAACGGCTGCCCAGAAGAGCCCGGCTGGGTTGCTGGCACCTGTGCCAGCACAGGAAGCCCTCTTTCCTTCCTCTGCTGCCTGTCCTTGCTTCTAAGGGGAGGCCAGAAGATAAGTGAGAGGCAAAGCAGCCGGCTGGGGCGCTTCTCTTCATCCTTGCTTTGGAGAGCTTCAAAGGCTGCAGCGGCTCTGAAGGCACCCTTGCCTTGTGCCCTTCTCCATGGGACTCCGCCTGGCCAGCCTTTCTTCTCCCTACACCACAAGGAATGTCAGCCTGGGAGCAGGCCTGGGGCCAGATCCTGGTCTGGCTCATCTGGGCTTCCCCTCCTCACGCCTGCTCTTTTCTGCACCAGCCAGAGGCTGTTGGGACCCAGGGGTGCAGGACTCAGGGTGGGGGGTGGGCAGGCTGCTGGTGCCTCACTCTCATCCTGGTCCCTCACAAGGGCCTCTGAGTACCCTGGCCTCCTGCTTCTTGGGCCAGAGTAACACAGAATGACAGGAGAGGACAGGGCCTCTGTGCGCAGAAGAATACACTCAAAGGGGGCAACCTCTCTTGGATCGGCCACCTGCTCTCTCCCCAGGTGAGTCCCACAACTTCTCAGAGCTCTAGGTCTCTCGTGAGCAAAATGACAGGAAAGAAAAAAAAAAAAACAACTCCTCTCCTTGCTCTGTGACGTGATGTATGGAATGTTGCTGGCACAAGTGAGCCTCTATAAACAACAGTTTGCATTTGGACATGTGTATGTCTAATTATGCAGAGGGGAAAAGAGAGAGAGAGAGAGAGAGAGAGAGAGAGGAACTGCCTAGCTGATTTTTTTTTTTTTTTTGCTAGATGTTAAGTGTGAAAATGATGATGAGAGAGGGCATTACAGGGTGGGACAAAATCATCCGGCTGATGACTTTGCTGGGATGTGATCACAAGGACAGATGGTTACCATCCATCCATCCCTCCGCCCTCCCTCCTCCCCCCACTGCCACTGCCTGACCTGCCATTTCTGGAAAGGATGGGGGCACTGCCAGCTATGCAGCCCTGGCTGGTTAAAAGAAGCCAAACAGAGGCTGTAGTAATTCAGCCAGGGGAGATGCCCCTCCCACCCAGGGAAGGGGGTGTGGGGAGAGGCCCCAGCAGCAACACAGAGCTGACCCTTCACTACAGTGAACACCCTACACAGGGCATTGCACAAGCATAACCCTGAGCTTCACGCTGACACACACACACAGACACACACAGACACACACACAGACACACACACACACACACTCACACACACACACAGACACACACAGACTCACACATACACACACACACACACACACTTTCCCTCTCCCTCTCTGTCTCTGTCTAACTCTGAGTCTGTCTGTCTGTCTGTCTCTCTCCCTCTTCCACCATCCCCACAAACACACCAGGCCTTGCAGCTGTGTAAGTACTGTGTCCAACCTCTCACCAGGTACCCCTAGGCCCTCCTCCCCCTCCACCAAAGACTCACTTTGTATAGCTGTCTGCAGATCCCACCTGATGGGATGGGCTACACGGCTAATGCCCAAACCCTCTGCAGGGTCCTCTACACGGCATCCCACCCCCTTGGGAATATGGATCACAGATCTGCATTGTATCCAAACGGTACCCCCCTCAACTAATTTTTTTTTCAATTCTTGTTTATTAAAATATTTATTTGTTTATTTATAGCACTATAGCTCAGCTCTGGCTTATGGTGTTACCAGGGACTGAATATGGGACTTATGAGCTTTGGGCATGACAGTCTATTGTGTAACCATTATGCTGTCTCCCCCAACTGTTAGAGCCAGTGTATTTCTCAAAATGGGAATTCAAGGCTGGTTTCAAAATGCATCAAGATGTGTGTAAACAGCAAGGAACCTGACAAAAGACCCCTGAGGTGACAGGAGCCCTGAAAGGGTCCTGGGCAGTGTCACTGAGTAAGTGGCTTGAGCCCCAGGCAGCTACTTGGAGAAGAGGCACTCACCTGCATAGGTGGCTTCTGGAGGACTTGGTACCAGAACTGTTGCCTCACTCTACTGAGACAGACACCTGGTCCAATCCTAATGGTCACCTTCCTTTCCTGTGTCTCGCACCAGGGACAGTCCCACAGAATCTCACATAATCTTTCCCACAACCCTCTAAGGGAGACATGGGAGACATGGCTGTGCTGAGTCCCAGGATGAGAGATTATACTGGGAGAGGCTGAGTAATTCTGCCCAAGGTCACAGAGCTGGTGAATAGCAGGACTGGGACTGTATTCAAATGGGGTCACCTCCAAGGTCCACACTCTTTCTTCTCTGTCCCCCAGAATGAATGTGAGCTACATACCCACCAGTCATGCGCACACACACACACACACACACACACCCCAGACCCATGCTATTACAGACTTTACTGGGAATGAAGATCCTTGCAGACTGGACATGAATGTAAACGTCTTTCTTTGGAGATGGTTGGGGGGGGGAAGGGTAGAGTTAAATTTATGGCACCACTTCCAATCTTCTATTCTTCTCAACTTGTGGAGCAAACCCAGCCATCTTTCTGTCTGAAGGTTTGGATATTATCACCAGACAAAGAGGCCAAAAAGTGCTTTGCAGTGAACAGTGGTCAAAGGAGTACGGGACAGAGAAACTAACCAACCTCCTGCGTGATAACAACTTTCAGGTTGCATTTATTTAAAAGGCGTGTCTAGACTATTTCCTTAAGCAAGGAAGGGCTAGAAATTCCCTGGTGCCATGTCTAAAGGATCCAAGATGCAGCCTGTAGAAACTGACTGGGTTTGGGGCTCCCATGAGTCTCACAGGGGCAGGAGGTGGTTCAGCGAGGGAGCCTGTCTCCTGCGCAGGCCTCCTTCCCAGACACCATGCAGGAGAACCATGAATAGCACCAAGAACGGAAACAGGTGGAGCTGCATACACTGAGGTGCAGTGCTCTGGTGTCTCTCCTTGTCCCTGTCCCTGCAGATATGGAATGAAAAACTTAGGCTGGGAAGGCAGCTCGGCAGGATACATAGTTGAGGCCCTGGGTCTGCTACCACGTTAAATAAAATAAACCCAAGGCGCAACAACACATAGATAAGAGCAGCGAGGAGAAAACTCATTCCTGCATTCACACCAATGCTAAATTATTTTAAAGAACAGAGGGAGAGGAGATGGGAAATTCTTTTTAAAATTTTTTTTAAATTATCTTTATTGGCTAGAGATAGCCAGAAATTGAGAGGGAAGATGGAGATAGAGAGTGAGAGAGAAAGACACCAGCTGCACAGCTTCACCAATCGCAAAGCTTTTCCACTGCAGGTGGGAAACCTGGGGTTTGAACCTGGGTCCTTGCGCATTGGCATTGTAACATGTGTGCTCTCAGCCACCCTATGTGCCACTACTCTGCCCCTTTCTCCCTTCCTTCCTTTTTTTTTTTGCCTCCAGGGTTATTGGGGCTTGGTGCCAGCACTACTAATCCACTGCTCCTGGTGGCCAATTTTTCCATTTTTTTTTTTTGTATTGGATAGAACAGAGATAAATTGAGAGAGGACGGGGAGATAGAGAGGGAGAAAGCAAGACAGACACTGCTTCACCACTTGTGAAGCAACCCCCCCCAAAGATGGGGAGCTAGGGGCTCGAACCAGGATCCTTACACAGGTCCATGCAATTTGTACTATGTGTGCTTAACCCAGTGTGCTACCACCAGCCCCCTTTTTCTTTCTTTCCTTCTTTCTTTCTTTCTTTCTTTCTTTCTTTCTTTCTTTCTTTCTTTCTCTCTTTCTTTTTTTTAAACAAAAGAATGCCAACTAATATCAGTAAAAGGGATGACAGCAATAGAGAGTCTGCTAATCCCAACCACTATGGAGACAACTGACTCAGGTAAAACTCATCAACAGAAACTGAGCCACTGAGTGGAAGGTTCCTGGGGAAGAGAAGCCACACGGCCTCAAGTTATCAGCCCAAGGAGAGACAAGACCTTGACACCTTGACAATGGAGACATCAGGTGAGCATCACTTTGACCCAGGATCAAACACTCCCACCATCATCAGTCATGGGGCCAACGGACGTTGGCTGCCTTCCTTCCAGTGTGAAGAACACACACACACCCAGGCAGCATTCTTGCCAAGCAAGGGGGTGGGGGGCTATAGTGAGCCTAGTCACGAGGATGTAAGTCGGCACATATACACCGTGAGGCATGCTGCCAAAATGCCTGGACTTTCACCAATACCCACACTGTGAAACCTGTCATCCCAGGGGAAAAAAAAACCCAAAATAGTGGGGAATACATTCAAGACTGAAGAAAGATGAAGCCTCATGATAACTAAATGCAACATCTGGCCTTTGATCAGAGCCTGTTATCGAACAAGAACAAAAACGGTTCACAGAGGACACAACTGGGACACATGGAAAATTGAAATTTACACTGAGCATTAGATAGTCTCATTGTATCAGTGTGGAAACTGTTCAGACTCTCAGGAAAGGCTTTTTGAAGGAGCTGGGGGTCTGCAGGAGAGAGAGAAGGGCCCATAAGAGGCAACAGGGCAGTCTGAACAAAAGCAGAACAGAGCACATGTGTGGGGAAGCATCCGGGACCTGTGATGATCCAGTTTGGAGGGAACAGCAGGCACACAGCAAGGCAGATGCCGTCAGGAACAGACACCCCTAGGGCTCGGAAGGCCCTCTGAGGAGCGAGACCTGCCCTTGTGGGCAAAAAGGCACATTTTCAATTAGAAGCAAACCCTGACCCATCAATTTGCGCACCAGCTGCCACCAAACCACAATAGCCAACGACTGGGGAGGGGGGTGGAGGGAGGAAGCATGTGTTTCCCCAGTGGAAGCTCATTTATTTCCCGTCTCCCCTAAGAGCTTCCCCCCAAGCTAGCACTGCTGGGAATATTTGCCTTCTCCCTGTGCTCTCTATTCTAGAGCTTGTGCAGTGCACAGAAAGACTGCCCAGGACACGCATTAAGGAAGGAGTCGCAGTAGCTAGCCCCTCTCCCACGAGAGACAGGGTGGTGGGCAGTAAGGAACCCCATCTCCGCAGTCTGGTGGCTGATACTGGAGCTCCAATCAACAATCTGATCCTGGATGACTTTTCTTTCTTCTTTCTTTCTTTCTTTCTTTCTTTCTTTCTTTCTTTCTTTCCTTCCTTCCTTCTTTCTTCTTTCTTTTTTTCTTTCTCTCTCTCTCTTTCTCTCTTTTTCTTCCTTCCTTCCTTTCTTTCTTTTTTGCCTCTAAGGTTATCACTGGGGCTTAACATTATGAATCCACTGCTCCTGGCAGTCATTTTTTCCCCATTTTATTGGATAGGACAGAAAGAAACTGAGAGAGGAGGAGAAGACAGAGAGAAAGAGAGATGGAGGGAGGGAGGGAGAGAGAGATACAGAGAGAGAGAGAGAGAGGCCTGCAGACCTGTGTTGCTACGTGTGAAGCTTCCCCCCTGCAGGTGGGGGGCTGGAGGCTTGAACCGGTATCCTTGTGTGGTTTCTTGAGCCACCGCCCAGCATCCCCCTTCATGAATTTTTAAAAAGATGATATTAATTTTTATTTTTTAAAAAGTATTTCTTTTCTTTATTTATTGTTTACTGGACAGAGATAGAGAGAAGTTGAGAAGGGAGGGGGGTTTAGCAGAGGAGAGACAGACCTGCTACAGTGCTGGTGAAGCTTTTCTCCTGCAGGTGGGGACTGGGGATTTGAACCCAGGTCCTTGTGCACTGCAATGTGTGCGATCAACCAAGTGCATCAGAACCCCCCCCCTCCTTCGTTCCAGCCCCCTGCCATGAACTGAGCCTTCATATGTTCATCTGCAGAACAGCGAAGACAGCTGAACACCCTCTGGCTTGCTGGCAAGATGAAATGAGATCATCCACATAAAAGTGTCTGCCATAAAAAAAAAAACTCTTCTGTGTTGCCAGTGATTACAGCTGTTATGATGTCACCAACAGCTGGATGCTTCCACAGGAAGTCCGTGCCCAGATCCTTTTAACTCAACTGAAATCTGCTCTGTGTAGCACCCACACTGGCATCTTTGCAGTCCCAGGACACCCAGAGGAATTGTTCTAGACCAGAGAAAGAGCCTCTAGCATCCTGCCTCCAGCTCCCTGCCAGTGGAAGTCCAGGTAGGCTTGGAAGCTTGGTGCCACACACACCAGTGGTAGGATCTACATACCCTTGATGCTTCATTCAAATATGCCCACCACCCAAGAGGATGCAGTAGCTCTGCCCAGAGATTCAACTGCCCTAGTGAGTTGGCAGCCTTCCAGAGGGGCTGTTGGTCTTCAACTAAAACCCACCACAGTGGATTACTCAGCCAATCCCCCACCATGGGCCCCTGGAAAGCAGAAGCTCACACTGGCCAGCATGTGAGGCCCCCTGCTTCCTGCTCTGAGTCTCAGCATCGCAGAGTGGGAGGTGGTCCTCTTGTCCTGGCCCCTACTTCCCCCTCTGCCAGCATGCTTGCTCATAGCAACTAGTGGTCCAACTAGGGCAGAGGGAGCCTGGGGAACAGGGTGACCCAGGTCTCCTGTCTCCTAAAGAAAAAGAGTATTTAGGAGCTACTCTCTGCCCTAATCCAGTTTTCTAGACTGATTCTCAACTCTGACACCATCTTCCCAGACAATACTTTCAGTCTACCTGCATGTTAGCTATCAGGCTCAGCAAAAGTCACTGAAGTCATGGGTTCCTCCAAATATACTTAAAACAGACTTGCTAGCTTATTCCCATAGGAAGAGCCCTAGTTTCACTTGCTCATTACTACCTTTGGGTTCCTATTTATTAAACAGTTTGTCCTGCTTCATATCTTACTGACTTTCAGCCACCAAGTTGCAGATGCTACTATGATTCCATCCTGACTCCCCTGGGCAGACGACCTCACCATTGTGCCCCAGAACCTCACCTCTGCAGAGCCCTAACCCACTAAGGAAAGACAGAAACAGGCTGAGGTATGGATGCACCTGCCAACGCCCACATCCAGCAGAGAAGCGATTACAGAAGCCAGACCTTCCACCTTCTGCACCTCAAAAAGAATTTTGGTCCATTCTCCCACAGGGATAAAGAATAGGGAAGGGGCCAGGTAATGGTGCATCTGGCTAGGTGCATACATTACAATGCTCAAGGACCTGGGTTCAAGCCCCTGGTCCCCACCTGCAGGGGGAAAGTTTCACGAGTGGTGAAGCACGGCTGCAGGTGTCTCTCTCCCGCACTATCGTCCCCTCCCTTTTCAATCTCTCTCGGTCTCTATCTCATATAAATAAATAAATAAATAAATAGTTTAAAAAAGAAAATGCATTGGGTTGTTGGAAAACTCATGAAGCAAAAAAAAAAAAAAGAATGGGGAGCTTCTGGGGGGCAGGTGGTAGTGTAGAGGGTTAAGTACACATGGCACAAAGTGCAAGGACCGGTGTAAGAATCCTGGTTCGAGCCCCCGGCTCCCCACCTGCAGAGGAGTCGCTTCACAAGTGGTAAAGCAGGTCTGCAGGTGTCTGTCTTTCCCTCCCCCTCTTGTCTCTCCCTGCTCTTTCAATTTCTCTCTGTCCTATCCAACAACAACAACAGCAATAACAATAACAACAAGGGCACAACAAGGGCAACGAAAATGGGAAAAATGTGCTCCAGGAGCAGTACATTAGTAGTACAGGCATCAAACCCCAGCGGTAACCCTGGAGGCAAAAAAAAATAGGGAAGCTTCTAATGGAGGGGATGGGATACAAAACACTGGTGTTGGGAACTGTATGAGATTATACTTCTGTTATTTTGTAATCTTGTAAATCATTATTGAATCACTAATAAAAAAAAGAAAGAAAGAAAAAGAGAGCTCTCCAGAAAGGCCGGCTACCAGCACAATCCCTTCCAGTCCTCTCATTTGCATTCCCAGCCCCTGGTGGCAGATCTGTATCAACATCCCCAGGGCAAGACAATCTTGTTTCCCCAACAAAACCGATTATGCACATCAGGCCTGGGATTAATCACCAGCCACAAGGTTGGGAACCGATAAAAAAAAAAAAAAGGCGTAGAAGGGAGGAGGGGTGCAGGAGGAAGGGAGAGCCTCAGAGAGGGGAGATAGGCCTGACGGGGCCAGGGCAACCACCTTTGGGACCCCTGCATTGCACTTGCAAAATAGAAGGTGAGGGGTGTCACTCAGTGCTGAGTCCCATTTGTTGGGTCCAGGCCCCTCTTGAATCCAATAGGGTTCTCACAGGGGAGCAGTGCAGGAGGAGGGGTCATCACAGCCTGGGTCACAGCCCAGCTGCTGGTGGGGAGATCCTCTCTCTCTCTGTCTCTGTCTCTGTCTCTGTCTCTCTCTCTCTCATAATTTCCACCAGTGTTATTGCTGGGACTCAGCGCCTGCACAGGGATGCATTGGATCGACCTTCTCGTGGTGCATCCCGTGAGTACCCATTTATTGGGGAAACTGACGATCCTTCCTAGCCGACTGAATCCACATGGATCCCAGTCACTTTCAAAGCCAGCAACAAGCAGCTCCTGACAGCTTTCAACCTGACCTGTTGACTGGCTACGGAAGAAGGGCAAACGCTAGAAGAAGAAGTGCCTGCACAACAAATCCACCACCCTGGGCAGTCATTTTCTCTTTTGTTTTTTGCCTCCAGGGTTATCACTAGGGCTCAGTACTGGCACTATGAGTTCACTGCTCCTGACAGCCATATATATATATATCGGGTAGGACAGAGAGAAATTGAGAGGGGAGGAAGAGATAGAAAGGGGAGAGAAAGAGAGACACCTGCAACACTGTTCCACTGCTTGTGAAGCCTCCCCGCTGCAGGTGGGGAGTGGGGTTTGAACCTGCTCCTCAGGCATGGTCAAGTGTGCCACAACCCGGCCCTGAGCCCCCTGCTCCCAATCAGCACCCTGACTCTAGGTGTCCTTGCCTGAGCAGTGCCTCTGGTCCCCATCCAGCCATCCTCTGCCAGGCTGAGCAGGGAGGCAGGGGTCTTCCCACACCCCGGACACAGGGCTACCTTTGCTCCCTTCCCCGTTTCCGCCACCCCCAGCCTCCACTGGGCAGCATTAGGGGAGAAGCCCTAGAGCTCTGCATTGTCACAAGGCACCCCCCCCCCCCAGCCCCGGCCCTGCAGGGCACAGCAGGCCCCCACAGCCCCAGGAAGGGAAGCAAATGTGCTTACCTGTACTCCAGGGAGAACTTGGTCAGCTCCCTGCTGTTGTGGAGCCACTTGAACTCCAGCGGCCAACTGCCCTCAGCCATGCAGGTGAGCACCAAACGGTTGCCCTCCAGGTGCACCTGCGTCCGCACTGGCTCTGTCTTGAAATATGGGGCCACGTCGTCTGCAGGGAATCAGAGACACAAAGGCACAGGTTAGTGCTGGCTCATCTTCTGTGAGACACAGTACCGAGCACCTCAATGCCCCCGCAGATGTGGCAGGTGCGGCCAGGTCCCATGGGCGGGCTGTGCAGCTGGGACGAAGCTGAACTCCAGTGGGTCTGAATTCAGGGCTTGCTCTTATGTCCGGCTCCCTGCACTGCACACCCCCCTCCCCCCACCTTCCAGACTCATCATCTCTCTCCACTGCCACCCCCACACACAATCTGGTAACTTGTCTCTCCCCCTCCTGGGATTCACATCTATTCCATGTCTTTTTTTCCCCAATTTGTTTACTTTGCTTTTTAAATGAGTGATTTCAAAATTACAAGATAATAGGAGTATCTCACACCATTTTCACCATCAGAGTTCTATGTCCTCATGCCCCTCCAGCAGATACTGCCATAGTTCTCTCAAAGTCATAGATATGGGTTAATTCTATCTATGTGTCTGTCTATCTATCTATCTATCTATCTATCTATCTATCTATCTATCATATTTTTGTCCATTTTTATTCACATCTATGGTCCTGCCTTCACTTCCTCTTTTTTTTTTTTTTTTTTTTTTTACCAGAGCACTGCTCAGCTCTGGCTTATGGTGGTGCAGGGGATTGAACCTGAGACTTTGGAGCCTCAGGCATGAGAATCTCTTTGCATAACCATTACGCTATCTACCCCTGCTGACTCTTATTCTTTTTAAAAATATGTTCATTTATTATTGGATAGAAACAGAGAGAACTTGAGATGGGAGAGGAAGATAGAGAGGGAGAGAGACAAAGCGATACCTGCAGCCCTGCTTTACCACTTGTGAAGCTTTCCCCCTGCAGGTGGAACCAGGGGCTTGAACCTGGGTCCTTGTGCACTATAATGTGTGGCTAAACCAGGTGCAGTACCGCCTGGCTCCCTTCACTTCCCTTCTGAGTCACACCTACACCCATTGCTGTTCCCAAGTGTCCTTTCTTCTTCCCTCTCAGATAAGCAGAAACAGTGCCTGGCTTCCTCTGCTGTGCTCCAGATTTGCTTTCCTTTCAGTGATGGCATAAAACCAAAGACTGCTAGTGACAAGTGTCCTGAGCCCTGGTGGAAGTGGGTTTCAGAGGCCTCTAGTCATCTTTCCCGTGACATTCTTTCCCCCCCACCCCGAGAGTATAGACTAAAATTCCTTTTGGGGTGCAGAAGGTGGGAGTTCTGGCTGCTATAACTGCTTTCCCACTGGACATCATTCCATGTCTTTTTAAAAAAGTATTATTAAACAGGTATTTATTTATTAGTGAGAAACACAGAGACCGAACCAGAGCATCATTGCTCTTGGCATGTGTGGTACCAGGAATCAAATTCAGAACCTTGTGCTTTCAAGTCCAGGGCTCTACTTGCTATGCCATCTCCCAGACTGTGCTTTTTGTATGTGGGCTTCTCCTTCAGGGCAGAAGAGGGCAGAGACACTCACTGTGCCTCAGCCAAAGGGAAGGCCACCAGGAAGGTGGGGTGACATAAGATGACACTGATGGGGGAAGAGTTTTGCTTTCCAAAAAATAAATGAACAAAACAAAAAACAGTCTGGAGAACTCTCAGAAGGCGAGAAGCGTCTGCCCTATGACCCTGCAATTCCTCTCCTGGGGATATCTCCTAAGAAACCAAACACACCCATCGAAAAAGATTCGTGTACACCTATGTTCATAGCAGCACAATGTGTAATAGGGGAAGCAACCCAGGTGTCCAACAACAGATGGGTGGCTGAGTAAGTTGTGGTCTAAATACACAATGGAATACTACTCAGCTATTAAAAATGGTGAATTCACCTTCGTCACCTCATCTTGGATGGAGCTTGAAAGAATCATGTGAAGTGAGATCAGCCAGAAAGAGAAGGATGAATATGGGATGATCTCACTCCTAGACTGAAGTTGAAAAACAAGAACAGAAGGGAAAACACTAAGCAGAACTTGGACTGGAGTTGGCGTATTGCACCAAAGTCAAAGACTCTGGGATGGGGTGGGGGTGGGGGAGCACAGGTCCAAAAAGGATGACAGAGAACCTAGTGGGGATTGTATTGTTTTGTGGGAAACTGACAAATGTTATGCATGTACAAACTATTGTGCTTACTGTCAAATGGAAAACATTAATCCCCTGATAAAGGAAAAAAGAAAGGGGAAAAAAAAGACTCTGGGGGTAAGGGGGAGAGTTCAGCTCCTGGATGATGGCAGAAGACCTAGTGGGATTTGAATTGTTATGTGGAAAACTTGGAAATGTTATGCATGCACAAACTATTTACTGTATTTTACTGTTGACTGTAAACCATTAACCCCCCAATAAAGAAATTAAAAAATATATATCTATATTCACTGCAAAAAAAAAAGATTCCTGCTCTCCAAAACTGGAAGAGCCCTTCAAAGGCACCCAGGGTAGAGTCTGTCCTCTCCTTCCTATCTCCAGCCTGCCTGACCCTCCCACTCCAGGGCCTGGGCCAGCCTGCCTATCAGCTGCCCAGCAGAGAAAGGACACCTACCTGCCTGGGCTGGTTCTGAGGACACGAAGAATGAATGGAGCTTTTCTGCTCTTTGGGGCAGAGGGACTGAGGATGGGTGTGGCACTGACCAGGAGGCTGCCAGAGTACAGGGAAAGAAGGAAGAAGACAGAGAGGGAGGTTCCATGCTTATTGTTGGACTTATTTGCCCCTGGGGGTGGGGGAGGACACTGCTGGGTGAGGCACGAAGAAGCCACCATTTTGAAAGAACAGTCAAGCCTCATGCACCTGGCAGACTCTGGGCATCAACACAAGTGTGCTTAATCTGTGCTACAACCGGACAGACAGGGGCTGGAAGCGTGTCCAGGGTCACAAGCTGCAGAGACCAAGTGCCAACTGATCAGTACGGTGGGGACAGGAGTAGGAGGAGAATCCTTCCACAGTGTGTGTGTGTGTGTGTGTGTGTGTGTGTGTTCTGAGCCTTTCCATGTGATTTGTGCCTGGAAGCACACTCCAGAAGCCATCACTCACAGTCTAGTGAGCATTCACTAGGGCTTAGGGGCGTATGTGGCCTGATGATCACCATGGCACCCCATTGTTTTAAGGGGAAAAAGACTCACAGTTCCCTTGGTCCCTGGCCTGCTATAGGGTAGACAGGAGTGTCAGGCCCAAGGCCTTGCACCTGCTGACCATCACACCATCTCTGAGGGGGACAGGCATTGGCCATCTGGTCTCCAGGCCAACGTGCCTGCCTTCTCTCTCCAGGAGTGCAGGTGTGGGCAAGCATTTCTCTTCCGGAGTCTCCTTCTCTCCAGCAGGAGACACTGGAAGAGAAACAATGTCTCGGGCACACACCAGGTTAAGCGCACATAGTATGAAGAGCAAGGACTTGAGCAAGGATCCCGGTTCGAGGTTCTGACTCCCCACATGCAGGGTGAAGCATGTCTGCAGGTGTCTATCATTCTCTCTCCCTCTTTATATCCCCCTCCCTTTTCAATTTTTTTTCTGTCCTATCAAAAAAAAAAAAAAACTGATCACAGGAGTAGTGGATTCATAGTGCCGGCACCAAGCCCCAGCAATAACCCTGGAGGGGGAAAAAAAAAAAAAAAGAAGCAGCAGCAGTGTGTCCAGGTCAGGAGGAAGAAATTGTGATTATGAACTTAGTTCTGCATATGTTCCTTTCTCTCCCCAACACACAAAAGTAGACAGAACTCAGAGAGGGGGTTCTGTCATGCTGAGAGCTGGCTGATGCCCCAAAGAGGCTTTGGTGCTGGAGACAACATCCCCTCTGAACCCCAGAGTTAGCAAACTGAAAGCCACTATATTGGTTTAAGACATGGCCCGGCCCAGAGGAAGTGGTGAGAGGCCATGATGCCGCTGGGGAGGGGCGAGAGAGCGTGTAGGGGGTAAATCACAGAGGCAGTACCCGGGCTGAACAGGCTCAGGTGTGGCAGGTGCCCCCTGGCCCCAGGCTGCCCTCTTTGGAGCTGCCCTTCACTTCCAGCTCTGATGCTGCTCCTTCCAGCTCACCACCACCCTCAGTAACTGTCATGTTGCTAAGCCCACTGCTTTTCCACAGGGTCACAAAGGTACCTCCTCTTCTGTTCTAGATTGTGTGTTTGGGGAATTCCAGCTGGTCCATCCCAGTGCTGTGGGGTCCCAGACCACCTCTGGCTGGAGCCTTGGGGCCAAGAGGCGGCGGGCACCCACTTGCTAAGGATCCGGTCCTCTGCCCGCAGCAGCAGCCAGCTCAGCTCAGCTCTCAGTTTAACGAATGAGCACACTCACACTTGAAAGGCACATTCGTATTCTCCAGCAGCTTTCAGAAGCCCTTTGAATTGCCTCTTTAAAAACCCTCTGTTAGTTCCTGTCATCACTCATTTGTTTTAAAACAATAACAGCCCCAGCCCCCGAGTGATTAAATCCCTTGGATGTGGGGCTGAGTCAGAGCCAGAACAGTGAGGGGTGGGTCGTTGTGCTTGCATGCCCACCCATACACACACACACACACACACACACACACACACACACACACACACACACACACACACATGCACGCGCGCTAGCACACTCTGCACCTTGACACTCTCGCCTCCGGAAACCAGCTCTCTGGCAAATTGCTCCCAGGCCTGCATTTTTGTCAGTTCATTCCTCAGGCTCTACCGGGGTGGGAGGTGAGAGGTGCCAGCCTGGAGCTGCGTGACTTTTGCTTGGCTGGGCTGATTGCAGGGGCTGTGGGAAATGATGATGAAGGGAAGAAGTGGCAGGGGAGACCCTTCCCAGGGATCCTGCAGGGGACCAGGCAGGGGACTCAGCCCCTCCTCTCTCATGTTCTCCTCAGGGGTTGACTTAGGAAGGTCTGAGGATCTTTAATGTTCCTAGCTATGACCACAGAATGCAAGCTCAGACCTACAGGGATGCAGAGGTTACACAGGCTCCTGTGCTGGATACTTGGCACCAGATCAGATCGGATCAGATATCTTTATAGTTAAAGATATTTACATACAGCTCCCATATTTGGGAGCTACTCTCTGCCCTGATCCAGCTTTCTAGTCCTATTTCCAACTCTGACACCATCTCCCCAGACAATACCTTTAGCCCACCTGTATGTCAGCTGTCGGGCTCAGGCAAAAATTAGTAAAGTCATGACCCCTTTGGAATAGACCTAAAATAGACCTTGTAGCCTTATCCAAAATGGAGACCCCAAATCTCATATGCTATAGTGTTACCATTAGCTTCCTGATTATTAAACAATTTATTCTGCTTTGTATTTTCATGCTTTTTCAGTCACCAAGTTGCAGATGCTACCATGATGTCAAACTGACTTCCCTGGGCAGACGATCTTATCAATGTACCCTGGAATCCCACTTCTCCAGAGCCCCGCCCCACTCGGGAAAGATAGAGACAGGCTGGCAGTATGGATCCACTTGTCAATGCCCATGTCCAGTGGAGAAGCCAGACCTTCCACCTTTTGCACCCCATAAAGATCCTGGGCCCATGCTCCCAGAGGGATAAAGAACAGGAAAACTTTCAATGGAGGGGATGGAATACGGAACTCTGGTGGTGGGAATTGTGTGGAATTACACCCCTATTATTCTACGGTCTTGTTGATTATTATTAAATAATAACAATAATAATAATAATGCCATGTGGATTGGTCAATGTGTCTGTCACACATCCTTCTGTCTGAAAGGTTTCTTGCCAGGGAGAGAGACTAAGAGAGAGAGAGAGAAAGAGAGACAGAGAGAGACAGAGAGAGATGGAAGAAGAAAGATTCAGATGGGGTGGGGGCATGGGGCTAGCAGTGTGTGTGTGTGTGTGTGTGTATGTTTGTGCCTTAGTCTGTGCAAAATTGCTTAGGGGATGTACGAGCGTGCAGGTGTCTGTATGTCTATGAGCTCAAGTATGTGTGTCTCTGTCCGTGGGCAACTCTATGTGCTGACGTGCAAGAATAACAAATTTCTGTGCCACGGCTGCACAGGTGGCTAGCACCCATCACTGACCTTGGGCAGGTTACCTGACCTCTTTGCAGTGGCTCATTTTCCTTACATGATCCCAAAGACTAAAAAGCATAAAGTGTTTAGGAATGTCCCTGGCACAGCTGCTTCTGTTATTGATCCGCTATGTAGACGGACAGGTTACTCCAGAGGAAAAAAGCTCACGCTTCGTGGACAGGGGCCAGCATCTCCTTTCAGTCTCAGTCCCAGGTTTAGGCAGCATATAACTTAGACAAATGTACGTGATAGTTCATTTGCAGAAGGAAAGGGAGAACTGAGAACAAAGAAATGTGGGCAGAAAGAATCAGCAATATACAGACAACATTCTCTTTAACTTTGCCTCACATATAAAAGCATACACATATGGGGAGTTGTGCGGTAGCACAGCGGGTTAAGCGCAGGTGGCGCAAAGCACAAGGACCAGCGTGAAGATCCCGACACAAGCCCTCGACTCTCCACCTGCAGGGGAGTTGCTTCACAGGTGGTGAAGCAGGTCTGCAGGTGTCTATCTTTCTTTCCCCCTCTCTGTCTTCCCCTCCTCTCTCCATTTCTCTCTGTCCTATCCAACAACAAGGACATCAATAACTACAACAATAAAGCAAGGGCCACAAAAGGGAATAAATAAATATTTTTTAAAAAGCATACATATGTGCAGCCTAGAATGTTCCCAGCTGTGACCATGGACTGCAAGCTCAGACTGACAGGGACTCAGAGGTTGCACAGGCCTCTGAGGAATAGACGTGGGCCCTAGGTCACATCAATGGGGTAAACAGTTAATGGTATTTATATACTTTCCTCATGTTTGTGAGTTACTCTCTGCCCCAGTCCAGTTTTCTAGCCCTAGTTTCTCAACTCTGACACCATCTATCCAGATAATATGTATAGTCCACCTGCATGTTAGCTGTCAGGCTCAGGCAAAAATTACTAATGTCATGGGCCCCAAGGAACATACATAAGACAGATTTCCTAGCTTCCTTCTGCATGAATACCCCTAGTTTCATCGGCTCTATAACCTTTGGGTTCCTATTTCTTTTCTTTTTTATATTTATTTATTTTCCCATTTATTGCCCTTGTTTAACACTGTTGTGGTTATTATTGTTGTTACTGATGTCATTGTTGTTGGATAGGACAGAGAGAAACGGAGAGAGGAGGGGAAGACAGAGAGGGGGAGAGAAAGACAGACACCTGCAGGCCTGCTTCACCGCCTGTGAAGCGACTCCCCTGCAGAAGGGGAGCTGAGGGCTCGAACTGGGATCCTTAAGCCAGTCCTTGTGCTTTGTGCCATGTGTGCTTAACCCACTGCGCCACCGCCCGACTCCCGGGTTCCTATTTCTTAAACAGTCTGTCCTGATTTACATCTTACTGCCTTTCAGCCAACAAGTTGCAGACTCTACCATGATTCCATCCTGACTTTCCTGGGCAGATGACTTCACCAATGTGCCCCAGAACCCCACCTCCCCAGAGCCTTACCCCACCAGGGAAAAATAGAAACAGGCTGGGGTTATGAATCCATCCACCTGTCAGTGTCCATGTCCAGTGGAGAAGCAGTTACAGAAGCCAGACCGTCCACCTTCTGCTCCCCATCATGATCCTGGGTCCATGCTCCCAGAGGGATAAAGAACAGGGAAGCTTCCAATGGAGGGGACGGGACACAGAACTCTGGTGGCGGGAACTGTATGGAATTATACCCCTGTTATCTTACAATCTTGTTAATAACTATTAAATCATTAATAAAAAATTTAAAAAGTAAAAGCATACACAGGAAGAGTCCCCCCAGATTTTCTGGGGTGCTGATGGTTTATAACACAATTGTCTACACATGGGCAAAATTTCCCAGCTCCTCATGGTAGGTGTCTGCAAAATACTTTCACCCTCAGCTTTAGAACCCCAGCGACTTCCCTCAGAGCCTCCTCTTCCACTCCTTTCCCAGAGTGACTTGTTTTGGTGCGACACACCATCTCAGTCCAAGTTTCATCCCGTCTTTCTCTTTCTGTCTCTGTTTCCCAATGAAGGTTTTTTTTTTTAATGCAAGTGATTCTGAAGTTCACAGTTTAAAAACAACAATGAAAGAATCGCCAAGAACATTCTGAAAAAAGAATGGTAGAGGAAACGAGCACACATACTAAACTACATTCTAAAACTATAATAATTAAAAAACAATGTGTTCTTGGACAAACAGGTGACTCTGTTAGGGAGTCTGGAAACAGACCTCATTACAAATAGGATTATTTAATATCTGATTAAAGTAGAATTTTATGTCAGTGGGCAAAAGATCAATTATTCAATAAATGATTTTGGAACAGCCAGGGAGCCATTTGGGGAGAAATGTAGTTGAATCTCTTCCTTACACTACCTCAAAATAAATGCTAGAAAGATCAATGTTTTAAACATGAAAAATGAAATTCTGAAAGAACTAGAAAAAAATCACAGGGGTTTAAAAATGTATAATCTTGGCAAAGGGAAGACTTGCCAAGTACTTTCTAAGTACTACACAAACTCCAGAAAAGTCATAAAACAGATTGATACTTTCAACTAGATAAAAAGTCTGCATGGCAAAAAAAAAAAAATCCATCAATAAAGAGAAGTAACAAAATGACAAACTGGTAGGAAATATTTGTAGCTTTTATCATGGGCAAAGAGCTCATTTCCCAGAGATTAAAAAAATATTCCCTTAAATCAATAAGGAAAAAAAATGAACAGGCCAACAGAAAAATGGAGAGAGAATAGGAAGAATTTAACAGAAAAGAATTATAGTATCCAAACATAGACAAAGTCTCCAGTGCTCACAATAGAGAAAGGGAAGCTAAAAGCCACTAAGATGCCATTTTTCTCTTCTTACCTCTGCCCAGGGCGACAGTCCCTGTGCTGGTCAAGCTGCCAAGGCCCAGACATGTTCACACCCAGCTTAGTGGGACTGCAGTTGAATGCAAGAACAATTTGATACAAACTGAAAATATGCCCCTCTGTCCCCTAGCTCAAGAAATGCTTCTTCCTCTGCAGACAAACTTGTGCATGGGTGTTTGTTTGTTTTTAAACAGAGAGAGAGAGAGAGAGAGAGAGAGAGAGAGAGACATCACACCATTAAAGCTTCCTTCAAGGTGGGGGGCCAAGCTTGAACTTGGGTTGTATGCAGCCAAATCAGTGCATTATCCAGTGAGCTATCTTGCCAGTCCTGTGTATGGGTGTTTGAGACACCAGCATAACATCACCATACTCTGGAGCAGCAAAGGCCTAGAAATGAACTGCAGGACCACCAAGAGGGGGTCTGGCTAAAGAAATGACAGCATCCCCAAACAATAGGAACCTTAGCAGCAGAAGGCTCTGAAATGATTTTTTGAGAACTATCAGTGTTTTTTTTTTTTCCCTAGTGAGATACAGAACAGGCCATACAGTCTGCTACCATTTGTGTAAAAGATGTTTCTTCTTTTCCCTCTCTCCAGAATAAAAATATATTTTGCTTGTATATACACAGGCTCTTTTAGGGGTTTACATAAGACAGAGGGGTTGCGGGGCACTTAGGGACGAGAACTGGGTGTCTGGGGGCTAAGATGGGAAGAGACCCACATTTTATGTTATAGTGCTTCTTTGTTTGTTTTTTTTTTTAGGCTACCAGGGTCATTTGTGGGGCTTGGTGCCTCCATGACTCCACCACTCTTGGTAACTTTTTTTTTCCTTTCACATAGATGGTGAGATGTAGACACAGAGATAGAGATAGAGACAGAGAAAAATTGAGAGGAGAGGGAGAGATAGAGAGGGAGAGAGACAGAGAGACACCTACAGCCCTGCTTTACCATTCATGAAGCTCTCCCCCTGCAGGTGGGGACCAAGGGGCTTGAACCCGGGTCCTTGTGCACTACCGTGTGTGCGCTTAACCAGGTGTGCCACCGTCTGGCCTGTACTTTTGTTTTTTTTTTAAATAAAGCTAAAAAAATCTGTTTTTCATTGCCTATTTTCTTGTTATATACTTACATTATCATGTATCATAGTGCAGACATTACTGTGGTAACACTGCCTCTGTCTAAAAGGTAAACAGCTGGGATTTCAAAAATGAGTGAACTTTCACAGATATACCTGCTTCTCACAGGGACAGGGCCTTCCTTGCTAAGCCATCACTGAAGACTTGCTGATGTCTGGCCCCGCATCTAATGTTCCAGCTTTAACTGGTGGCCCTCTGTTAGTCCTCTTCTGCTTTAGTTTGTCCCTTTCATAGACACAAACCCAAGGGTACCTTTCCTAGACCCCACCAAAGATTTCTCCTTTTCTCTGAACAAACAGGGAATTTTGCACCCCCATCACTGTTCTTTTCCTCTATTTCCATTAACTATCCTGTCAAGAATACTGGCTTATACGGTCTGTCCTCCCGTCTCTTTATTCAAGTAACACTGTTGTAACGTCAGGCAAGTTTCAGGTGCAGGCCACCGAAAAGCAACATACGTAATGCAACATCCAACTCAGCACTTCCTTTGTCTCTGTTGGCCCAGCCCCTTTCCTCTGGGCAACCAGGAACCCATCTGATTGTTGGTTGGTTGGTTTCACTTAGTTGACAGCTTTGTGTGTCTTGTAAGACTTCTAGGCTTGGGTTTCCTGCCCATCATTAGACATGGTACCTTCTGCACACAGGCATGTGAGCCTGCAGGAAGTGGCCAAAGGAGGGGCCCTGCGTGTGCAGTGGGGTGGGGGGCGGCCAGGCCAGGAGTTCCTGACCACAGAGCCTGGTACCCCCACCCCTCAGGTACACAAAAAATATCAGGCTTGGGGGGGCCGGGCGGTAGTGCAGCAGGTTAAGTGCACATGGTGCAAAGCGTAAGGGCTGGCGTAGGGATCTCGGTTCAAGTCCCCGGTTCCCCAACTGCAGGGGGGGTCACTTCACAGGCGGTGGAGCAGGTCTGCAGGTGTCTATCTTTCTCTCCTCCTCTGTTTTCCCCTCCTCTCTCCATTTCTCTCTGTCCTATCCAACAATAACAACAACAACAATAATGACCATGACAACAAGGACAACAAAAGAGGGAAAAATGGCCTCCAGGAGCAGTGGATTCATGGTGCAGGCACCGAGCCCAGCAATAACCCTGGAGGCACAAAAAAAAAAAAAAATCAGGCTTGGGCTTCCTTCTCATTTCCCATCCCAGTTCCATAGGGCTGGGCGTGTGTGTGTGTGTGTGTGTGTGTGTGTGTGTGTGTGTGTGTGTGTGTGTGTGTGTATGTGTGTGTGTGTGTGTTTCCACTATTGCCCCATTGTCCCCCTGAGTCTCCAGAAAGGAATCTCCACTTCACCCTCTCCTTCCTCTCAGCCCCCAGCACAATAATGTCTTCATTCTCTAGACTCCCCAAGCTTCTCTCTGCTGTCCTGGGACTTGACTTCCTGGCCTGTCCAGGCCTGGGAACCCCAAGTTCTCTGGAGTCAGAAGGGAAAGAACTCCACCCACCACTTAATTGGCTAAATGATTGTGTACCTATTCCCAGAGCTGGCACCAAGGGGTGAGTAGGGCCAGTGGTCACACGTCACACGTGGACAAGGTCTCTTTCAGCTCTTTTTTTGTTTGTTTGTTTTTGTTTTGTTTTGTTTTTAATTGCCACCAGGGTTACCGCTGGGGCCTGGAGCCAGCACTATAAATCCAATGCTCCTGGCAGCCATCTTTTCTCCTTTCTTTCTTTCTTTCTTTCTTTCTTCCATTCTCCTCCTCCTCCTCCTCCTCCTTCTTCTTCTTCTTAATATAGGACAGAGAGAAATTGAGAGAGGATTGGGAGAAAGAGGGAGAGAAAGATAGACATCTGTAGACCTGCTTCACTTCTTATGAAGTGGACCCCCTGCAGGTGGGGAGTGGGGGCTCGAACCCAGATCCTTGCTGTTTGGTACTGTGTGTGCTAAACTGGGTGTGCCATCACCCAGCCCCTTTCCTGGCTCTGAAAGACCCCTCCCCCGTAAGCCTCACTTAGCACCTCCCTTCCAGGGACTTAGCAGTGACTCTGCCATCGAGAGCTGGTCTCAGACACAGGACTCAGGCTGGTGTGGGGATTATAGCAAATTTCTCACCCTCCCATCTCCTCGGCTTGGTGCCATCTCTGTCCTGCACTGACCTGCCTTGTCTCCTCACTGGTCCCCAGCTGGGCATGCTGGGCACACTACCCTGACCCGTGCCCTGCCCTGGAGCCAGCTGACTATAGACCGGTGTAGCCAGGGCCCCAGGTCAAAGGGAGCAGACACTCAGGGCTGGTTCTTCTTCCAAACCTCCCTCTTGCCCACACTTGTGCTTATTCTCTCCTGCCCATGGAACTTTCTAATCCCTGAGCCTTTCGTCTATCATCTCAGTTAACAGCCCTGAGAGCTTCTCAAGGCGGAATACGTTCCAGGTAGTACTATTAATGCTCCCATTTTAACTTTATTTATTATTATTATTACTTTTTTATTGCTACCAGGATTATCGTTGGGGCTCAGTGCCGGCACTATGAATCCTCTGCTCCCCGGTGGCTATTTCTTCTTTTTCTTTCTATTTTATTTGATAGGACAGCAAGAACTTGAGAGGGGAAGGAGAGAAAGAGAGATACCTATAGACCTGCTTCAATGCTCATGAAGTCTCTCCTCTGCAGGTGGGGGGCGGGGGCTTGAACCCAAGTCCTTACGCATCATAACATGTGGGCTCAACCAGGTGTGCTGGTGTGCACCGCCCAGCCCCTGGTGATTCCATTTTACAGATGGGAAAAGCGAGGGAGGTCCTGTCGTTTCACTCTGGCAATTCAGATTCAGTGGGCCCCAGGGTCCTAGACGTTTTATTTTATTTTATTTTATTTTATTTTATTTTATTTAACCAGAGTGCTGCTCAGCTCTGGCTTATGGTGGTACAGGGGATCAAACCTGGAACCTTGGAGCCTCACGCATGAGAGTCTCTTTGCATAACCATTATGCTAGCTACCTCCCATCCCAGTGTTCTAGATCTTTCCACCATGGAACTGTGGTTACCTATCTACCTGTTTAAGGTGCTGAGTGTGGGATGGTATCCTCTCTCTCTCTTGCTTCCAGGGTTATCACTGGGGCTCAGAACCAGCACCATGAATCCACTGCTCCTGGTGGCCATTTTTTTCATTTTATTGGACAGGACAGAGAGAAACTGAGAGAGGAGGGGAGATAGCACGGGAGAAAGGGACACCTGCAGCTCTGCTTCACTGGGCTCGAACCCAGATTGTTTTCTTTTTCTCCCTTTTTTTCTTTTTGCCTCCAGGGTTATTGCTGGAGCTTAGTGCAACCTGACGCTGTTGACTGGCTACGGAAGAAGGGAAAACGCTAGAAGAAGAAGTGCCAGCACCATGAATCCACTGCTCCTGGAGGCCATTTCCCCCCTTTTGTTGCTCTTGTTTTTGCAGCCTTGTTGTCGTTATTATTGTTATTATTGATGTCATTTGTTGTTGGATAGGACAGAGAGAAATGGAGAGAGGAGGGGAAGACAGAGAGGGGGAGAGAAAGACAGACACCTGCAGACCTGCTTCACTGCCTGTGAAGCGACTCCCCTGCAGGTGGGGAGCTAGGGGCTCGAACCGGAGTCCTTACACCAGTCCTTGAGCTTTGCGCCATGTGTGCTTAACCTGCTGCGCTACTGCCCGACCCCTTTGAACCCAGATTCTTACGTAGGTTCTTGCACTTCACACTATGTGTGTTTAACTGGGTGCGCCACCACTGGGACCCCCAGGGATGGTATACTCTCTAAAGGCACAGATCTTGAGGCCACATGCAGAGGTCATGCTGAATACTCCTACTAGCTTCCAATGCCAAGTTCCCAGAGTTAGAATGAGGGTGGCCTTGAAACAGACACCCAGAGAATGGGAGTGGCCTTGAAACAGGTATTCTGACTGGGAATGAGTCCTGAACAGCAATGAAGGGTAGTGGTGGACACTAGGGGTTGGGACTTTATAAGGATAGGCTAGTGGGATGCAAGGAGAGAAGTTGGGGAATTAAAAAAATGCAGTTGATGAATAGGCATGAGGGGCCATGTACAAAGAGGCAGAGGGTGGCACCTTGGGGTACCAGCTTTCAGAAAAAGGATGCTATGCTGGGGTCCCACCCTGCAGCTTTACCCTCAGGGGCCGACCTTTCCCAAGGATCTGACTCAAAGGTCCCAGGAGGAGAAGAGAAACTGGGTTCCCGACTAATTGAATTTTTTCAATTTATTTATTTATTCCCTTTTGTTGTCCTCATTGTTTTATTGTTGTTGTTGTTACTGATGTTGTTGTTGTTGGAGAGAACAGAGAGAAATGGAGAGAGGAGGGGAAGACAGAGAGAGGGAGAGAAAGACAGACACCTGCAGACCTGCTTCACCGCTTGTGAAGCGACTCCCCTGCAGGTAGGGAACCGGGGGCTTGAACCGGAGTCCGTACGCCGGTCCTTGTGCTTTAGCGCCACGTGCGCTTAACTCGCTGCGCTACTACCTGACTCCCCTAATTGAATTTTTGACCTTGAGTATCTTCAACTCTGGAGCCTGTCCCGAGGTGAACTGGAAAGTGATGGGGTGACGGGGGTAGGGTGTGATGCTCTCCCCCACCCAACCCTGCATTTCAGAGCCATCCCCACAAGATGCTGACTGTCTCCTAAATGTCCCCAATCCCACCCAGTCTTCCCAATTCAGCTCCCTCATGGCTGCTCCCAGCTGACCAAGAACCAGGTCTGGCTCAAGGAGAGATGGCAGATAAGGTCTTGGACAAGGACTCAGCCTTGGAGTAGGTTTTGCCAACATCCAAAGAGATTTGTTCCAGGATCTCAGCGAATCCTCCTGGAGCAACAGCCCAGGCAGGAGACTGTGGGTCCAGAGAGAATGTCACCCTTCACCTTGCTCCAGCATCCCACTGTTGAGGGAAACAAACACTCCAGAGCACAGAGCCAGCAGATGCCAGCAGACATGTTCAAGATGTCTGGTACTGCCCAGCAGCCTCGATTCTCCAATGATTCTCTCTTCCTCCTGCTCCTGTGTCTGACTTACCTCCTGCCTTGCCAGCCCAGGCAGGGCAGCCCCCCCCCCAGCCCCTGAACCCCACCCTTCTCCTCAAAGCCTCTCACAAATGAGATGCTAATTTATACCCCTCCCTGGCCTCCTGGTAGATTCCTGGCCTAGCTCGCCTGGTGCTGCCTGCATGCCAAGTGCTTCATTAGCCAGGAAAGAAGGCTGTCACCCTCCTTAATCTGCTTCTCGCCAGTGACCTTCAGAAACCAGGCACCCTCTGAGGTTGGGGGCCTGGGAGGGAGGGAGTGACAATCAATTATGGCCCGGCCTCCGCAGATGATGTCGAATGGATTTCTCGCTCAGAAAAGCGCGTTCAAAAAGCAACTAATGGAACGGATCATCAATTTGTTTGAATACACATCTAATCAGATTAGGAGGGGCCGGAGCCACTAAGGCAGCCAGTGCAACTGAACCCGGACATGGCCCTGAGGGAACTGTAAATGCGGTGAAGGGGTTTGGCTTGGGAAGACGGTGTGCGCCCCAGACCCACCAAGCAGCCAGCTGGGCCCACAGTACATCCAGCAAAAGCCACAGAGCAAAGAAGGATGAGTCACGTAGATGCCACAAGCACTGGGCTAGTGCTTCCCGCTTTTCTGTAGCCCTAGTCTTGGGCACAGAGATCAAAAGACAATGGTAACGCTTCAGGAAATGAATGAATGAATAAATGAATGAATGGGGGTTGGGGAGGTGGCATAATGGTTATGCAAAAGGCTTTTGTGCTTGAGGCTCCAAGTTTACAGGTTCAATCCTCAGCACCACCATAAACCAGTGTGGGGCAGTGCTTTGGTAAAATAAAATAAAATAAAATAAATAGGAGATGGTGAAGAAGGAGGAGCAGGAGAGGGAGTAGGAGGAGGAAGAGGAGGACGAAGATGATGATGAAGAAAGAGGAGTAAGGAGGAGGAGAAGGAGGAGAAGAAGGAAGAGAAGGAGACAGAGGAGGAAGAAAAGGAAGAGGAGGAGGAGGAGGAGCAGGAGGAGGAGAGGTGGAAGAGTCGCAGAAGCAGCAGTTCACGAATGAGACTCAAGGGTGGAAACAACTTCTAGGCCAGGACTAGCTGGTGCCTGCACAGGGTTGAACAGTGTTCCCCTGTCCCCAGAGGTCCAGAATGACATCCTACTCAGAAGACATGAGTAAGAAGCGGTCGTGTGGGAGCTGGGATTATATAGCTGCTATCCCTATAAGGGGAAAAGAGACACAGAAACAGAAACTCTCAGGGAGAAAGCCACATGAAGATGAAGCAGAGGAGAGAGAAAGGAAACACCAAGGAGTGATGCCCAGAGCTACCCGGAGTTGGAAGAGGCAGGAGGTCTTTACTGCAGCCTTCATGTGGGGCTGCACTTAGCAGAGAGGTGTCAGGTCCAGGCTGGCCAGACCCAAGACCGTGCACTTCCGGTCGTCGCACTGCATCATGGGAATCAGGCACTGGGCCTCTGGTTTCCAGGCCAGTGTGGCAGTTTTGGGGGAAGCCTTAGCCCCCACATCCTGTCTCTCCAGGTGTGCAGGTATGGACAAATAGTATTTTTTAACCGCCCCCCCCCCCCCGCCCAGTCTTCATCGCTTTAGCAGATGAAACAGGAAGAGATGCAGGTCAGGAGGAAGATGGGATGAGACTGTGATTGTGAACCTAGACTGTCCTGTGCCTGGCCCAGAGCAGGAGTTCTACCAATGTTCCCTTTTCTCTCCAACACAAAAGAGTGACTGTTCCTACCAGGGAGGATGGCCTATCTATCATCGTCAGAGATGGCTGGTTCAAGAGCTACCTTCCTTTTTGAATTCAGAGTTAGGAAACTGTAAGTTACTATGCTGACTTAAGAAATGGCACAGCTGGGGCCAGGCAGTGGCGCACCTGGTTAAGTGCACATAGTACAAAGTGTAAGAACCCAGGTTTGAGGCCCCAGCTCAACCCCCCAACCCCCTGCTACTGGGCTGTCAGAAGAGGCAAGAGTTAGTCCCCAGAGTCTTCAGAGGGAGTGTGGCTTCACACATCCGTTCTGGTCTTCCAACCCAAGAAGAGAGTGGATTTTGCTGGTGGACACCAGTTTGTGGCCCTTTGTAGGGGCAGCCCCAGGAAACCTATGCAGTGCCTTTGGAAAACCTCTGTCTGTGATTCCAGAAGGCGGCCTGGAGCCATAGGAAGCAAGTTTGGAGCCCTGATGAGTCCTGCCCTGATGGCCAATGTGTCCTTCTGAGACACAACCCTCTGCCATGACCCGGGGCCTCTGCTGGTGCCAACTCTAATCCCATAGAGCCTTTCCTGCTCTTCTGTGCTGGAACAAAGCCGGGATTATACCCACAATTGCTCTGCCCTGTGCCCCTTCAAACACCCTGTCTTCTGTCACTGTTTCTGATGCCACCTTCATGCCTCCGTCACTCCCTTATGAGACAGGATGCACTTCATTACCACAGATGTGGGGACTCCCACACCACAGAGTCATCTAAGAAGACGGGACAAGATTCCTCAGGGACCATGCCTCACCCCAGGGCCTGGTGGCAAGTCTGTCATGCGGAAGGATCCATGAATACAGGAGAATTCATGATTGGGAAGGTGGACAAGTAGACTTGGTGTTGAGCTTGGGCAGAACCCTTTTCTTTTCTTTCTTTATTTACTTTTTTTCAGTTTGCCACCAGGGTTATCACTGGTGCTCAGTGCCTAGATGACGCCACCATTCTCCATAGTAATTTTTTTTTGATAGTACATTAAAGAGACAGAGAGAAACAGAGATGGAGAGATGGAGAGATGGAGAAAGACACAGAGGAGAAGCAACTGCAGTACTGCTCCACTGTTCATGAGCTCCTCCCCCCCCCCTGCAGGTTGGGGTCAGGAGCTTACACCTGGTTCCTGGGGCACTGAAACTCGTGCGCTTTACCTGGCGGCCCATCCTCACATCCTTCTTGAGGGCATCTCTATGTCTCCCTCTGGCTTGGATGTGACAGTACCTGAGTAGCAGGGAGGAGTATGACCTTGTTAAGTCCTGGAGTGAAACTGCCTGGGTGCAAACCCAGTCTTTAAACTCTTGAGCTGGGAGTCGGGCGGTAGCACAGCGGTTTAAGCGCACGTGGCATAGAGTGCAAGGGCCGGCGTAAGGGTCCCGGTTCGAGCCCCTGGCTCCCCACCTGCAGGGGAGTCGCTTCGCAGGCGGTGAAGCAGGTCTGCAGGTGTCTATCTTTCTCTCCCCCTCTCTGTCTTCCCCTCCTGTCTCCATTTCTATCTGTCCTCTCCAATAACAATGACAGCTTTAACAACAACAATAACTACAACAAGCACAACAAGGGCAACAAAATGGGAAAAATGGCCTCCAGGAGCAGTGGATTCGTAGTGCAGGCACCGAGCCCCAGGAATAACCCTGGAGGAAAAAAAAAAACAAGAAAATCTCTTGAGCTATGTGTTCCTGGGCCGCTCTCTGCAACCCCGCCACCTCTCAGCTTCCCAACTGAAAAATGCTATCATGTTTATGCCCCCCTCACAGGCTATAAAAGGGGCAAGAGCTTGGGGCCAGTGTCTACACCCAGAACCCCCGCAGAGGGAGCTACTCTTCCTCCTCCTCCTCGTTTGGCCTCACTCCCGCAGCCCAGCTCACAGCGAGGGCCTTCTGCCTGAGACCACACAAGTCAATAATGCCAAAGCAGCCCCAGCCTTGTGTGGAAAAAAAGATGGCTCTCATTTCTGATGGGGTTATTTTGCAATTAACAAGGGCAAGGGAGCCCTGGTGAGTACTTTAGCAGGAAGGTTCAGAGATCAAACTTAGACCACTGATGGGACTATTCGTGCCTAACGGTACTGTTATCATCTTGACGTGCTCAGATTCATCTGAGTCATAAAAATGGTGATGACAACATTATCACTAACTCCTGGAATTCTTCCCCCCAAAAAGAAGCCTGGTGAGGCTGCACGGATAACACTTGCCTTCCTTCCCCTTGGTGACCCTGAAGTGGGATACCTGCTCGGAGAAGCTCTTCATAATTGGGACTGGAGGTCCCTGGAGGACAAGGGTCTTGCCAAAGTTTAGTTTTGGGGGGTCAGCTGCTAGACCAGGAATCAGCTGTCCCATGAAGTCTTGTCCCTCTTGGCCTCCGCCAGTCCCCTGATGTTTGCTCTTGAAAACTGCTCAGCACAGAGCCCCCCTAAGCCTGGGGACTCTGGTGACAGGGCAGCACCAGCACTCCACTTGGTTTGGGAAGCCAACATAAAGGGCTCAGGAGCCCACAGGTGTTGCTAACTGCCCACAGCCTGGGGGTGTCCACTGTCCGACCCCCATTGGTCAATAGTGACGTCATCAGACACAGAGTAAGGAAGGGGCAAGCCCCACGCGCTGGGTGGCATACTTTAGAGCACAGCCACCTTATAAGGGAGCGGGTGCCACAGGCCAGGGCCCAGGAGCAGGGGCTACCGGCTCAGGCCCTCCCACCCTCAGATGGAGGTTTCCCGCCTAATTTTAGTGGCTTCTCCACCTACTCTTTCCAGCACGGGGTGGGGCAGCCAAGCCAGGCAGAGGGCAGAGAAGGGGAGGCTTGTTAGAGCTTGGTGCACACCAAGCCCCTGTGCTTTCTCAGTTAAGCCCCCAGCCAGTCATTACTGCTGCTCTTATATCTCTCGCCTCTGACGCTCAGAGAAAAGAGGCATGAGGTCAGGGGCAAGTCAGAGCTGGGCTTCGAACCCACGGCTCTATGAGCCCTCAGATCTGCCCTGGGGTCAGCAGGCATTTGGATCACAGAGAAGAAGGAGCTGGTGCTGAGCCTGGGGGAGGCAGGGAGGGAGAAAACCAGCTGCTTTTCATGCAGAGGCTGAGAGATGGAACCCGGCGCCGAGTAGGAAGGCACATTCATCAGGCTGGTGACCCCGGTGTGCCGGCGCTTTGTGGCGTGTAACAAAGACTGCAGAGCAGAAAATTGGAGTTCAATTTGCCGTCCATCCCGCACAGCGCTCAGCCCATTCCAGTCCCCGGCAGGCACCTCCGCGCTTCATCATAAATAATAACACCACGCGGCTCTATGGCCCTTTCAGCAGTTACAGGCCCCGAGCAATTTACAAGTTAGGTTATACACAGAGGTCTGCACACGCCGGCCGGCTGGCACAAGTGACTGCGGGTTACCCAACGGGGGCCACAGCCAGGCTGGAGGGATGGGGTACTGGTTGACCCTGCAGGCTGGGACTGGCCCCTGCCCCAGGGCTCAGCCTGATGGCTTCTCTGCCTCCCTTTCCCTGAAGCCCTCATGACAGGAAGTTCACTAGGTCTGGATACCAGGCAGGCCCGGGGGGATGGCGCTGGCTGGGCCCAGTGTAGGGCCCCTACTTGGTGTCCTGTTTACAGAGAGGTCTGGCCCTCCTGCCATCCACACCATGCCTCTCCATTCCTCCCCTGTGAGCATTCAGGGGGGTGAGGGGGTGCCAAGGTAGCTGAGACCCACTAGCTCAGTCTCCCACAGAATGATGAGCTGGCTGAGACCCACAGACATGGGCCCCCGGGCTGCATAGCAGCTCTGAACTGAGCAGACTGTCAACTCCATGGGGGCGAGGGGGGGGGTGGGTGGGAGGGGGAGCTGCTGAGGGGCCAGAGGAGGGAGCTTCCTTGAGAACAGCTGGGAAAGCATCCAGGAGGCAGGGGCTTAGGGGCCACAGCTCCAGTCACAGCTTCTGCCTCTTTTCATCAAAAAAAGAAGGCTGATCATGTTAAGAGAGATAAGTCAGAAACAAAAGGATGGATAAATATGGGATGATCTCACTCACAGACAGAAGTTGAAAAACAAGATCAGCAGGGAAAACACAAAGCAGAACTTGGACTGGGTCTGGTGTATTGCACCAAAGTCAAAGACTCTGGGGTGGGGGTGGGGGGTTCAGGTCCTGGAACATGAGGGCAGAGGAGGACCTAGTGGGGATTGAATTGTTATATAGAAAACTGGGAAATGTTACCCATGCACAAACTATTGTATTTTACTGTTGACTGTAAACCATTAATGCCCCAATAGATTTTTTTTAAAAAAAAAAAGAAAAAGAAAAAGAAAAAAGCAAAACAGAAGGCTGGTGAAATAGCTCACCGGGATAGCGAGCTGCTTTCCCCATGAAGCAGTTCGAGTCTGGGGTCCACCACAGAGAGGGAAACTTTGGTGTTGTGGCCTCTTCCATTTTCTTTCTCTTTCAGGTTTATTTTATTAAAAAATTTTTTTTGTATTATCTTTATGCAGAGAGAAAGAAGAGGAAGGAGAAGGAGGAGGAAAAGGAGGAGAAGAAAAAAGAGGAGGAAAAACAAAAACAAAAGTGAGGTCACAACTGTGTAAGTCCAGACACAGGAAAGAGTCCAGATTAGACAAACCCACAGACAGCACATGGGTGGGTAACTGTGAGTGGAGGCGGGGTTGGGGGCTACCTGCCTAATGGACAGAGCATTTCCTTTTATGGGGGGCATGAAACAGACTGGGCTAAGTAGTGGTGGCAGGGGCACGGCATCATGAATGTATTAAACTCCACTGAACTGTTCACAAATGGTTAATTGTACAGAGGCAAGACATCCCAGTGAGAAAAGCACCAACTGCAGCTGGTTCAGCGTTTCCCCCGCCTGTCTCCCCACTTCTGATCCCCACCTGCGGCCCCCATGCTGCCCTTTGAGGATGGCAGAGCCCCCAAGTCCTCCTTCCTGTCCTGCGAGGCCCCAGGGCCCCCCTGCCCCCCACAGCCTTTCCTGATCCCTTCTGAGTCTTTGCTGCCATTCTTGGCATCTCCTATGAGGAAGTGTCTCCCATGGGTCTGTGCTGGCTCATCGGGGTAGGGTGGGGGTGGCGAGTCTCGTGAGGGTGGGGCTGGCACCTCTCCTACCTGCAAGTGAACCCCTCTCCAGCCAGTGTCTGAGTCAACCAATCCTTTGGTTATTTACTTATTTTTTGATAGAGGGTGAGAGACACACACACAGAGAAAGGAGAGAGAGGCAGAGAGGCAAAGAGAAAGACACTGGTAGCACTGACCCACTGTTTATGAAGCATTCCCCAGGCATGTGGGAATTGAGGGGCTTGAACCCAGGTCTTTAGTATATAGTGATGTGTGTGGTGTGTGCTCTGGCAGGTGAGTCACCCCCCAGCCCTTTTGAACAGTTTTTTTTTTGCCTCCAGGGTTATCGATGGGGCTCAGTGCCAGCTCTAGGAATCCACCGTTCCTGCTTGGCCATCCTCCCCCCCCCCCCCCATTTTATAGGACAGGACAGAGAGAAATTGAGAAAGGAGGGGAGATAGAGAGGCAGAGAGAAATAGAGACACCTGCAGACCTGCTTCACTGCTTGTGAAGTGTCCCCCCCCCCCAACTCCATAGGTGAAAAGCCAGAAACTCGAACCCGGGTCTTTGCATGGGTCCTAACATTTAGTACTCTGTGAGCACCACTGCCCAGCCCCTTTGAGCAGTCCTTTGAAAGAAATGCCTTTTGGTTATCAGGAAAGAGATACCAGAGAACACTGCTGTCACTCATGAACCTTACCTGCTCCTGTCTTTGTCTTTCGGTCTTGGGGACTGGAACTCAGGGCCCCGGCCACTCAAGGCATGTTGCTCTACTGCCCCGAGCCACCTCCTGGACCCAGGTTAGAGTCACAGGCCACTTGGAAAGAGTACAGAAATCCCCACGTCTACATTTACAAAGGACTCCCCATGAGTCCACGCCTAAATTTCCTGAGCTGTGATAAGAACTAATGAAACCGAGTTTCCTGCTGACTGAGTGGTTTAGCGCTTAGTTGCAGGCTCTTAACTCCCCCCCCCCCCCCCCCCCCGCCCCGCCTAACCAGCATAGCAGGAGGGAGAGTAAGCTTCACCAATCAGAGGGGTGACAGAGGCTGACACAACTGCCAGCACCCATAACTGGGGAGATGAGGGTGGGCTGCAAGTCTTTTTTTTTTTAATTCTTTTAACCAGAACACTGCTCAGCTCTGGCTTATGGAGGTAAAGGGGATTCAACCTGGGACTTTGGAGACTCAGACATGAGAGTCTCTGCATAACCATTATGCTGTCTACCCTCACCCTCCAAGTCTGTTTCTTCCTCTTCCAGCAGCACCAGGCCAAGACAGAGCACGAGCTCCAAGCACGAGCTCCAAGGACAGAGCACGAGCTCCAAAGGCAGGCAGGCACACCTCAGAAGTGGGGAACAGGTCACCCCAAATTCTAAGCAAGAGGAGGTGGAGCATCCGGGCTCTGGCCTGCCGTCAGCCTTGTCTGCCCTGGCTGGGCTGTCTGTCTGTCCCAGTGGCAGGTGATTTTTCTCGGGAGTCCAGACATAGCCTGTCCCATCTGCTTGGGGGTAACAGAGGAAAGAAAGAGGGTGGAGTGGGGTTGGGGCAGAAGGCAGGCGCCTGCCCCTACCACCCCCCCCTTCACCCCTGCCCCTCCCTGTTCCAGGGACCTGAACCCATCACCCCTTCGTGTAAACCAGCTGGGCTCCCTGCCCTGCCTTTCTGCTCTGTCACTTTGAAAACCTAGACAGAGCCCATCTGTTGGGTGTTCAATGTGGTCAAACCAGAATCTGTAGGAGGGCACCTCGGCATCTGGACTCGGCTGTAGATGCCTGACGGCACCGTGCTCTATAGGATGCCACGTCTCCAGAGAGAAGCAGGCTACCCAGGCCCCTCAAGGAAAGCTCAGACCAGGCGCCAGATACTAAGGGGCAGAGAGATGGAGACACAAGGAGTTCGTACTGATGACAGCAGACCCAGAATAGCCGACCACAGTGCTGGGCCCTGCCCCTCCCGCGTGTGGGCTGAGGGGAACAGCAGCTGGGAGGCTGGGCAGCAAAGCCCTGGACCACATGCCAGCTCTGCCCCTAATGGGCCCCCTCAGTCCCCCCTCCCCACCCATAAACTCTGAGCATCTCCAGTGGGAAGCACATTTACCTTGCCCAACCTCTCTTGCTGGCAAAGGGGGAAACTGAGGCAGAGGAGCTAAAATATTTCCTAGGGGGTCAGGCAGTGGCACACCTGGTTAAGCACCAGGGCACAAGGACCTAGATTCAAGCCCCTGGTCCCCACCTGCAGGGGGAAAGCTTCATGGGTGCTGAAGCAGGGCTGCAGGTGTCTCTCTGTCTATCTCCTCCTCTCCTCTCAATTCTTGTCTCTGTTCAATAATAAATAAATAAAATAAATAAAGATTTCCAAGTACCGGTCTCAAGTGGTAGCTCTACTATTATTATTTTATTATATCTGACAGAACAGAGAGAAATTGAGAGGGAGGGGGAGACAGAGAGACACCTGCAGCCCTGTTTCACTACTTGTGAAGCTTCCCCCCTGCGGGTGAGGACCAGGGGTTTGAACCTGGGTCCTTGTGCATTGTAGTATGTGCACTTAATCCAGTGCGCCACTACCCGGCCCCCTCATGAGATCGCTCTTGACCTCATTTCTTCTATCTACACCGTCCTCTCCCCCACCTGCTTTCTGCACCTGTGTTTCTTGGGATAGACAGCATAGGCTTCAAGAGTCCCTACCCCATCCCGGCCCCAGGAGGCCATGCTTCCTTTCTCAATGAGGCAAGGTCTGGGGGTTCCGGAATGGTCTCTGTGGACTCTGCTATAGTCCTTGATGCCCTCCACCCCTGCCAAATCAAAGATACTAAAGCCCTAACGCTGGTGAAGATGACCTGACTGGAGAGGGAAGTCTTTGCAGATGTGATTGAGTTAAATAACACAATTTCATATGTGAGCTTAATATGGTTGGGGGGGGGGTTGGGGGGAGCGGGTCCTGAGCCATGGGGAAATACAGAGGCAGACACTGGCATGGCACAGCTCTAAGGCCTGCATGCTGACAACACCACAAAGCAGACAAGGTGAAAGGGTTGACTCCTTCACAGCCTTCAGAAAACCAGGCTCTGCTAACATCTTGACTTTGGACTTCTGCACCCCCCCCCACCACCCCAAACTGTGAGACAAGACATTTTGGTTGTGGTAGGTCACCTGGTTGTGGGCACTGCACTGTGTCAGCCCTGTGCCCCTCACCCCTGTGCCATAAGCTAGCACTGAGTAGAACCCTCTCCTCTAACGGGAGTTCAGAGACCAGTCAGGGGAACTGAACCCCACTCTGGTGTTACATGCATGTGGATTATCATGCCCCCTCCCCCCTGTGCTTCTAAATGTCCCATTGGAGACATATCGCAGCTACTTTTATTATTATTATTATTATTATTATTATTTGATAAGACAGAGGGAAACTGAGAGGGGGAGGGAATAAAGGGGAGAGGGAGAGACACCTGCCGCACTGCTTCACTGCTCATGAAGCTTCCCTCCCTGCAGGATGGGACCAGGGGACGGCTTGATCCTGGGTCCCTGCACATGGTAATGTGTGCACTCAGCCAAGAGCACCACTGCCCAACCCCTTTGGTCACTTTGCTTTCATCTAAACCTGGTTTCCCGTTCAGCATATGAGCTGGGTGCTGAACCAAGGACTGAGGGAGACGAGTTCTTTCATTCCCAAGGTCATTGGCACTCAGCCGGCCTGCTCTGGCCTGTCACCTCTCCCGACCCATATGGTCACTCTTGCCTGTATAGGCCTCCACTTGCCGTTGCGGGCCCGGTGTGTGCCCACCACCCCAGCCCAGCAAATGTCACCGATGACGTCCTTCTCAGCAGCAAGTGTGGCAGTCTGATTGGCAGCTTGGCAAGAGGCCCCGCATGATTGATGGCCCTGAAAAGCCATTTCCAAGTTATTCCCCGGAAGCTGGGCCTTTCTGGGAAGGGGAGCAGCCCCTCCACCGCCTGCCCATGCCCGTCAGCTCCCCTGTTCCCCAAGTGACAGGCACACGGGGACGGGTGAGTTGGATGTGAAGCTTTCAGGGACTCTGGAAGTGAGGGTGTTCCTTGTTCCCTGTTCAAAGAGAGGGCAGTCCCATACTCACTGCTTCTCCCCTCTGGATCATTGGGGAAGGAACCCCAGACCACAGCCTCACACCTGCGGGCCCAGCCTCTGTCTGTGGTTCTGAGGGACAGGCGTTTCCACACTCTGTGGTACCCTCTGAGCCCAGGTAGGTATGACTCCCATTACACAGAGAGAAGAGCTGATACTCCCAGCCTTGGCTATGCTGCTGGTGGCCAGTGTGGGTGCTGAGACTGGAATGAAGTCCACACTCCTTTCTCTACGGTACATGCAGTGGGTTGGGGAGACAGGGGAGGTCCCCAGCAGAAGCCAAATTGTCACACAGCACACGGCTGAGGCTGCTAAGAGACCCACTACCCCAAGACCCATGTGGCCTTGGGTCAAGTAGGACACCTCTCCCAGACTCATCTCCCTTTACTGCATGGCCTGGCATATTCCTGGTCCTTCCCTCCTCAGGGGGCACAGAGGAGAGAGTTGGTATTTGATGTGAGAAGCATCCTGTCCCAAGAGAGACTTCCCATGATGCACAGGAGAGGACACGTCCCAGAAGCTGCCTTCAAAGGGTTGTGGTCGGCCAGGTGCCAGGAGCCCTCTGCTCACTGTTTGGCAGTGCCTAGGCCTGGGTCTTCAGGGGGCAAGTCAGAATGCAGGGCTTGGCAATGGGCAAACCCAGCATGAGGAAGGGAGGAGGGGAGGGGGTTCCAGGAATGCGACAAGTTACTGGAAAGGACAGTAAATTAATGTAATAGGACCGTTAGGCTGATGACAAGGGATAAAACATGTGATCCAAAAAAATCCCATGGGGAACTGTCAAAAGGATGAATGAGAAGGCAAGATGGAATGAGAGGAAAATGGGAGGGGGGAGTCTAAGGGGGACACAGTGGACGGAGGCTTGACCTGTGCTCCTGACCTTCTCATCATCTCCCTCCCAGAGCCTCACTCACCCCTCCCCTGGAACCAGCTCTCTCTCTGCAGCAGGCACAAAGCTTTCTCCCCAGATGACCCTGCAGGGGCCCCTTCAGCCCCAGCTTGATGCCCCCCACTCCTGTTGCCCATGGCTCCTCCTCCTTCCCCACCTGCCAGGAAGGCCCCTCAGCTGGTACCCGGCCCCCTACCGCGAGGTTTTAGGTGCCCTCGACTCCTTCCTCACACAGAAGCTCTTGTCATGAAGTTCACATTTCATTCATTAATTCATGTGTAGATTCATTCACTCAACGCTTGATTTGCTAATCAGCAAATCAAGTTTTAATCACACTTAAAAAAAATTAGCCTGGGGCCAGGTGGTGGCCCACCTGGTTAAGTGCACATGTTATACTGCACAAGGTCCCGGGTTCAAGTCTCTCTCCCTCTCTATCTCCCCGGCCCTCTTGATTTCTGGCTGTCTCTATCCAACAAATAAATAAAGATAATAAAAGTAAATTAAAAAATATTAACCCAGAGTGTCCTGCATGCAACTTATGTGACCTACTGATGGGCCATTTTCCTGGACCTGGTATATGTTTTTATGAGAAGAAGGAGGAGGAGGAAGAGAAGGAAGTGGGGGACAGAGGAGAAGAGAGAGGGAGGGAGGGAGAGAGAATGAGAGAAAGAGAACACCAACACACCGCTCCACCATCATGGAGCTCCATCCACCTCTGTCCTTGCCTTGTGTGCCCATGTGGGGCCAGCACTTGAACTCAGGACCTCCCATGTAGAAGCCATGATCTCTGCCCGCTGAACCACCTCCAGGGGCCAGCACATTCTCTCTGAGCCTGAGTCTCCACTCCTTGTCAGGAGATGTCACATGACCCAGGGAGCCTGGGCCCTCCATGCAGCTCTCTGGCACATGGGAACGTGGGTGACAATCTGCAGCTGAAGCTCATGGCACATCGGGCCCACAGAGGAGATGAACAAGCAGGCCACAAAGGACCCACAGGGAAGAAGGCTCCAGTAGGGGCTGGAGGGAGGCAGGATCTGCCTATGCACCGGGAAGAGGGAGTGGGATACCCAGAGGAGCTGTTTGTGCAACACCTGGGAGACATGAGGACAGTAGCTGCTGGGAGCACCAGGCGCATCGGCAAGACATGACGGGTGGGGCAGGGTGTGGGGGGACAGGGTGGAGGAGGTCAGGCTGTCACAGAGGTCAGACATAGCACTGTGGCCCCCAGAGCAGGGCTGTGCAGGGCAAACCTGGGGTGTAGTTCAGGGCAAACCTGGAGTGTAGTCTGAACTCTCCAATTAGGAGCTTGAGCAAGTCACTTAATCCTTTTGAGCTGGCGTCGTCCTTTGAGGAGAATGAGATGATGATAGCAAGTGACTCAAAGAACTCTGGCAAAGGAAAAAAAAATAATAACATGCAGAGGTGTCTTGCAGCATGGTTTCTGGGCTCTAAATGAATGAATGAGTGAATGAGTGGTCAGGTTGGAGGTCTGGGGAAGAAAGGGTTTATTTATGCGCTGTGCTCAGGAGTGCAGATATCATCCTGAGGGCAGGGGAGAGGCCCTGTGAGTGTGAGTGTGAGCAGGTGTGAGGATGGGCATCTCTGTGCCCATGAGTGTGAGTGTCTGTTGTGTTGGTGTGTGTGAGTGGTGACTAGCTGGAGATGAGTGTGTGGGCATGTGTACGTGAGTTGTGTCTGGGAGTGTGAGTGTGTGTAAGAATATCAGTGTTGGGAGTCCGGCGGTAGCGCAGTGGGTTAAGCAAATGTGGAGCAAAACAAGTGCTGTGCAGATGTCCCCTCAGGCTAGTGCCAGTTCCTGTGAGAGTTGGGACGTTCTCGGAGTGCCTTTCCCAACCAATCCTGTCCTGGCTCGTCACTCCTGGTTTTTGCCCTATAAAGCCCTTCTCCTTCCGCCCCTCGCTCTCTTGCCCACTTTTCACTTTGGTGATTAGACGCAGGGAAGGTTTCTGCGCAAGGCGGCCATTTTGGCTAGCTCCACGTGGCCTGAACCACTGCGCTCTCACCAACTCTGAGGGGCCGTGTGAATAAAGAACTGTGTTAGTCAGGCGGTAGAGCAGCGGGTTAAGCACGTGTGGTGCAAAGCGCAAGAACTGTGTTCCCTCTCTGCTCCGGATCTCCTCTCTCTCTCCTCCATGTCACAGCACGACACACAAGGACTGGTGTAAGGATCCTGGTTCAAGCCCCGGCTTCCCACCTGCAGGGGGAGTCGCTTCACAGGCGGTGAAGCAGGTCTGCAGGTGTTTATCTTTCTCTCCCCCTCTGTCTTCCCCTCCTCTCTCCATTTCTCTCTGTCCTATCCAACAACAACAACATCAATAACAACAACAATAATATCTACAACAATAAAACAACAAGGGCAACAAAAGGGAATAAATAAATAAATATTTTAAAAAAGAATATCAGTGTTTCCTTTTTTTAATTTTTATTTTCCCCTTTTGTTACTGTTGTTTTTATTGTTATTGTAGCTATTGACATCATCACTGTTAGATAGGACAGACAAAATGGAGAGAGGAGGGGAAGACAAAGAGGGGGAGAGAAAGACAGACATCGGCAGACCTGCTTCACCTCCTGTGAAGCGACTCCCCTGCAGGTGGTGAGCCGGGGCTCGAACCGGGATCCTTAAGCCAGCTCTTGTGCTTCGCACCACGTGCACTTAATCCACAGCGCTACCGCCCAACTACTTCATTGTTTCCATTTTAAATAACTAAATAAATATCAGAGTGTAGGAGTTGTCAGTGCGCGTGTGTGTGTGCGTGCGTGTGTGCGCATGTGTATGCGCCCACCTGCCCTTGAGAAGGTCTGGGTGGTGGATGTTTGCACAGCCCTTGATTAAGACACCATGAAGGACCCACAACTGCTCAGCACAACATCAAGGTCGTGACTCATTGTCCCTCCCCACTCAGTGAGCACAAATCACAGGCCAGGCCCCGGGACACAAAGAGGCAAGCTGGTCAGAAAGAGCCAGGAGTCAGGCAGTATGGGATGGGATGACTAATCACTGACACTCATCAGTTTTGGTAACTTCAGGAAAAAGGAACCAGGAGGGACGGACAGAGTGGGCTGCTGGGAAATTGTGCAGATGCATTCACATCTGCCATGTTTTCCCCTCAGGCTACTAGTTCCCGTGAGAGTTGGGACATTCTCGGAGTGCCTGTTCCACCATGTTGTGCCCTCAGGACATTGTCTATATCCCCGCGATATCTGGAATGCTTTGGTTACTCCTCCCCCCTCCCATTCTCATGAGAGTTATCATCCTATCCTGGAGTGCTATGGTTACTCCTCCCCCTTCCCATTCTCCTGAAAGCTGCTCCTATAAAAACCCTTCCGCACCTCGCTCTCTTGCCAGCGTTTCACTCCGGTGTTCAGACGCAGGAAAGGTTACTGCGTGAGGCGGCCATTTTCGCTACCTCCACGTGGCCAGACCTGCTTCTCTAGCACCCAACTCTGAGGTGCCAGTGCAAATAAAGATTTGTGTTTCCTCTTCGCTCCGGACCCCCTCTCTCTCTTCTCTGCAGCCCGTGCTCAACAACAGTGGGCCACCCTGATGGGGTGGGGGTTTATCTGGGGAGCTCCGTGGGAGTCATCTGCTTGCTGGTGAACCAGTGGTTCTGCACCAGCCACTGTGCAATGTGCTGGGGCAAGATGTGCCATCTCTGGGCTGAGGGAGTCCAAGTCTAGCAGGAAACACGGGCAACAAGAAAGGGATGGAAGAGCAGAGGAGCCGTGAGGGCGGGTGTCAGGGGGTGGTGAGCAGACAGTGCAAAGGAGAGACACTGCTTCCAAGGTGAGATGCCAGCCCGGACTGAAGCCAGACAGGTGTGGAGAGTGGAGTGACGCTTTGGTGACTCGCCCTCATTCCTCCCTCCAAACAGAAAGAATAGTAAAAGAAGGGCCAGAAGGACAGGGCTCAGGGGGAGCCTTCATGCCTCCCTTCTCCCATGTCTGCTGGACACAGACCCCTCCCCTCAGCGCTCCCAGGAAGTATCTGTTTACAGGGTGGGGACAGAGGACAGAGTCAGTAGGGAGGGCACGTGTCTTTCTGTCCTCCTCTGTGGTTGTGTCCTCTCCTCCTCCATCTTTTTCTCTCCCTCTGTTGACTCCTGGACACTGCGGAGCCCTGATCCATGAGGAGCAGATCGATCTCCGTGGCTCATGCACTCACCTCCACTCCACCACTCCCCTCAAGGTGGAAGTTTTCATTCCTGGGTGAGCTGAGGAGGGAGCGAGAGACCCTGTCACCAGACCTAGTCCCAGAGTCCTTATGAGTCAATCAGAACAGCCACACCCCGGGGCACCAAGCACTGTTGTGAGGGGAGGTTGTGGGCAGACAGTACTGTGCCCTTACCCCAAACCCTGCCTGCTGTGGGGTCCCTGCACTCCACCCCCAACACACACACACACACACACACACACACACACACACACACACACACACACACACACACCTACTTCTGAAGCTCTCTTGGCTCTCAGGGTCTGGGGTACCACTCCCCTCTCTGCTCTCATTTCTGAGTCCTCCTACACTATTTTAGCCATTTGAGCTGCCTATAAACATCTCCTTTGGGGGCCTTTGTTTTCTGTTTAGTCATATGGAGAAAATGTATCCGGGTCCAGAAAGAAAAGGATGCTGGCAGGGGGTGCTCTGGGGGTGGTGACTTAGTTCCTGGCAGGAAGCACTTCTGAGCAGGTGACTGGGAGCCTGCAGTGAGAGCAGAGAGGGTGAAGGGAGCTGAGGTCTAGAGCAGAGGGGGAGGGGAAGACTGGGCTAAAATACTGAAAGGTCTCCTTTGGACCTGTGCCCCTACCCCGCACCCCCACTTCGGGTGACTCTGGGTGATGAATGCCAAGAGAGCAGGGTTGAGATGAAGAGCCGGGTGGCAATTGGTGAGACGAGTGTTGGGCCTGGAGAAGGCATCCCATAGGGGACACTCAGGTGGCCCCTCCAATCCATATTCACCCGACCCTCAGAGCAGACAAAGTCTTTGCAGATGCTGTTAAGATGAGGTCTGCAGGAATTAGGGTGGGCACCACCAGTGACTGGAGGCTGTATTTCTTTTTATTGTTGTTGTAGTTATTATTATTGTTGTTGATGTTGTCATTGTTGGATAGGACAGAGAAATAGAGAGAGGAGGGGAAGACAGAGAGAGGGAAGAGAAAGATATCGACACCTGCAGACCTGTTTCACTGCTTGTGAAGCGACTCCCCTGTAGGTGGGGAGCCGGGGGCTTGAACTGGGATCCCTATGCCGATCCTTGTGCTTTGCGCCACGTGCGCTTAACCCGCTGTGCTACCACCCGACTCCCTGACTGGAGGCTGTTTAAGAAGACCAGGAGACGGTGCAGAGATGCACAGGGGAAGACGGAGTCAGGGGTTGCAGCTTTGCATCTACCAGTCAAGGGACTTTAAGGAGGGCTGGGACCCAACAGAGACTAGGAGAGAGACATGCAACAGGTTGGGCTTCCAGGAGGAACCATCCCTGCCGATACCTTGACTGTGGACTTCAGAATTGTGAGCACCTACATTTCTGGTCTTGACAAAGCCAATTGGAGCAAAACACCGCTCAGCTCTAGTTTATGCCAGTGATTGGAATCAAACCTGGGACCTTTGGCACTTCAGAGTCGATTGTGGAAACCACTGTGCTACCTTCCCAGCAGAGTTTCTGGTTTTGCAAACAGTGACCAGATAGATCAGCAGCCCCAGGGTTGGCAATAAAATAGTGGGAGAAGTGTGTCCTGAAATAAGACTCACAAGCCTGCTCAGTGAAGCTGTGTGGGCTTCTTTGGAGAGCAGGCAAGGAGGAATGGGGGATGTGTAGGATCATCCTTCTACTGACTCAGGTTTTGGCCTGAACAGAGGGCAGAAACCTCTGCTCTCCTCAACTTCCTGCTTCCTTTCTGGCATTCCTAATCTGCTCGTTAGGGTCCCTGGAGTGCTATCAGTCCTACCAACAGGGAGAGGGGCTGCAAGCTGGTGCAGGTCTCAGAGGGACATGAGCAGGTGGGTTGTACAGAAGCACTGATGGAGAATGGCACCGCTATTTGCCCACTGTTTTATTATTATTATTACGGATTTAATAATGATTTACAAAATTACAAGGTAACGGGTACAACTCTGAACTGTTCTCACCACAGTTCTGTGTCCCCAGTCCCTCCATTGGAAGCTATGACAATTCTCCCTAGGTTGCAGATATGGTTTAACTATTATTTTTACAACCATCTGTCTATATTTGTATATACTTGACTTTTTTTTTTCCTCTCCAGGGTTATCGCTGGGGCTCAGTGCTTGCACTATGAATCCACTGCTCCCAAAGGACATTTTTTTTGCCCTTGTTGTTACTGCTGTTGTTGCCGTTGTCGTTATTGGATAGGACAGAGAGAAATGGAGAGGAGGGGAAGACAGAGAGGGGGGAGAGAAAGATAGACGCCTGCAGACCTGCTTCACTGCTTGTGAGGTGACCCCCCTGCACGTGGGAAGCCAGGGGCGCAAACCGGGATCCTTGTGCTGGTCCTTGTGCTTTGCACCATGTGCGCTTAACCCGCGTCGCTACTGCCCGGCCCTCCCCCTCCCCTTTTAAATTACCACCACCAGGGTTATTGCTGGGGCTCAGTGCTGGCACTATGAATCCACCTCTCCCCTGGCAGCCTTTTTTTTCTTTTTTAAATTAAAAAAAGAATGTTTTTTATTAAGTAGGACAGAGAGAAATTGAAAAAGGATGAGGAGACAGAGAGAGGGAGAGAAAGATAGACACCTACACACCTGCTCCACTGCTCATGAAGCAGACCCTCCACAGGTGGGAAGTGTGGGTTCGAACCTGGGTCCTTGCACTTGGTAGTATATGTGCTAAAGGCCACGCACCGCTGCCTGCCCCCTGCTGTAGGGTCCCATCCTCCCTGCTGTGCTCGTCTTTCTCTTCAAGCACCTGGAATGTTGGAATCTCAGAGTTCTGTATTGATCCTTCTCATTCATGTCTTTAAAATTTTAATTATTGTGCTCTGGGAAGTGGCGCAGTGGATAAGGCATTGGATTCTCAACCATGAGGTCCTGAGTTCGATCCTCAGCAGCACAGAACCAGAGTGATGTCTGGTTCTTTCTCTCCTCCTATCTTTCTCATGATAAATAAATTCCTTTAAAATAAAATTTTAATTATTTATGTTTACCAAGAGCAGTGCTCAGCTCTGGCTTATGGTGGTGCTGGGGATTGAATCTGGAACCTCTGATGCCTTAGGCATGAGGAGGAGAGGAAGAACCAGCCATCACTCTGGTACCTGTGCTGCTGGGGATAGAACTCAGGACCTCATGCTTGAGAATCCAATGCCTTATCCACTGTGCCACCTCCCGGAGCACAATAATTAAATGTCTCATGCTAAACTCAGGTCCCTGCAAGCTCATCAAATCCCCCCGATTCTCTTGGACAGTGGGAGCAGCAAGAGCCAGGCATGTAAGCCAGGCATATGGAGGGGTGGTCCCCCACATCCTATTTCCCAGGGAATATTCCTAAAACTAGCAGAACCCTCCCCAATTCCTTTCATTTCTGAGCGGCCTTTATCGCCAGGGCCCTTACAGATCTGCAGGTCATCGCTCATTAGTTTGATCTTGTCGATTACAGGAGTTCCCAAGCAGGCACTTCCTGTTTAAACACTGCATCCAAGATAAAATGCTCCTTAATTAAGCAGACAAAGTCCTTTTTGTTGTTGAACCAGACACAGAGGGGGATATTCTGGAAATTGTGGCTAAAAGCAAGAACTCAAGCACTTGTGGTTTCCCACCAAATCAGGCAGACTGACCCTGGGCCTCTCCGCCCGTCAACCTACTTCCCAGCACCCCAGCTCCCCACCCCCCAGTCCTGGGCACTGCTCTGCCCACCCTCTGGCAGGGAGGTGGCCGCCATCTCTGCTCTAGGACCTCCAGTTGGTTGCCCTGTGGTGACATCTCTTTCTGTAGGTCTGCTGCTGTCCCAGGGTCCAGTGTCACATCTGCCCCAGACAGGGGTCAGCACACCTCAGCCCCCACTCAGCTGCCGTCTCTCTCTACCACGGGACACAGTTCCACGAGCCCCCTTCCACCTTCTGTGTACCCTTGGGAGGCCTTAGGTCTTCTCAAATAGACCACAGCTCCTCAATAGTCCAGCTCGTGTCTACTACTTTTTAATGTTTTTTATTAGTGATTTTTTACATTGTTTTACCAAACCATCAATTTTCCAGTATTTTGACACCCACACATGATGTGTACAAGACACCACACCTCCCACCCAAGTTCTGTGCCCCCCAACCTACTCCCTTCCTTCTTTCTCCTTCCTCCCTCCCTCCCTCCCTCCCTGCTTTCCTTCCTTTCTGTCTTCTTGCTCTTTCTCTCCCTTTTTACAATGTTTCTTTGATGATTATTTATTTATTGGATAGAGACAGCCAGAAATTGAGGAGGGAGGGGGAGATAGGAAAGAGACAGAGACACACCTGCAGCCCTGCCTCCCTCACCACTTGTGAAGCTTTCCTCCTGCAGGTGGATTTGGGGGCTTGAACCTGGGTCCTTGCACATTGTAAACCAACCCTCCCTCCCACCCGCCCTTCCTAGCTTGCTTGCTTGCTTCCTTCCTTTCTTCCTGACAATTTCATTCGCTTTACTCATCTATACAGTACATGAGTGAACTCATCCAGTAGTTAGGCCACACCTCTGTAATGATGTCTTTATATATTTCTTTCTCAGCCTTCATGCATTTATCTCTCCACTGAAGTGGGTGCCTTCCCCTCCCCCCCAGGGAGAGGGGATGTCCATCCCAGGGGATATTTAGTAGTGACTGTCAGTATCTGCTGGGTAGATGGTGCAATGTACCCTATGACCCACAAGGCAACCCCGCCCCCCACAACAGAGTGAACCTACTCCCCATGTCAGTGGCGCCGAGGCTGAGAACCCCTGGTCCACATGCGTCCTCCACCCCCACACCCCAGGGCCTGCCCTGTGCCTGCCCTGTCACTGGTCCTCCACACAGACTGGGGAGTCAACATGAGCACACCTCACCCACCCACGCCTCCCAGTGAAGCCCAATCACTTCTCCACACAGGGATGGGTGGGGAGCACGCTGCCGGCAGACGCCAGGGGCAGGAGGTGTCCAAGACCACCATCCTTCCCGGAGGGGCTGCCTTTTCCAGGATCCAAGGCGGATGCCACCAATTCAGCTAACAAGTTGCCAGGGCTGAGATAACGTTGCCAGACAATGAAATTGCCCTTCTTACCCACTCTGGCTGCCAGCTGAAGAGACACCAAGCCTGTTAATTAGGCCTGTAATGGCAGCCGTGCAGGGGACAATTTTCACAAGGAAAGAATGGGCTGGGGGCAGGGGATTTGTCCCATGGGAGCTGGAGCCCCAGGAGGCTGGACTTTGTCACTTTACAAAGTGGAGAAGACAGCCTCTTGGCCTGATGGCACAGCCTCCCCACCCCACCCCTCAGTGGCGTCTGTCTTCAGCCCTGGGCTCCCCAAGGGCAGGGGACAGATCAGTTAACTCTTGTGGCCTCCGCACTGCCGTCTTGCCAGACAGAGACTTAATAAAGACATTTAATAAAGAGGAATATGGACATCAAAGGGCCTCTCTCTGCTTTCAGGTTCCGCTTCTCTGTTCCTCCTTGCCGGCTCCTTCGATGCACGGGCTCTTGCTTTTCTCTCCTGAAGCTTCTCCCTCCAGCCTTTGGGGGTGCCCTCACCACCACCCCCAACACACGCCTCCACTTCTACCAGGCCAGGTGCAGAGAAGCCCTCTTTTGTGAGTCCCCTCTGGCTGGCAGTGCTGATGGTACTATCCCAACCAGGCCTCTGCATGCTTCTGGCCCTGGAGGCCTGGGCACAGATGGGCTCAGAGCCAGGGCACGCTGGGGAACTCTGTTCATGCCCACTGGCACAGGGATTTGGCTTGGGTTAACAGGCAGGCTGCCGAGGCTGGAGGGATGGCACCTCGGAGCAGGCTAGAACATTTACTGTCTGGCCACTGGGCGGCTGCCAAAGACTCGGCTGTATCCCCAGCGAGGGTGTAAATGGTCTGGGGGAACCCCAGGTCCCTGGACACAGGCCCCAGGGTTCCTGATGTGGACCACTCCTGCCCACACACCTCTCTATCCACACAGCTCGCTGGCTGGGGCACTCAGTGGTTCCACTTGGGTTCACTGGGTGCTCAGAGACATGGAAACCACACGCCTGCCTCCCCCTCAGGCACCACACTCATCTGAAGTCCCCCTGGGCACTGCTATCACCAGCATGAAGCCTGGCTGCCTCCTCCAGTCTGTCCTCCAGCTCCTTCAAGGAAGTGCCTTTCTTGGAGACTCTGCCCCCCAGAAGAAGGGTCATTACTGCTAATGCCTTTTCTCCCCCATCTGTTGTGATTGTTTACACTCCACTTGCTAATTAGAGACTAATTAGCTGGTGCTGAAATTCATCACTTTCCAAACACAACACGGCAGCAGGACAGGCACAGCCCAGGCGGCAACATCTGCACCTCTGCTCCAAGCCAAGTGCCTTCCTGCTGCTCCCCCTCCCAGCCCTCCTCCTCCTCCTTCTCCTCCTCCTTCCTCTCTTTCTCCTCCACTCATCTCTCCTCCCACTCAGTCTTCCAGCCCCACTGCAGGGGTGGGGGTGGGGAGGGCTCTGCTCTTTGATTCAGCACTCTTTTAACAGACCTATAATACAAGCCCAAAGTAAAGATCCAATACATTCCTACTGAATGAATGTCTGTGTGAATGAGGGAATGAATGAATGAATGAATGAATGAATGAATGAATGAGAAGGGGGGTGTGGCTGGGGCAAGGGAAGTGGACTAACCAGCCTGCAGGCATCAGGAGAAAAGGTTGCTCAGAGATCCCAGAAAGGACACTGAGGACCAGGGTCTGGAGCAAGGACTCCCCAGGACAGATCACTCTGGGGATCTAGCACCAAGGCCCTTGCAGTGCTGGGCAAGGGGTGTGGGGCAGGGTGAAGTGGGTGAGGGCACATATACAGGAAGGAGGGGAAAATGACAGATGATGAAGTCACAGAGGGAGGGGCAGGATGACAGACAGAGGCTCTGAGAGGAGGGGAGGCTGGGGGGGCTGAGGAGGGAGTCAGGGCCTGCTGGCTGGCTGGCTGGGATGAGAGGCGTGATCGCATATGGAGAGCTCACGGTCACCAGGGCAGGCAGACTGAAACCATCTATTTGTATGACAGTGGATAATGGAGAGGGCCTGGGCCCTGACCTCCTCTCTCTCATCTTCCAGAAAGCAAGTGCTATTACCCAAAGGCCCCAGCTTCTAATTAGGCTGTAGGCAGGGAGGCCCAGGGGCAGCCCAGCCCCTGGACGCTTTCTGTATCCTCCAGGTCTCCCTGGGGCCTTTCTGTGAGATTAGCCAGCTGCTGGCCAGGGTCCCCTGGGGTCCCGGAGGGCACCAGCCAGAGCCTCCCAAGGCCCTGATCTCAGTTTATGTGGTGGTTTTGTTATGAGCCTGGGCTGCTTCAAGGAAGCCCCAGAGTAGCCTGGAGCCAGGAGGTGGGGACTGCAACCTCCTCTCTGCCCCACTCCCAAAGGCAACATGGGCCACTAAGCTTCACCTTCTAATTAAGAGACAACCACGGGGGGGGGGGGGGTGGCCTTGGGTGGTGTAAGGTCCCCTTGCCCAGCTCTCACCCTTCTCTCCTCCACACTCTCCAAGTCCTGGGCTGGGGATCACCTTCTCCTACTCTCCTAGGAACCTGACCACATGTGCCAACCGGGAACTCAGAGAGGCAGCTGAGACTGGGGTCTGTTTCCCCAGAGGCATCAGGCCCCAAGTCAAGGAGAGGGGGGTGTCACAGAGCCATCCATTCATTGCTTTTCCTCTCTGTTCTTCCTCCCACCCAGGGCCCAGTGATGGGTCCAGTGATGGGTGGGCCCCCTTGGACAGACAAGTCAGCAACTCAGCACAAAGCTGGCTTCTACTGGTCACCATCTCCCTAGGATGGGGGCAGGTGACAAGGGGTCTCTGGGCTCCTTTAGGCTAGGAGGTCATGAATCAGGTGCAAGGGCCAGTCCCTTCTCCTCCCTGGTCTCTACTCCCCCTTCCTGCTGACATTCTAATCTCCAGGCCTTTGGAGCCTCTAATCCCCTCTAATAGGATCAGCATCTCTGTCCCTGCTCTTTATTTACATAATGGGGACATGGCAGCCCTCCTCTGGGGGGATGGGGTGGGAAATGTGGGGTGCAGAACACCCACCTGCCCCCAGGCTTTGGAGACCCCGAAGGTGGGCTTTAACACAGTGCCTCCCAGGGTCTGGGTCTCGGGCTGTGGGCACATGTGTGTGCACATGTACCCATAAGGCACGCCTGGTTCAGGGGGTCTCAGTGGATACTCAGAGGAAGATATTAATCCCTTTTTATGCAAAGAGACGATGGCTCTTAAGCCCCGAGAAATCAAAGTAGAAATGAGAATGCGGCTGGTCCCAGCTCTGCTGCCCTCACCCCTGGCAAATGGACAACCTCTTAACCAGGGAGATAAGCACGGGGGCCAACGGAGCAGCTGTCCAATCTGTGCTGAGCCCACCTGCTTTGGGCCTTCAGAGCCCGTGCTGGCCCTCCCCCTCCTGCCCCAACCCTGGACGTCCCCTCTCCCCTCCTTGTTCCCCAGCCCCCAGGCTTTTATCTCCCCAAGATGGATCTACTGGCCCTGCTCAGGAGGGCTCCTTTTATGGCTCCAGATCTGATAATGGAGACAGGAGTAGGTGTGTGTGTGTGTGTGTGTGTGTGTGTGTGTGGTGTGTGTGTGGTGTGCGTGTGCGTGTGAAGTTAGCAGGGCAGCCGGAGGGTGCGGGCTGGGAGAAAGGGGATTTGGGGGCAGGGAAGGGGGGCTTTTCTGCATGAGGGGCAGGCCCCTGCAGGTGGGCAAGTGTCTGGAGGAGGGGAGGGAGGGAGCAAAGGAAGAAAGAGAGACCCAGCTAGGGTGGGAAATGTCCCCACAGGGGGTTGTGCAGAGGCTCACCTAGTAAAGAGCACAGTACTAAGCACAAGAACCTGCACAAGGATCCCGGTTCTAGCCTTGGCTCCCCACCTGCAGAGGGGGCACTTCATAAGCGGTGAAGCAGGTCTTCAGGTATCTCTTTCTCCCTCCCTCTCTGTCTCCTCCTCCTTTCTCAATTTTTCTCTGTCCTATCCAATAAACAATAAAATAAAAATGTAAAAGATAGTCACAACGAACAGTGGATTCACAATGTCTGCACCAAGCCCCAGAAAGGGCAGGAGCCCTTCTCAATGACCCAACTCTCTTTTTTTATTTTTTAATTTATATTTATTTAATGAGAGAGAGAGAGAGAGAGAGAGAGAGAGAGAGAGAGAGGGAGAGAGATTAAGAGGGATGGGGGAGATAGTGAGGCAAAGAGAAAGAGACTGCAGACAAAGCTTCTTCCCTGCAGGTGGGGACGAGGGACTTGAACGTGGGTCTTTGGACATGGAAAGATGTGTGCTCTAACAAGTGTGCCATGGGCCGGTGCCTTAATGAGACCGTTCTAGGGCATCTCTCATCTAGGGCATCTTGACTCAGTTTTCCCATTTTGAATTCCCTTTGTCCTCTTTCATCTTGCCAGGAGTCACCTGAACCTCTTGCAAATGAAAATGACCCTGTCTGGGACCTGCAGTGTCATGAACCCAGCGAACCTTGTTGGGGTGGGGAGGGCGTGCTTTTACCATTTCCCTAGCAGCAGAAGACAAGGGTGTGGACAGAGAACATCCTTTGGGAGCCAGGGGCTGGTAACTGGCAGAGGAAGCTTCCCCCCCACCCCCAGAGCACAGGGCTGACAGGAGAGCTCTGTGAAGGTTGGATTTAGCATAGACTCACCCAGCTAGACTGCTCTCAAGTAGGCGCTGTGCATGATGTTCTAGACGGGGAAATGGAGGCCCAGAATGATCAGACAACTTCCTCAGAGTCAGTAATCAGTAGATCAAGTGGAGAAAGTCTCCTGAGCTGAAACCCCTCAAGAAGGTTCCCTGTATCTCCTTTGCTTGTGCCCTCACACCCCCACATTCCCTCTCTCTGATCCTTTTGAAGGGGAACACTTAGGGTATCTGCCAGGAGTTCACTGTGGGGGTCCTGGGGCCTTCCATCAGGGTCAGAATCCCACTGGTACAATAGGCAAAGGGCTCTTTGCACAAAAGTACATAAGTAAGTTGACATGCATGGGTGACATGTAGAGAGAAGACTACAGGAGCAAACCACCTTCTGGCCTCATAGTGAACAGTTTCACTCAAGGTCACGACCATGAACGCCTGGGCCATGTGGGTCCACACTGGGCATGCAGTCAGTGGTAATGGTGCAGGCGGGGAGGGGGCAGGAGGTCACATCCATGGAGCACCTACTGCCTGTTACAGACATCTCTTCTCACACGTTAAATGTCTCTGGGAGATGATACTGAAAGCGGTCTACAGTTGCAGTACAATCCCTATCAAAATTCCAACAGCATTTTTTAAAGCAAATTGAACAAGTTCTCCAAAAATCTGTATGGAACCACAAAAGGCCACAAGTTGTTAAAAAACACTTCTGAGAGAAAAGAAAGGAAAATCATGGAGGTATCACACTCCCCAACTTCAGTTTATACTACAAAGCAATGGTAATCAAAACAGCATGGTACTGGAATAAAAATGGACACCTGGATCAATGGAGCAGTGTTGAAAGCAGCCACAGAAATGAGCCAACACACATAAAACCAACTAACATACGACAAATGGGCCCAAACCATTCAATGAGGGTAAAGAAAGCCTCTTCAACAGATGGTGCTGGGATATCTGGACAGCCACGTGTAGAAAGCTGAAGCTAGACTACCACCCAACACCATCCACCAAAGCCAAAGCAAAATGGATTAAAGATCTATACTTACACCAGACTCTAAAATTTATAAAGGAAAATACTGATGAAACTGCAGGAACTTCACGTCAAAGATGTATCTGAAGACTCACTCCCCTGGGTCCGGGCAATGAAAACAAGAGTAAGTAAATGGGATTACATGAAACTAAAACGATTGTCCATATAGAAAGCAAACTACACAAGAATAACCAGGCACATGACTGATATCAAACATCTACACAGAATTGGTACAGATCTACAAAAGAAGCAGAAATAACACACTAAGAAAGTAGGCCAAAGAACTAGACAGTGTTTTCTAAAGAAGAGATGCACATGGACCACATGCACATGAAAAAATGCTCCGCCTCACTTATCATTAGAGAAATGCAAATTAAAACTGAGATTCCCATCTCCCCATCTGAGAGAATGGCTGGCATCAACAAACCAGGAAATGACAGGTGTTGGAGAAGTTGTGGAGAAAAGGGAACTGTGCTCCTATGCTGGTGGGAATGTAAACTGGTACAGCCCCATTGGAAGACTGTCTGGAAATTCCTTAAACAAATAAAAATGGAATTACTGTATGGTACAGCAATACCACTCTTAGGCATTTTTTCAGTGGACACTCAAGCACTAATTAGAAGGGACATATGCACCCACATTCATAGCTGCATTATTCATAATAGCCACAGAGTGGAGGCAGCCTAGATGCCCATCAAGAGATGACTGTTTTAGAGAAGTTATGGCATATATATATATATATATATACATATATATATATATATATATATATATTCCTTGGAATACTACTCTGTAATCAAAAAAATCAAAAAGATGGTATTGTTTCCTTTGGGACAAAATGGATGGAACTGGAGGTGGTGCTGCCTAGTGAAATAAGTAAAGAGATGAAACTTGATTACAGAATGGTTTCACTCATATGTGGAATCTCGAAATCTGAATCACAGGAACTTACCAAAAAAAAAAAAAAGCACACAGAACAGAAGCAAGCCAACTGGAAGACTTGTGAGAATTATGGTGAAGAGAATTTGGGACGTGGGAGGGTGGGGAATACAGGACTTAGGTGGTGGGTGTGGAACTGTACATTGTAATCTTATAACCTTATAACAAACTACTAATAAAAAATAAAATAAATTAAAAAATGACCAGGAGGACTTGGACCAAGGCACACCATTTTCTGGGGGTGGGGGGATGGGGACTGAACAGTTAGGAGCTGAGCGGGCCTGGAAGTCACTATATCTTTTCACTTCCTTCCAGGGGATCCAGCTTCCCACGCATCGGTCTTTATTCTGGTCTCCTGTGCACATGCAGAGTAAGTGAGCCCCTCCCCCCAGGAGGATAGAGACTCCAGGAGCTCAGAGAGAGGACCAGGAAGGGGTGGTCCCCACTGTCCTGAGCAGAACCTGGACTCTCCCCCTGAGATCTATGGCCTCCAAGTCCCAAGACGAGGTGTGACTTTTGCCTCCTCCTTCCCTAGCCCCTCCACCCCACCTCTGAGAGAGTGAAGGAGAAGCCTTGTAATTGGAAATTTGTTTAGCTATCACTCACTGGACAGACTGAGAATTCCCCCTTAAAGAGGAGAAAACACCATCAATGTCCAAATCTCTATCTGTTTCTCTGGAGAAGCCTAAATGCTATTATTCAGTGAGATGGTTACCCAACAGTGTGAATGTGGAGAATGAGGAGTCACTGGTTTGTCATCCAAGGGGAGAGGTCTTGAGAGGTGGGTAGCCCAGGAGGGCTGGGCAGTGAGCTGGGACAGAGATTTGACATTCAGCAGAGCACCAGCCTCCTTGTGCTGAGCAAGAGAGAGAGAGAGAGAGAGAGAGAGAGAGAGAGAGAGGGAGAGAGGTTGGGGGGGGAAGGGAGGGCTATCACAAGGATGTGTGTGGCAGGGCTATAAAGCCTTCTGTCTGAGGAGGAGTGAGAGTCCTGTTGTAGATGAAACTATATTCCCTCAAAAAAAAAAATCTGCAGAAAGCTTTGCCCTAGGTCCCTGGATGTGCTACTTTCTTTAGAAATGGGGTCTTTGTAGATGTGAACAAGCTAAAAGGAGACCTTTAGGGTAAGCTTTAGAGCCAGGGAGACAGCATAATGGTTATGCAGAGACTTTTATGCCTGAGGCTCTGAGGTCTCAGGTTCAACACTCGGCATCAATTGTAAGCCAGAGTTTGAGCAGTGTTCTGATCTATCCTTCTCTCTCATTACAGTAAAAAAAAAAAAAAATTAAAGAGATAAACAGAGAGAGAGAGAGAGAGAGAGAGAGAGAGAGAGAGAGAATGAGGAGAGCACTTTAAACCAGGAGGACTGACTCAGGGAGAAGCTGTTCTCACAGTGGAGACTATGTGACAAAGCTGTGAGCCCAGAGACCTAAGCAGAAGCTGGAGGAGGCCGGGAGGGCATTTGCCAGGGCCCAGAGGGGAGCACCACGCTGGGGAGAGCCTGGCTCCAGAATCTGCTTTGAGAGCAGGAAGAGGAGACACTTCTGCTGTCCTAAGTCTCCTGGCTTGTGGCGGGTCGTGACAGCAGCTCCAGGAAGTTCATACAAGTCCCAAGATGATGTTCTGTCTCCAACTGGATCCTTCTAACCTCCTAACCCACAAGTCTGCAGTGTGTTCTTATCTGGCCCTCTGCTCCTTTTCCTCTAGGGGACTGGGTTGGGGACAGGTGTTCAGGTGGGACAGAGTGTGGGTCCAGGCGATGCCAACACTCTGGTGCTGGGTGGTGGAGATGGTTAGTCAACAATGTGAACGAGGTCTATCAACATCACTGAGCTTCAAAACGGTTAATACGGTAATTTCCATGTTCCGTGTATTTCTACCACAACGAAACAGTATAAAGACAAGGCAGCACCTATTTTCACACCAGCCCACGGGTGAGTGGCTCAAACCAGAGCCTCCTTCCATGGCCGTCAGGTCCACAAGGCCTCCCTGCTCCTCCTCAGTCGTTGTGAGAAGTCACAATGACCCTGCCACCTTTTGCATTTGACCTTGCAGTTACCTGCCTCAGGGCACCTCATGAACCCCCAGCTCTTACCACTCCTTACCCCAGCCTGCTTTCACATGACTCTGGCTCGCCACCCCCTGAGCAGTTCATGTTCCCTCAACTCACAGCGCTTACGGTTCCCTGCCCTATTGTCTATTTATTTATTTATTTATTTATTTCCCCTTTTGTTGCCCTTGTTTTTTTTTTATTGTTGTAGTTATTATTGTTGTTATTGAAGTCATCGTTGTTAGATAGGACAGAGAGAAATGGACAGAGGAGGGGAAGACAGAGAGGGAGAAAGACAGATACCTGCAGACCTGCATGTGAAGTGACTCCCTTGCACTGGACATGGGCATTGACAGGTCGATCCACACCCCCAGGCTGTTTCCATCTTTCCCTAGTGAGGCAGGGCTCTAGGGAGTTGGGGTTCCACGGTACATTGGTGAGGTCATCTGTCCAGTGAATTCAGCTTAGCCCTTTGGGAGCTACTCTCTGCCCTGATCCAGCTTTCTAGTCTTATTTCCAACTCTGACACCATCTCCCCAGATAACACCTTTAACTCACCTGCATGTTAGCTGTCGGGCTCAGGCAAAATTTAGTAAAGTCATGGGCCCCTTGGAATAGACCTTAAATAGACCTACTAGCCTTTGCCAAAATGGAGACCCCAAAGCTCATCTGCTATACTCTCACCTTTAGGTTCCTGATTATTAAACAATGTGTTCTGCCTTATATCTTAATGCTTTTCCAGCCACCAAGTTGCAGATGCCACCAGGACCTCTCCTTAAGGTTGAATGTCATGCACACTCTCCCCATGCTCCCTGGCACCCATGTTTCTGTGGGATGAGATGCAGGCTGTGACCCCTCCTGGACTCCTGAAACCCTTCTGTCCTTCCCCTCCAGTCACCCCATCCCACTGCATGTCTTTGTAGCAATAGGGGGGCCCTGTGGAGAGCTGATTAAGTCACCATCTCAGTAAGACTGTCCTCCTTAACTAATTAATGTTTGTGCATCAAAGACACTGGTGTGTGTGTGTGTGTATGTGTGTGTGTGTGTGTGTGTGTGTGTGTGTGTGTGTGTGTGTGTGTGTGTGTGTGTGTGCTGGGAGGGGGTTAGCCAGGCATAAGGGAGGGAGGGGCCAGATGAGGGATAAACGGGCTCAACATGCCAGTTTCAAGTCAGCAGGACTAGACACAGAGAACAGCTCCCCCCCAATTCCCCCCCAGAAAGCTCCCAGCCCACACCCCAAAGGCTGATTATGAATGTCACGGGGGGGTGGTCAGGGCATGGTGCTACCATTTTCAGCTGCCCCCCAGCTCAAGGGAGTGCTGGGAAGAGAGTCACCTGGTGAACAACGGGAGAGGGCTAAAGTCTCTGCGCAGCCTGGGGTGCCACACTCCCCCTCTCAGGACTGGCTTGGGGATCAGACAAGCTGCGAGGCAGTAGCACTGGCAGAAGGACACTGCAGTATGTGCGTTGGCTTGGGACAGCCACACGTAGACGAGACTCGAGTCCGAGTCCTACCTGCGAAGACACCGGCTATTCCTACAAAGAAAAGAAAGTCACAGAGTGGGAGAGTGGGAGAAAGTGTTTGCAAAAGACATAGTTGATAGGTCTGGTAAATAGAAAAAAAATTTTTAAAAAAGGAAGGGGGCTGGGTGATAGCACACATGGTGCGAAATGCAAGGCCTGGTACAAGGATCCCGGTTCCCGCCCCTGGCTCCCACCTGCAGGGGAGTCGCTTCACATGCAGTGAAGCAGGTCTGCAGGTGTCTATCTTTCTCTCTCCCTCTCTATCTTCCCCATCCCCTCTCAAATTCTGTCCTAGTCAAAAAAATAAAATTAAAAATTAAAAAAAACTGGCCTCTAGGAGCAGTGAATTCGTCGTGCAGGTACCAAGTCCCAGCGATAATAACCCTGGACGCAAAAAAAAAAAAAAAATTCCTGCAACTGATTTGTCATGTACACAGCCCAGATTCGGGCCTGGCTCCTGCCACACTGAAAGAAGCATCTCTCTATCTCTCGCTCCCTTTCTTTCTCTCTCTCGCTCCCTTTTTATTTGAAAGAGTCAGCCCAGAGTGGTGACGCCCTCAAGACAACAACTCTTAAAACTCCTCAGTAAGAAAACAAACAATTTAAATGAACACTGGATCAAAGACCTCACCAAGACTTCTCACCAAGGAGGATATACAGATGATGACTAAGCGAGTGAAAGAGACACCCACATCACATCCCACGCTGCTAGGGGGATGCAGGTGGAACGGACCATAGATACCAACATGCACCTGTGAGATGAGGATGCTGAATGCTGATGAGGATGTCACAACTCTCCCTGTCGCTGAGGGAATCCTGCACTGGAATGTCACACGTTCTTCCAAAACTCAACCTACTCCCACCACACGACCCAGCCAGGACCACATTCCTTGGCATTTGCTTGAGGCATTGGGAAACATGTCCTCACAAAATCCTGCACGGGATTCCTTCACTCATCTTCAACATGTCCTCCACTCAGCGAACGGATTAAACAAGCGGTAATCACCCAGACGGCTGACTATTTATTATTCAGCACCAAGCAGGAAGGCGATATAGCAAGGCAAGAAGAGACACAGCGGGGCCTTGAATGCAACTTGCTGAGTGAAAGCAGCCAGTCTGAAAAGGTTACAGATTACATGGTCCCAACGAACTGACATTCTGGAAGAGGCGAAAGTCTGCAGCTAGTCAGAAGATTCACTGGTTGCCACAGATGAGGGTGGGGGGGGGGGATGAGCAAGAGGAGCCCCCAGGGTTTTTAGAGTAGTGAAACCATGCTGAGAGAGATTACAATGTCATTTATATATTAGCATCATATATATATATACCTCCAGTGTTATCGCTGGGCCTCCGTGCAGGCACTACAAATCCACTGCTCCTGGAGGCCATTTTCCCCATTTATTGGATAGGACAGAGAGAAAATGAGAGGGGATGGGGAGATAGGGAGGGAGAGAGAGAGACACCTGCAGCCCTGCTCTGCAGCTGGTGAAGCCTCCCCCTGCAGGTGGGGAGCCAGAGTCCTTGCACTTAGTATCATGTGCGCTTAACTGGGTGCACCACTGCCCAGCCCTCTCAAGAGTGACCTCTTAGGTGACCTGTGGAGTCTGGGTGACAAGATGCGGCCATTAAGGCCCATCAGCTGTAACAGGTATGCCCCTCTCGTGGGGCTGTTGATGGGTGGGGGTGGGGTTAAATAAAGTCTAGAAAATCACTTTACTTCCTGCTCTATTTTAATATAAACCTCACACTGCTCTAGAAAACAAATAAACAAACAAACAACAACAAAACCCAAATCTTAGGGCATCTAGAAAGATGCCCACAGGAGGGATTTTAGGGGGGAAAGTGACCCAAAGGGCATTTCAGGCCATGGTGGGGGGATGTGGAAAGGAGAAGAGAGAGAGAAGAAGGAGGAGGAAGAGGAAGAGGAGGAGGGGGGTGGGGAGAGGGGAGGGGAGATAGATGGAAGTACTCCAGTGGCCCCCTGCCCTCCTTTCCCCTCCCCAGCCTTGAGGGGGGCCAGCTGAGGCTTTGGCTGCAGTCCACCACCCCTCCCCTCTGGCAGGCAGAGCAGGAGAACCAGTTCATTCATTAGGATGACATGTCTGAGAACATCGCTCAGGGGCCTCGATGGGCCTGGCAGGCAATGGCGGCTTAATGGGCACTTTCGCTCTGAAATGACACCTGGGCCAGCTGTATCTTCCATGGCTTGAGAGGTGCTCAGAGATCTATGGGGCTGCCCCCCTTCCCCTGCAACTTAGGCCAAGGGCGGAGGCAAAGCAGGAAGCCGGATGGCAGGGGAAGATAAGGGGAGGCTGGTGGAGTAACCTCTGGACCAGACCCTCCATAACAGAGTGAGCAGAGCCCTGCAGGGCAGTGTTGGTGAGAGGGATCCTCAAATTCTAGATGCTGAAGGGCCAGGTGGGGTGACTCCTCTGCCTGTCCCCCCCACCCCCAACCCATGTTCCTTTCAGCTTGGACACTGTGAGATTCTTTTCTTTCAAATTTCTTTTAATTTTTTAAAATTTATTTATAAAAAGGAAATATTGACTAAACCATAGGATAAGAGGGCTACAACTTCGCACAGTTCCCATCGCCAGACCTCCCATGCCCTCCTGATAGCTTTCCTATTCTTGATCCCTCTGGGAGTATGGACCCAAGGTCATTGTGGGATGCAGAAGGTAGAAGGTCTGGCTTCTGTAATTGCTTCCCCGCTGAACATGGGCGTTGGTGGGTGGATCCATACTCCCAGCCTGTCTCTCTCTTTCTCTAGTGAGGAAAGGGCTCTGGAGATTCTTTTCTAATGCCCGGCCACTCAAGGACTCAGGAGCAGAGCAGTTCAGGAAGACGTCTGCTTTGTCTACGGTCACACAGCTTGTCAATCGCGGAGAACTTCCCCACAGCCTCGCCCAGCTGGCCCAACACCGTGAGATGCCCACCTCTCCAGCAGCTGCTGTGACAGCGCTCTCCGTGTTTCAGTGAAGACCCTAGCTACCTGCCGAAGAGATGAGTCAAGGACTCCTGTCGCCATGACACCAGGGGCCTCCTCATTGCTGAGACCTGGGGGCACAGGCAGGTGGCCCCCACCCCAGCCCTGCTGCTATCTGGTAAGGGAGTCCTTTCAGTAAGCAAGCAAGTCCTCACCTGTGAGGGGAGCGCTCAGATTGTTGGGAAAAAGAAACCAGTTTTGGAGGAGGGAGGAAGGATGGGAAGGACTGGGATGGGGGTGTGTGTAGGGGGGAAGCTCTGGGACTGTTCATTATTGACGAATTTCACCCCACAGGGCTCGGCGGGTACCCTCTCCCCTTTTGGTAATTTTGGGTTATTTGATTAGCAGTTTGATTTCTTACTCATCATTTATTTGCCGTTTAAAAGCATTCTCCGAGAGCTTGGCCTATGTGGAACCCATGAACTAAGTTAAGGTTCAGCCCCTGCCCGTGAGTTTTGCACAGACAAATGGAAGAAGGGTAGACAGTCAGGGCTTCAAGAAGACACTTATAAAGTGGTAAGGGGCAGGGGCTGGGCTGTGGCACACCTAGTAGTGTACCCATGTTACAATGCACAAGGACCCCGGTTCAGGCCCCTGGCCCCCAACCGCAGTGAGGAAGCTTCACAAGCAGTGAAGCAGGTCTGCAGGTGTTTCTCTGTCTCCATCGATAAATGAATAGCGATAATTTAAATCATTCATTAAAAGGCATCAAAGTGGTATGGGTGGCAGAGAGGCGGGCCGAGGCCATGTGGGGGACCAGTCAGGCAGATGGCTCATGCCACCTCTGACACCAGCTCTCTGGAAAGGTGCCCATCTGTGTCAGAATTGCTGGCACTGAGCTCTGGCAGCTCACTCGGCCTGTCTCTTCTCAACCCCACACTCAGTACCTCCTGGCAGGTGGGCTGCAGTCACCCAGGGTGGGATAGTTATATCAGGGGACTGGGCAGGGATGACAAGAAGCCCTGAGGGGACCGTTAGGTCCTTGCCCACGCTGCTGCTCCTCTGTCCTTTGGCAGGGCCAGAGAGGGTGCTCAGTGCTCAGCAGCGCCATCTAGGTGAGACTTGGGTTGGAGAGGACCTGCACAGCAATGAAATCTGGGGGAAGGAGGCAATCAGAGGATTCAGCCCTAAACAATCCTGAGGTGTTTTTCTTTTTTGTCTTTTTTGTTTTGTTTTGCCTCCTGCCACTGGGGCTCAGTGCTGGAATTATGGATCCACTGTTTCTGGCGGCCTCCCCCCCACCGCCTCCGCTTTTCATTTGATAGGACAGAAAAAAAAAATGAGAGGGGGAGATAGAGAGAGGGAGAGAAGAGATAGATACCTGCAGAACTGCTTCACCGCTCATAAAGCATCTATGCTGGGGTCGCTTCACAGGCGGTGAAGCAGGTCTGCAGGTGTCTGTCTTTCTCTCCCCCTCTCTGTCTTCCCCTCCTCTCTCCATTTCTCTCTGTCCTATCCAACAACAATGACAACAATAATAATAACTACAACAATAAAACAACGAGGGAAACAAAAGTGAATAAATAAATAAACAAATAAATATTTTTAAAAGTCATCCCTGCTAAAGGTGGGATACGGGGGCTCGAACCTGGGTCCTTGCACGTATCCTCATGTGTAGTACTATGTGTGCTTAACCAGGTGCACCACTGCTCGCCCCACCTTACTTTTTTTTAAGTGGGTGTCCTTTACTCATCCATCCCACCTCCTCATTTTATGTATTTGTTATTTGTTGGATAGAGACAGCGAGAAATCGGGAGGGAAGGGAAAGAAGGGGGGGGGGATGGGTGTGTTGGGTTCCTTAGGATATATCCCCAGGAAAGGAACTGAAGGATCAAAGGGTAGGCCCATTTCTAGCCTTCTGAGAGTTCTCCAGACTGCTCTCCACAGGGGTTGGCAGGTGTCCAACAACAGATGAGCGGTCTACATACACAATGGAATACTACTCAGCTATAAAAAATGATGGCTTCACCGTTTTCAGCCCATCTTGGATGAAGCTTGGAAAAAAATCATGTTAAGTGAAATAAGTCAGAAACAGAAGGAGAAATATGGGATGATCTCACTCTCAGGCAGAAGTCGAAAAACAAGATCAGAAGAGAAAACACAAGTAGAACCTGAACTGGAGTCGAATTGGAGTTGAATGAGAGCTGGCATATTGCACCAAAGTAAAAGACTCTGGGGTGGGGGAGGTGGAGAGTACAGGTCCAAAAAGGATGACAGAGGACCTAGTGGGGTTTGTGTTGTTATGATGAAAACTGAGAAATGTTGTACATGTACAAACTACTGTATTTACTGTCAAATAAAAAACATTAATCCTCCAATAAAGAAGTTAAAAGACAGAGAGAGAGAGACACTTGTAGTACTGTTTCACTACTTGTGAAGCTTTCCCCCTACAGGTGGGGACTGGGGGCTTGAACCTGGGTCCTTGCACATAGTAACATGTGGACTCAACAGGTGCAGGACCACCCAGCCCACAATCCTGATCTTTTTTTAAATTATTGTTGTTGTAGTTATTATTGTTGTTGATGTTGTCGTTGTTGGATAGGACAGAGAGAAATGGAGAGAGGAGGGGAAGACAGAGAGGAGGAGAGAAAGATAGACACCTGCAGACCTGCTTCACCACCTGTAAAGCGACTCCCTTGCAGGTGGGGAACCAGGGCTCAAACCGGGATCCTTATGCCGGTCCTTGCACTTTGTGCCACGTGCGCTTAACCCGTTGTGCTACCTTCTGACTCCCGCAATCCTCATCCTAAGAGCAGAAGAGCAGTGACTGTCAGAAAAGGCTCACTAAGAACCACCCCTCGAGACAAGACTCAGGGTTTTCCATCTTCACCCGCCCAGCAGGAACCTTCCCAGAGCCAGACTTCCTTGTTGGACTAGAAGCTCGCTGAGGATGAAAACAAAACCTGAGTAATTTACAACAAGTTTGCTGTCAGCGGCCTGCCGATGCCTGGCAGATTCTTAGCAGCTCGGCGAACATTTGGCAGAGGAATGAATGGATAATTTCTCTGTGCGTACGGGGTGGATGGAGGTGGGGCTGGTTTGCTCCCGGAATCCTGGCACTTGGCAGACTCCAGGGTCTGGTGCAGGCGACTGGGTAACACAGCAGAGGGCGAGGAGGAGAGAGATGCAGGGAAAGGGGCTGGGTGGTGGTGCTCCTGGTGGAACGGACATGTTTGCAAAGCACAAGGTTTGAGCCCCCGGGCGCCACCTGCAGGGGGAAAAGCTTTCTGATTGGTGAAGCAGTGCTGCAGGTGTCTGTCTCCCTTCTTCTCTATTCCTAACTGTCTTATCCAAATAAATAAATAAATAAATAAATAAATAAATAGTAAAAAAATAAATAAGAGATTTGGAGAAGGGAGTCAGGCCAAGGTTGCTCCGCAAGTGCCTCCAAGCTGTGAGACTTCCCGTAAGATACTTCTTGTCAGGAGTCGGGCGGTAGTGCAGCGGGTTAAGAGCAGGTGGCACAAAGCACAATGACCAGCGTTAAGGATCCCGGTTTGAGCCCCCAGCTCCCCACCTGCAGGGGAGTCGCTTCACAGGTGGTGAAGCAGGTCTGCAGGTGTCTATCTTTCTCTCCCCCTCTCTGTCTTCTCCTCCTCTCTCCATTTCTCTCTGTCCTACCTAATACGATGACATCAACTACAACAACAATAATAACTACAAGGGCAACAAAAGGAAATAAATAAATAAAATGTAAAAAAAAAAAGTAAAAATAAAAAAGATAACTTCTTGTCTCTGAGCTTCATTCTCCTCGGTTTGCATGAATGGCAGGAGAACTGAGGAGAGTAAGCCAGCACATAGTATCAACTCAACTAAATTTGGCCTGTGGCTGCCCTGTTACTGAGGGACTGTGCCTGGATTTTCCTGGCTGCTATTCAGCTGCACCATTCAGTCCCGCTCATTATCTGCCTCCTTCCTCCCCTACCTGTCCTGTGCCCAGTTATTTCTGGATTGGGGTGAGCTGACTTGGGGCTGTGCTGGGTGGAGGTCCAGCTAATAAGACTTGGTTTCCACGGACGCCCCAGTGGGGAGGGGGCGCTGTGGCTCCCTCTGGCATCCTGGCCACTCTGCTCTGGGGTTAACGTTCTGTAATGGATTCTGCTGGATGTCATCTCCCCAGCTGGAGCAGGGGTCCTTCACCTGGTCGCCCTTTGTTCAGCTGGGAAAACAGCTCAATCACTACAGAATGAGGTACTGTCCTGGATGGATGGAGCTTCAGAGATTGGTAGCAGAGGGCAAGAGCGGAGGACATGAGCGGCCACTTCCGTGAAAGGCAGAGAGAGAGGCACAGTGCTGAGACTGGGGGACACCGGTGGTCCTCCCCTGAGAAGTGGGAGAAACAGGGAGCCTCGTCCACCCCCCGACCCCACCCCTGCCCAGCCAGCCCCACCCCCACCCAGCTCTCTCTCTAGGCTGCTCACAACTAGGAAAATAGCAAGGACTCGGTTGCTAACACAGATGGGATTTGCGAGAAGGAACTGGTTCCTGGTGATAAGAGGGATGAGACAGCCATAGGGCACACCCCCTCACTTCTCTTTTCCTCTCACCTCCTAGTGTCTACCAGGGCCTCCTCCCAACAGCCGATGTCAGCCTGACGCCTGCTGACCCGGGAGCCTGGGGAACCGGCAAGATGGCCACCTGTGACACAGGCAGGAGACAGAGGGAGGAGGAATAGAACGGTTTTTATTTATTTATTTATTCTGGGATAGAGACAGAAAAATCGAGAGGGAAGAGAAAGATAGCGAATGAGAGACACCTGCAATGCTGTTTCACTGCTTGTGAAGGGGGACCAGGGACTCGAACCTAGGTCCTTGCACATGGTAATATGCTTATTCAACTGGGATTGAACACCACTACTCAGGCCCTGCAAAAGATTTATTTATGAGAAGGAGAGAGAGAGAGAGAGAGAGAGAGAGAGAGAGAGAGAGAGAACAGAACCAGAATTTCACTCTGAGATGCCAGGGAGCGAACTTGGGGCCTCATGCTCAGAAGTCCAGAGCTTTAGCCAGGCTGTAGCACGAAAGGGAGAGCACGGAAGCCAGGACCAGTCATGGAGATGCTCTCACCCTGACTTTCTTCCCTCCTAGAGCTCATCAGACAAAGCTGTGGACAACAGCATCTGGCTCCTACCCAGCTCCCGGTGCCCTGGTGATGAATGTCCAGAGAGAGAAGCGCCTACACCAGGCCCATCCATCAAGCTCCCAGGGTCAGGTTGCTCGGCCAGAGACCTTGCCCAGCAGGACCTTAATCTCTCAGACAAAGAACAGAGCTGCAGCTGAGCGTATGCTATGACATACCAAGGGCAGTTTGGAGCTGTCAGGACCAGCCCAGGAGCCCTGTAGCGCCTGCTGGGAACAGAATGGGAGCCGCTGGTGCCTTTGCTCTCTTTCTCCTCTTGCCCCCGCCCCCATTGTATGGTGGAGAACTGGAAAGGAAGCCCAGGGGCCAGATGTTGGTGCACTCAGTAGAGCACACATGTCACTATGTGTAAGGACCCAGGCTCAGGGCTCCCCACCGCCAGCCTCATAGCCACCTGCAAGGGAGAAGCTTCAAGAGAGGTGAAGCAGGTCTGCAGGTGTCTCTATCTCTCTCATTCTCAGCTGTCCCCTCTCCTCTCAATGTCTCGCTGTCCTATCAAATTAAAGAGAGGAAGACAAAAAGGTGTGTGTGTGGCGAGCCAGTGGGATCAGTGGAGTCATCGAGCAGGCACCAAGCCCCAATAAAAAAATTCAAAAGTAAACAAAAAAAAAAAAAAGAAAAGATTAAGCGCATGCGGTGAAAAGACCAGGAGAAGGATCTGGGTTCGAGTCCCCAGCTCTCCACCTGCAGGGGAGTCACTTCACAGGCGTGAAGCAGGTCTGAAAGTGTCTGTCTTTCTCTCCCCCTCTCTGTCTTTCCCTCCTCTCTCCATTTCTCTCTGTCCTATCTAGTAATGATGACATCAATAATAACAATAATAACTACAACAACAATAAAAAACAAGGGCGACTAAAAGGAAAACAAATGAATATAAATAATAAAAAATTAAGAAAAAGAAAAAAGCCAAGAAAAGCTTTTCTTTTTAATTTCTTTATTGTCTTTATTTATTTTACTGGATACAGACCATCAGAAATTGAGAGGGAAGACTGAGCAGAAGAGAGAAAGAGAGACACCTGCAGTCCTGCTTCACCATTTGTGAAGCTTTCCCCCTACGAGTGGGAACCAGAGACTCAAACCCGGGTCCTTATGCACAGTGACCTGTGCACTCAACCAGGTGTGCCACCACCCGGCCGCAAGCTTTCCTAGCTCAGTCTCTCCTCTTCTGTCTTGTCATTCTGTACCTAGACCCCTCCTGGACCAGCAGGCTCTGTTACCAGTATTCTCCTTCCTGCCCTTCCTAAGAAACAAAGGTAAGAAACAAAGGGCTCCCAGACACCACCTATTGTGCCAGAAGCAAGAGATGCAACAGACAAGACAAGATAGGGAGGGACCCTACACTTATTGTGCCTGCATGTGAAAAGCTTCCAGAACCTTCCACACCCCCCATGGATGGGATGAACTCCAGAAGGCCTCTCCTGCCTTACTCCAAGCTTTGCTTTTCAAGCTCTAGTTCCTGGAAGAAGTCAAAACCCAGCTGCACAACCCCCAACTCCAGGCAACCCCCTTCCAAGTAAAGAGGTATGTCAGGAGAGGCGGGTGCTAGGTTTTCAGGGTTATGATTGGCTGTCACCAGGCTGACGGATGGGAGAAGAAACCAATCAAGACAGAGAGCACCCAAAGAGACAGCGGCCTATCATAGTCAGAGGCTCACCCATCACCTGCCCGCCCTCCAACCCAGGCCAGCTTCTGGCTCCCTTCTGGAGCACTGCTCTAAATCTCTCTGACATAAAATATCGTTGGAGAGCGGCAGCACAGAGAGATTAAAAAACAATAAAGAGAAAGCGAAACTCTCGTCTATAATTACCAGCCTCTAGCCAGTAGTGGCAAAAAAACGCACTAAAATTTTAATAGGAACCACTGCATTTAATTTAACGACACATTTTTTCAATTACCAGAATAATTGTTTTATTCATAAAATGAGTTTCCATAAAGAGGGTAATTTTCCTTTGTTTTTATTATTCATCTGTGCAACATATTTGAGATAGAATTCCCTCATGCGATGGCAGCTTGGAGGGCACTCGTGACATCTGTGACATGCGTGGAGATCAAGGCAGGGGACCCGAGGCGGTGGCCATCCACACGCCCAGGTGATGGGCAATGGATAGAGTGCGCCAAGTCCCAGAGCTGCACCTCAAAGAATCTCCCCAAGTTCCTTGAGTTCACTCTGCCAGATTCACTCCCTTGTCTTTTCTCTCCACCCTGCACTCACACTTCCCAAGGCTATGGGGAAGGGCAGCTTGGAATGCAGCTCCTTTGGCCTACAGGAGAGCAGCAGGAGCTCAGAGCTTCCCTGGTACCTTCCAAATCACCCTGCTAAACTATAAGGCGGCCAAAGCCCAGAGCCCCTCTGAGAGAGAGCGGGACGGGGGAGGGTGTGTGTGTGTGTGTGTGTGTGTGTGTGTGTGTGTGTGTGTGAAGGCTGTCTGCCCGTGAGAGCCAAGAGCTAGCTGCACACAAGGACCCTTGGGCTGTGTCCCTCCCTGCCCTCCCACCACCAGACCAGCCAGACCACTGCAAGGCCTAACCCACGCCACCACCTCATCTGCTTCTAGCACCTCAAAATGCTGGCACGGCTGGCACACCTGTTAAGCAGGGAGAAACTGTGGCTCACAGGGACATGGCAGCTTGTGCCAGGTCTCTCTGGGAGGATGTGGGTGGGTGGGCGTGGGGGTAGGGGAGGGACAGGATTCGAGCCCCACCAGACTGGTGGCAGACAGGTTAGGACGTATGAGGTGTGGAGTGCCCTTAGGATGCCGTCTCTGAGTCAACACATTTACACTTCTTGCTCTGGCTCTGTTCACACTGCACTTGAAGTTCTTCCCGGGCGAGCTCTTCACTCAAGAGTCCTCACCCCAAGCCTCTGGCTGGCACTCAGCACCAGCTCCCAGGCCTAGGGGACAGGCCCACTGTCACGGTGCTCTTCCTCCAGGCGGGTGGTGCAGACCAGGACAAGGGGGGTGGGGTTCCTGGCATGGAAACACCACCTGGGGGGGGGGGGTCTCTTCATCCTGAGGCCATCAGAATCATGGGCCCCTCGGGGCTGGGAGACAGTCTGATATTAATGAACTGTTTTAAACACCCAGAGTCCCACACTCACCACTACTTGGTGCTTACTGTCCTCAAAGGCCACCCTGAAAAACAGATGGCAGTGTAATAGTTAATATATCACAATATTTAATAATAACATCACTGGGCTGGCAAGATAACTCACTTGGACAGAGAGCATACCCTGCCATGCAAGCAACCCCCACCACACAGAAGGAAGCTTCAGTGCTATGGTTTCTGCCTGTCCACCTTTCTATCTAATAAAAGTTGGCCCAGGGCAGTGAAGACCCAAATAATGACCAAAATAAAAATATAGATTATTGAGGCTGGGTGCTGGCGCACCTGGTTGAGTGCACATGTTACAATGTGCAAGGACCTAGGTTCGAGTCTCCAGTTCCCACCTGCAGGGGGAAAGCTTCACGAGTGGTGAAGCAGGGCTGCAGGTGTCTCTCTGTCTCTCTTCCTCTCTATCTCCCCCTTCCCTCTTGATTTCTGGCTGTTTCCATGCAATAAATAAAGATAAAAAATTAAAAATATATATAGATGATTAAAACTGGTTATCTTTTTAGATAATTTGTGTGTGTGTGTGTGTGTGTGTGTATGGAGAGAGAGAGACAGACCAGAGCTCAGCTCTGGCTTATGGAGGTGCTGGCCACTAAACCTGGGACTTTGGAGCCTCAGGCATGAAAGTCTTTCTGCAGAATCATTATGTTATTTCCCTTGCCCTCAAAATGGATATAATAATAATAATAATAATAATAATTTTTTTTCAAGACAAGGACCCGGAGGCCCCAGGAGATGAAATTCACTTAGCCCAAGGTCACTGATGAGTGAGGCGTCTAGCAGGGGGCACCTCTAAGCCTCTGCTGGGTGCATGCCTCCACACTATCGTGCCCCCCACTCCCGCCCCGGATCTGCACTCTGAAAAGACAGATGCCTAAGCCTACCTAGAGCCCACCTACTGTCCTCACCAGCCCAGCTCTGGGGCTTCACCCTCCTCTGGCTTCAGGAACCCCAGAAATGCTCTGGAGACTCCCTCATACCAGGTACCCCACACCCCCATTATCTGCTCCTTTCATTGGGGCTCTCCTGTGACCTTGGGCTCTTCTATGACCCTGCCCTCAGAAGCTCAGTGGTCAGGGTGAATCCAGGTTCAGAAGGGCAGCTCACCAAGACTCCACAGAGCTGAAGTGGACTAACTCCCACAGAGTATGGACTGGACAAGGCTCCCCGTCACGTACATTGGGACCCTAACCCCCTACAACATCTCAGATAATGACTGTATTTGAATACAGGCCCTTTAAAAACAGCAAGGAGCATTCACTGAATGAAATCACACCCAAGGAGGTGGCATAATTGTTAAGAGCACTGGACATTTTTTTTTAAAAAAAATTATTAGCTTTATTTATTGGATAGAGACAAACAGAAATCGAGAGGGAGGGGGTGACAGAGAGGAAGAGAGACACCTGCAGCACTGCTTCACCACTTGCAAAGCTTTCCCCCTGCAGGTGGGAATGGGGGGGGGTCTCTCTAACCCAGGTCCTTTTACATTGTAACATGTGCACTCAATCAGGTGCACCACCGCCCAGCCCAGTGCTGGACTTCTAATCATGAGGTCCCCAGTCTGATCCCTGGCTCTGTGTGTGTCAGAATGTCACTCTGGTTCTCTCTTTCCTCTCTCAGTCATCAAGAGATTAATCTTAAAAAAAAAAAAAAAAAAAAAAAAGACTGAGGAATGGGCAGACGGGCCGAGACACACCAGGTTAAGCGCACATAGTACGAAGCATAAGGACTCACACAAGGATCTGGATTCAAGCCCCCTGGCTCCTCACCTGCAGGGTGGTCAGTTCACAAGTGGTGAATCAGGTCTGCAGGTGTCTATCCTTCCCTCTCTCCATCTTATCTTCCCCTCTCAATTTCTCTCTGTCCTATCCAAGAAAAAGAAAAGAAAAAAATGGGGGAAAGTGGCCACAGTGGATTTGTAATGCAGGCATCATGCCCCAGCGATGACCCTGGGTTGAAGGGGGGGTTCACCAGTACAGCCCCAGTCCAATCTGACTTATACAGTGCCTCTATATAAGGGGGCAATCAGGACACAGACACCCATTCTTGGGGGGCGCCCAGGCTGGAGAAAGGAGACTGGGGAGCGGACGTGTTTTTGTTTTATCTTTCTCACAGTCCCAGTCCCCAGCCTCATCCTGGGTTCATCCCCAAACTAAGATCTAAGCTGTGGGTCTCAGTTGGAGGCTACAGATTCATGGTTTTGACCTTAAGACTTGTGTCTAGCAGGGGAGTTGGTGAGTTCCTGTGAAGACAAGAGAAAAGTTGGCCATCCACAAGCCAAAGAGGGAAGTGACCCTGCCATCTTCAAGCTTCCAGAAGTGTGAGAAAATAAACTGCTGTTGTTGAAGTCTCCAGTCTATGCTAGGCATTAGGACAGCTCAACAAGTGTGTACACACATAGACACCACACCTCTTCTCTCCCCTGGGATGTGGTTTCCTCCTCCTCCTCTGCAAATATCTGTTCTGAATGTCAAGTCCTGACTCAAAGTCCATCTCCTCCAGGAAGTCTGTTCTGATTAAACCTACTCTTTCCCCTTTAACTCTGGGGAGCTCTGCAGTATCCTGTTTGTAGAGTACCGATTCTCATTCCTTCAGAGGTTGCTCTGTAAATGTCACTAAGACAATCAGCTGTGAATCTCATTATAGGGTTGAAGTCATGAGCTTTCTCCTGCCAGGATCAGTTTTCTCTTCCATCTTCGGAACCCTACTGGGTGTGCTGAATCCAGCCACGGGCCCAGCTCCCAGAATCCCTGGGGAAGCAAAGCAGTCTGGGAGAAAGGAACAGTAGAGTGGGGAAGCAGGGGCAGAAGGTAGTAGGGATTCCTACTTAGTTGCCCCTCTGACAGTGCCACCTCTCCTTAATCCCATGGTACTGACCCTTGGCTCTGTGTCTAGTCCAGAGCTATGGGCAGCTCCAGCAGCCACACGGGGGTCTTGGTTCCTCCAGCAGGCATTCAGCCAATCCTACCAACACCTTGAGCCTGAGCTTTGAGCTTTCAGACTTGCAAAACAAAAACAAAAACAACTCTGTGTTGAAGTCCTCCAGTCTCAGGTGTTTGTTACGGTAGCTCTAGCAAACAACACACACACACACACACACACACACACACACACACACACACACACTCATATGCATATACTTGGACACACATACACACACACACTCACATACACACACACACACACTCATATGCATATACTCAGACACACATACACACACACACTCATATGCATATACTCGGACACATACACACACACTCACACACACACACTCATATGCATATACTCAGACACACATACACACACACACACACTCATATGCATATACTCAGACACACATACACACACACTCACACTCATACGCATATACTTGGATACACACACACACACACTCATATGCATATACTCGGACACACATACACACACACACTCATATGCATGTACTCAGACATACACACACACACTCATATGCATATACTCGGACACACATACACACACACACTCATATGCATGTACTCAGACATACATACACACACTCATATGCATATACTCAGACACACATACACATATGCATATACTTGGATACACATACACACACACACACTCATATGCATGTACTCAGACATACATACACACACTCATATGCATATACTCGGACACACATACACACACACTCATATGCATGTACTCAGACATACATACACACACTCATATGCATATACTTGGATACACATACACACACACACTCATATGCATATACTCAGACACACATACACATATGCATATACTTGGATACACATACACACACACACTCATATGCATATACTCGGACACACATACACACACACACTCACATACACACACACACACAAACACACACACACACTTGGACTTCTCTGCCTTTCCCTGTGACCTGTCCCTTGTTGTCCGAAGCTGTCAATCCAGTGGGGACAAGACAGAAGGATTGGCAGGAACACAGCCTGTGTGCAAAAGCCAGGGAGGGCCCCAGCAAGGACATCACCTGGGTAGGGAACCTCATCTCTTGTGGGGCTAACAGCTCATCTGAAGGATGGCATTTTGATGGAGCCCAAGGAGGTGCAGGCCCTCTGGCAATTGGAGGTGGGGAGGGGAGTGCTGCTGAGGCCAGGAGAGGACCGGACTTGCCCCAGGTTGCTGGCCTGGTCTTCACAGGACACTGTTTGAGCCCTTGCCGCCAATCAGCCTGATTCTGAAGCACCCTTCGTCTGTCTCCTCTCTGCTCCGAGCCCCAGGGCTCCACTGGGGCTTGGAGGGGTGCGCAGAGGAAGGGCCCAGGTTGGGGGAGAGGGGGAGCTGGCTGCCAGGCGCCAAGATCGCATAAGCAGCAGATGTCAGTGGATTAGCAGCTCTGCTTCCCAAAGCCGCCTGAGTCACTTAATATTCTGCAGACAGGATGGCTTCCCTTTCATAAAAAGCAAACACGAATTGAAATGCTGCAGACTCCCAACACCTGGGGGAGGACTGGAGTTTCAAAAGCCTTAGTCTCAGATTGGGGGATGAGAGGGGCTGGAAATCAACCCTCCTTGCTGACCAGAAGCCTTATGCAGTCCCCCAGGGGAGGGTGGATGGAGGGGTGCAGGAGGGGTCAAGCTTCAGAAGCTCTGGAAAAATGTTCAGGACCTGGGGATACACTGCCTATGAGGTCTGGGTGAGCAGCTGGCAGAACCATGCAACTCAGTGAAGTCACCACCAGCAAGTGACACGTCCAGGGACCACGTCTCCCTCCGAACGACAGCAGACACTGGGGATGAGGCGCACAGAGCTGGTGCCTCCCAAACCCACAGAGCAACAGAGACAAGTGACAAACAGCTTCAGTGAGGCAGGGATGATTCTAAGAGGCCAGCAGGCTTTCATATGAGCTTTGCTTTTTTTTCTTTTCTTGCTAAATAAAGGCAGGTAATTTTTTTTTTTTCCTGGATTGGACAGAGTTTCTGCTAGCCAAAGAAAGGATAAAAGCAAAGGGGCTCTTACTCACTCGAGCTCATCTGAAGAGGCAGGTGTGGCTGGGCACCTGCTAGGATGGATAACACACTTGCAGGGGGGCTGGTCTGTGCCCATGTCTGTGCCCAACTGAGTCATTTCTGGTGTGGGCACTCCAGTCTGACTGACAGCAGAGTTTCTGGTACACGCTTTGCGGTCGGATCTGCTAGATTCTCGTGCAGGAGTGTTTCTTCTGTGTTTCTTCCATCTTTGCAGCTCCATCGGACAAGGAGCTTGGCCCTGGGCAGCAGTGCCTCTGGCACAGACTCTGTGGGGCCAGTTCTGCAGCCAGGCTGCCTGGGTTCAAGTCTGAACTCTGCCATCTACTGCCTTTGAGACTGTGGAGGCGGGAGGAAGGGCTCTCTGAGCCTCAGTTTCCTCTTCTGTAAAATTGTGTGTGTATGTGTGGGGGGTGATGATTATGATGGAAGTCTCTTTTGTGACGATCAGGTGAGCTAAAACCATGCAAGAGATGGTTTTAGCTTCTGTAAGAGGATGCTTTTATTTATTACTTACAGAGAAATGAGGGGAGGGGAGAGGAGAGGAGAGGAGAGGAGAGGAGAGGAGAGAAGGAGAGAAACCAGAGCTGGTACATGAAGCACTGAGAGACTGAACCAGGAACTTCAGACACGTAAATTTGATGCTATACCAGCTGAGCTATTTCCTTGGCTGAGAATGTTAAGTCTCTTTTAAAGAGAGTCATCACAAGACTCAGCAGAAGCTTGACAAAGGCTATTACGGAGATTGGGATCAAAACTCTCTAGCTGTTCCCGTAAAGTGGGCGAAAGCCACGCAGCAGTTAGGAAAGGCAGAGACCGTTGTCAGCCTGCTCCATCTCTGGGCAAAGGCTTCTGGGTACTCCAGCTGCGTGAAGTTGAGCAAATCACTAAACTTGTGAAGCTCAGTTTCTTTCTTCTTCTTATATTTATTTATTTATTTATTTATTTATTTATTTATTTATGGGATAGAGACAGTCAGAAATTGAGAGGGTAGGTAGAGACAGAGAGGGAGAGAGACAGAGAGGAGACAGCTGCAGTGAAGCGTTCCCCCTGTAGTGGGAACTGGGGGCTCAAACCTGGGTCCTTCTGCACTTTAACATGTGCTCAACCTGGTGTACCATCACCCGGCCCCTGAAGCTCTTTTTTTTTTTTTTTGCAAAATGAGGATGGTAATACACTTCTGTAAGAGGTTGCTTTTATTTATTACTTATGAGAGAAAAGAGGAGAGGGGAGGGGAGAGGAGTGGAGAGCAGAGGAGGGGAGGGAAGTGGAGGGGAGGGGAGGAAAGGAGAGGAGGAGGAGTAGGGAGTGGAGGGGAAGAAAGGGGAGGGGAGAGGAGAGGAGAAGAAGAGAGAGGAGGGGAGAGGAGGGGTGAGGAGGGGAGGGGAAGAAAGGGGAGGGGAGAGGAGAGGAGAAGAGGGGAGAGGAGGGGAGAGGAGGGGTGAGGAGGGGAGGGGAAGAAAGGAGAGGAGGAGGAGTAGGCAGTGGAGGGGAAGAAAGGGGAGGGGAGAGGAGAGGAGGAGAGGGGAGAGGAGGGGAGAGGAGGGGTGAGGAGGGGAGGGGAAGAAAGGAGAGGAGGAGGAGTAGGCAGTGGAGGGGAAGAAAGGGGAGGGGAGAGGAGAGGAGAAGAGGGGAGAGGAGGGGAGAGGAGGGGTGAGGAGGGGAGAGGAGGGGAGAGGAGGGGTGAGGAGGGGAGGGGAAGAAAGGAGAGGAGGAGGAGTAGGCAGTGGAGGGGAAGAAAGGGGAGGGGAGAGGAGAGGAGGAGAGGGGAGAGGAGGGGAGAGGAGGGGTGAGGAGGGGAGGGGAAGAAAGGAGAGGAGGAGGAGTAGGCAGTGGAGGGGAAGAAAGGGGAGGGGAGAGGAGAGGAGGAGAGGGGAGAGGAGGGAGAGGAGGGGTGAGGAGGGGAGGGGAAGAAAGGAGAGGAGGAGGAGTAGGCAGTGGAGGGGAAGAAAGGGGAGGGGAGAGGAGAGGAGGAGAGGGGAGAGGAGGGGAGAGGAGGGGTGAGGAGGGGAGGGGAAGAAAGGAGAGGAGGAGGAGTAGGCAGTGGAGGGGAAGAAAGGGGAGGGGAGAGGAGAGGAGGAGAGGGGAGAGGAGGGGAGAGGAGGGGAGGGGAAGAAAGGGGAGGGGAGAGGAGGGGTGAGGAGGGGAGGGGAAGAAAGGAGAGGAGGAGGAGTAGGCAGTGGAGGGGAAGAAAGGGGAGGGGAGAGGAGAGGAGAAGAGGAGAGAGGAGGGGAGAGGAGGGGTGAGGAGGGGAGGGGAAGAAAGGAAAGGAGGAGGAGAAGGGAGTGGAGGGGAAGAAAGGGGAGAGGAGAGCAGAGGAGAGGAGGGGAGGGGAAGGGAGGGAGTGGAGGAAAGGAGAGGAGGAGAAGGGAGTGGAGGGGAAGGAAGGGGAGGGGAGAGGAGAGGAGAGGAAGGGAGGGGAGTGGAGGGGAGGGGAGAAACCAGAGCTGGTACATGAAGCACTGAGAGACTGAACCAGGAACTTCAGACACGCAAGGCTGATGCTATACCAGCTGAGCTATTTCCTTGGCTGAGAAAGCTGAGCCTAAGAGATGGAATTCAGGGAGTCGGGCGGTAGCGCAGCGGGTTAAGCGCAGGTGGCGCTAAGCACAAGGACCGGCATAAGGATCCCGGTTCGAACCCCGGCTCCCCACCTGCAGGAGAGTCGCTTCACAGGCGGTGAAGCAGGTCTGCAGGTGTCTGTCTTTCTCTACCCCTCTCTGTCTTCCCCTCCTCTCTCCATTTCTCTCTGTCCTATCCAACAACGACAACATCAATAACAACAATAATAACTACAACAATAAAACAATAAGGGCAACAAAAGGAAATAGATAAATAAAATAAATATTTAAAAAAAACTTTAAAATAAAAAAAAAGATGGAATTCATGGAACAACAAGCCTTCTGTCGTGGCTGGAGGGACACCTGAGTCTGAAACGTTGAAGCTCCAAAGCCCAGTCATTCTCATGCCTTGATCTGTTAAGGAGAGAACCTTGGACTAGGAGTGCCCACGTGTCCTGCCCTTGCTTGGACACGTCTACAGTTTCTATACGGATTGATGGGATGGGCATCCGGGCTGTGCTGCACTTCCCAGCGCCCCTTGCCCTGCAAGCTGAGCCCACTTCTGTCTGTCCAGGAGAGCCTTCCTCCCAGATGTCCTTTTCATCTGCTTTCACACTCCTGTGAAAGTATTTGCAATGGGGAGGGGGGGAGTGGGCTGGGTGGTAGTGCAGCGGCTTAAGCGCACCTGGCGCAAAGTGCAGGGACCGGCATAAGGATCCCGGTTTGAGCTCCCAGCTCCCCACCTGCAGGGGAGTCACTTTACAGGTGGTGAAGCAGGTCTGCAGGTGTCTATCTTTCTCTCCCCCTGTCTTCCCCTCCTCTCTCCATTTCTCTCTGTCCTATCCCAACATCAACAATAACAATAATAACCACAACAAGGCTACAACAACAAGGGCAACAAAAGGGGGGAAAATGGCTCCCAGGAACAGTGGATTCATGGTGCAGGCACTGACTGAGCCCCAGCAATAACCCTGGAGGCAAAAAAAAAAAGTAGTTGCAAAAAAAAAAAAAACGCCACAAAGAGGTCCACAGAGAGCAAGGGCTTCCAGCGTGGGTGTCCCTGAATGAGTGTGGGAGGAGCCAGGCTGAGAACATATCTGTGCTTAGCTCTGCCTGCCTCAGGGTCGTCCAGATTTCCTCTGGCACCTCCCAGAACTTCACTAATGACAGTCACCCTGGCCAGACAGACAGACATAGAAAGGGACTTGGGTGCCTTATTCTGAGATTACTACTTTCCACTAGAAAGATGGAGGGAAGCAGGAAGGAAGGGGGACAAGACAGTCAACAAGTCATTTCTTATTTCATATGACACTTTTGGCTGTCCGCACACTTTAGCATTAACTGTATTTCCTTTTCCATACAGTGTGAGCATTATTAGTCCGCTGGAGAGAGGAAAAAAACCAAGAGCCAAGACGCAAGGTACCTCACACAGGCCCAAGCCGAGCCAGCTGTGTGGCTGACAGCATTGGGGCGGCCTGGCTGAAAATGCGGAGTGATCCCACCAGGATCCCCAAGCCAAGGCTCCTGGTGTGGGCCCTGATCTTCCCAGGGTGGTTCCTGGCTCTGACTCCTAGAGTCCAATGAAATGAGCAGTGTCTCCAGGGTTGGGTACTTTCTACTTCCAGACGGTGGCCTGGTTTCCAAGACTGAGTCTTCTCCTCCTCCTCCTCCTCCTCCTCCTTCTCTCTCCCTCTCTCTCTCTCTTTCCCCACTAGGTTTACACTGGAGCACAGCACCTGTACAATCCCACTGGCCTTGGTGGCCATTCTTTTTCTTTTACACAGAGAATGTGAGGTAAAGAAAGAGAGGGGTGAGAGACGCAGAAAGAAAGGAGAGACACTGTAGCGCTGCTCCACTGCTTGTGAAGTTTCCCTCTCATCCCCTCACAGGTGCTCCCATGGGGTGGGCCAGGACTTGAACCTGGGTCCTCATGCATGATAATGTGTGTGCTCAGCTGAGCTGATTGAAAGAGTCATTTGGTGGGCCCAACAGAGTCTCATTTTAAAGGGTGAAAAGCCAGCCAAGAAGTAAAGTGAGAGAGGGAAACACAGGTGAGAAGGAAAACCAAGGTCTCCTCCCGTCCTTCTACATAAGGAGAAAGAGTAGACAAACCACTGCTTTCTGGAATCTTCCACCTGCACCACAGCCCAACATCAAGGTCTGGGCTAGGAAATAATTGTCCGGATTCCATGGAAAATGGGGGGGGGGGTGCATCTGACCCACTGGAGCAACAGCAGAGGCGCAGAGGTGCCATGGCAGAGGTTGGGAAAGGAGGGGAAGGCTTTTTGACAGAGGGGTTCGAAGAAGGAGACGCTGATTGAGGAACCCTGGGTATCAGTGAAACGATCTGAGCCTCTAGATTTCACTAGCGATACAGGGAAAGAAGACAGTCACACATCAGAGAGTGGCTCTAAGACCAAATGGAAGAATCTATTTCAGATGGTCGGTCGGCACAAGGTAGGGCACAGGTCAGAAAGTCAATAAGTGGAATATAACATGATAAAATGTGATATGGTATAACAGAATGTAATGTAATAAAAGATAATCTAATACAATGTAATGTGATCCAGTGTCCGCTAATAGAATCCGATGCAATATGAGTTGATGTAGTGCAACATAATGTGAGCTAATATGACACAATGTAATAGGAGACAATATAACACAATGTCACAGGTGGACCCGGAGAATACAATGCAATACAATATAATGTGATATATAATGTAACCTAATATGACTCATTGTAATGTAATGCAATACATAACATGATATAAAAGGTATTATGCTGCAATGCCTGTTATAATTCTTGGTGTGGGCTTCTGAGATCTTTCTGTTGGGGTGGGATAAGGAAAAGACTGGCAGCAAAGAATGGAAGGAGAGAGGAGGGGAAAGAGAGAAGGGGAGAATATTCAGGTAAGAGCACTAAGAAGCAGGATGACATGACAGTGGGAGGTGGGGTGGGCATGTCCCCCCAGGTGCATTGCTGTCTGCCTTGCAAAGCTTCCGAGGCTGGCCAAGGCGCACAGAGCTCAGAGGCTGAGGCTGAGCAGGAAGGATCCTCTTCCCTTCACGCCTTCCTGTGCCGTCAGAGACAGTTGCAAATGCCTGTGCTTCGGAGTCACGATGCCATCTGGCTAAGACAGGACAGGAGAAGGCAGAGCAACTCTGGGCCTTTGATCACCAGCCAATCTCCTCACAGGCTGGTCACCATTGAATTGCCACGGCCACTTAATGAGCATGGAAGGTGAGGGTGCTCTGGGGTGACAATCAAGGAGGTGTATCTGTGCCCCAGAGTCTTACCTTGGCCTTTCCTCGAAAGGCCGTATCCAGCAGCCCCATCTTATCACTGGGAGGCTTGTGCTGAGACTCCCACTAGATGCCTGAAATCACAAATAGTACCCAACTCCTATGCTGGGTTGTTTTTATAGATACATATTACACACGTACGCAGCTCTGATGGAAGTTAATGTGTAAATCAGATCCTGTAAGAGGCTAACAACAATAACTAATGCTAAAAGAGAACCATTATGACAATAGGCTGTAATAAAATGTATGTGGATACATTCTTCTCTCTCTCAAAATAGCTCCATAGATTTTTTTTTTTTTTTAGATTATGGTTGACCGCAGGTAAACGCAACCATAGAAAGTGAAGCAGCTAACAGCGTGTGTGTGTGTGTGTGTGTGTGTGTGTGTGTGTGTGTGTGTGTGTGTGTGTGTGTGTGTTGCTTTGTAATGGGGAGAACTATTCCTGGACTCTGGTTCACACAGAGTCTGGTTCAAATCCAATCCCAGGCACATCACTTAGGCTCTGAGGCCGATGGTTTTGTCCTCAACAGGACATAGTCATAACTGTTGGCACCATATCAAGCCAAGAGGATAATTACAATACTTTAATGTCATTAAACTGTTTAATAATCAGAAACATCAGGCTAGGGGGTAGCTGGCCATGGCTGTCCACCCCAGGGCTTTATAATGTGGAGTCTGTGATGGCAGGGAGATGACTAATTACTGGTTTTGCACACAGGAAAAAATACTTTACTATTCAAGTATCTGGCATGTTGGGGGGAGAACACTGGGTGTTCTATAGGGTTGAGCAGGATGCTGGGCTGAGATCTTCAGGAGGCAGACGCTGCCTCGTGCATTGCTGATGTCCCTGGTCCTGATGTCACCCAGTGGGTGACAGCCTCTGAACCAAGGTCTCCCTTGTCAGCAAGGATCTGTGGGAAGAGCTCGGATACCTCGGGGGCTCAGGGATTTGGGTATGTGGGATGGTGACAGCAGGCCCAGAAGGCTTTCTGCTTGCCCCACCCTGGCTGGACAGTCAGGTGACCCTCTCTGAAGGGAGACTGAGTCATCCTGCCCTGCCACTCGAGGAAGACTGGTCGTGGAATGAGTACAGCCTATAATGTTCCCAGCTACGACCCTGGACTGTAAACACAGACTGACACAAGCTTCTGTGCTAAATATGAATAGACATGGGCTCTAAGATTGATGGGATCTACGGTTAATGGTATTATATACTCTCCCCATGTTTGGGAACTACTCTCTGCCCTAATTCAGTATTTCTAGCTCTATTCTCAACTCTGACACCATCTTCCCAGATAATACTTTTAGTCCACTTGCATGTTAGCTATTGGGCTCAGGAAAAAATTTCTAAAGTCATGAGTCCCTTGGAACACGCCTAAAATAGACTTCCTAGCTTCTTTCCATAGGAATGCCCTTAGTTCCATCTGCTCTATTCCTACCTTTAAGTTTCTGATTATTAAACAATTTGTTCTGTTTTATATCTTACTGCTTTTCAGCCACCAAGTTGCAGACTATACTATGACACCACCCTGACATCCCTGGGCAGACAACCTCACCAATGTGTCCCAGAACCCCACCTCTCCCAGTAGGGAAAGACACCATCCCCATTAGAGCTCTGCCCCATTATGGAAAGATGGTATGGATCCTCCTGCCAATGTCCATGCCCAGCACAGAAGTAATGACAGAAGCTAGACTTTCCACCTTCTTCACCCCATAAAGAATTTTGGTCCATATTCTCAGAGGGATAAAGAATTAGAGAAGCTTCCAATGGAAGGGATAGGACACAGAAGAACTATGGTGGTGGGAATTGTATGGAATTGTTGTCATGTTATCTTACAATCTTGTTAATCATTATTAAATCACTAATGAAAAAAAAAGAGGGAGTTGGACAGTAGCGCAGTGGGTTAAACACACGTGGCGCAAAGCGCAAGGACTGGTGTAAGGATCCCAGTTCAAGCCCCCGGATCCCCACCTGTAGGGGAGTCGCTTCACAAGCGGTGAAGCAGGTCTGCAGGTGTCTATCTTTCTCTCCCCCCTCTGTCTTCCCCTCCTCTCTCCATTTCTCATTGTCCTATCTAACAACAACATCAATAACAACAACAATAATACAACAGTAAAAAAAAAAAAAAACAAGGGCAACAAAAGAGAAAATAAATAATTAAAAAGAAATTACTTCTGTAATAATAAAATTATATATATAGTCAGGTGAGCCTGCCCCACACCTGCCCACAGGTCCAGGAAAGGGTGAGGGGGAGGGTTCTGTCTTGCTCCTGCTAACTCTGCTGAGGATTTTCAGGACCTAGTGATTATTGTACCCCAGACCCTCCCAGCCAGAGCACTTCTAATCACACCCTCAGCTGGGTCCAAGGGAGAGGTTGGGGCAGCTATTTTGGGTCCGGAAAGAGGGCTGTGGTGGCTGTGAAAGGAGACAATGACAGGGTTGGCAAGGCTGGGCCCCACCACCCACACTCCCCACCTCTCTGCTGGCTCAGCCTTTACACTCTGGTCTCTTGTGGATGAGGATGGGGCTGAGGGGAAGCCAAGGGGAAGTGGAGGTGGAGGAGAGACCCGGGTGGGGACTAGGGAATCCTGAAATGGTGAGGTGGCAGCAAGAGCGGCAGCCAGGAAGACACACAGGCCTTCTTTAGCTCATATTGTGTTACTGTCATTGGGAGCCCTTGGAGATACATATCATAGGAGTCAGCTAGGGACACTGAGGATCACTGTGTCACAGTGACTGTTAGGGGAGAATGGGACTGGAATTAAAATCCTCTTTCAAATGACCGAGGTGCTTTCCTTGTTCTTCTTTTCACACAGCAAGTAGTTTTGCAAATTTTTCATTTAGTTTTTTTTTTTTCTGTGTCTATGTGTGTGGAGTGAGAAAACAAAGAAAAGAAAAAACAGGAAGAGAAAGGTCAGAGGATTCTGCTCACTTGCGAAATTCTGTTTTTGCGGGTTTTTTTTTTTTTTTTTTTTGCCATTTTTCCCCTTTTGTTGCCCTTGTTGTTTATTGTTGTTGTTAGTGCTGTCATTGCTGTTGGATAGGACAGAGAGAAATGGAGACAGGAGAGGAAGACAGAGAAGGGGAGAGAAAGACAGACACCTGCAGACCTGCTTCACTGCCTGTAAAGTCACCCCCCTGCAGGTGGGGAGCCCGGGGCTTGAACCGGGATCCTTATGCTGGTCCTTGTGCTTTGCGCCATGTGCACTTAACCCGCTGCGCTCCTGTCTGGCCCCGTCTTTCTTTCTTTATGAGATGCCAGGGATTGAACCCAGGGCCTTATGCTTGCAAGAAACGTGCTCGCTTGCTGATCCTATCTCCTAGGCCCCTGGAGGCAAAAACACATACAATACGTAACATCTCCCTAATGTTATATTTCTCTGTAAAGACAACTTGGATCTCTTAGATTTTCTTGGACCTGCATAGTCCCTTAAGGTGGCCACTAGTCATACGTAGCTATTCTAACTGAAACTTAAAATTAAATAAGGACCCAGGAAAATTGTTCATTGGTGTGTGTGTGGGAAAACCTTTCTGTGGGTGAAGGCCTGGGTTTGATTCCTTGCATCAAATAAGGGCATCACGGACAGCACGAAGGGAATTCCAGTGGGAGGAGGAGTGACACATTGGTGCCTTTTCTCCTATCTCCTTCCTTTCTCTCTCTCTCTCTCTCTCTCACTTTTTTTTTTTTTTTTTTTTGCCTCCAGGGTTATCATTGGGGCTTGGTGCCTGCACTACAAATCCACTGCTCCTGTGAGTTTTTTTTTTTAATTTCTTTCTCTTTCTTTCTTTCTTTTTTGGATAGGACACAGAGAACTTGAGAGGGGAGAGGAAGATAGAGAGAGAGAGAGAGAGAGAGAGAAATAAAGGTAGATACCTGCAGGCCTGTTTCACTGCTTGTGAAGTGACCACCTGCAGGTGAGGAGGGGGGGCGAGGAGGCTTGAATCTGTATCCTTGTGAGGGTCCTTGCGCTTTGTACTGCGTGCACTTAACCGGGTGCGGCACTACCCGACTCCGTTCTATCTCTCTCTCAACAATACAGAAAGCAGATTGGGTCAGGCAGGTGGCTTAGCATCACTATATGTGCACAGGGCCTTTGGCTCATTGTCTGGCATCTCATAACAAAATCAATTCTATCAGTTGCACTGGCCACATGTTCTGCCTTTGTGGCTACCATATTGGGCTGCAGGGAAAACAGAACATTTCAGTCATCACAGAAGGTTCTACTGGACATTGTTGGCTCACGGGGTCAAGCTCCCTGCAAAGTGAGACCCATCTGCATTCACTTCTGGGTACAAGTCTCTGGGTTATATGGTCATCATGAAGAAGTGCCTTAGTTAAGACCACTGGATTTAGGTCTGATGTCTGGTATCCTTCCTGTTCACTCCCCACGACCTGGAGAAACTAAGCACCTGGAATTTGAGCTTTTGGGAAGGACAGAGTGGTGACTATCATGCCAAAATCCCTCCCGCAGATAACAGCAGTAAGTAACCATCCGTAGGCACTATAAAGCAATCCCAAACCAGAGACACTGGGGGAAGGGATCGATACTCAGGGCAGCAAGGGCGCTGGGCAAGTTCCCCACATCTGTGGCATTTTGTTCAAGGACAGGTTCCAGCTCTGCCAAGTGGAGTAAAGCCCAGCTAGAAAAATACACGGGCCTACTGGTTGAGATAGCTAGAGAAGCGAGTTTGGGATAAGCACAGTCATTGGAAAGTGAGGGTGGGAATCCCAGAGAGAAGGCAGAAGGAAGACTCTGCCCAGATTTTAGCTTGAGCTATGCATTTATGAGGTCTTTTAAGCGGTGCAAGATCAAAGAACTGGGCAGGTAGCTCCTGGAAATGACAGGAGAGATGGAGAAATGCAGTTTGGGTCCAGTCAAGTTTTTTTTTTTTTTAGTCTGTTTGCATTTATCAATGAACCTTAGAATAACAAGATGGGAGTTGGGCAGTGGTGCACCGGGTTAAGCGCACATACGAAGCTGTTAGAATGACAACATTTGGAAACACATGAACATGCATGAAATACATGAATAACACGCAGAAATACAGTATCCCTATGCAAGCCATTCACAACGTCCAACACACAGCACATGACAAAGTGACATAGCCCCTACATAAGAAAAAAAGCCAGTCAGTACAGACTGCTTTAAGGTAATTATAAAAATAATAATAATAAACAGCTATTATCACTGTCCTCATGGGATCATAAAGGAAAATATACTTGTAATGAGTGAGTAAATAGGACATTCCAGTAGAGAAATAAAAGCTGTTCAAAGGAACTCAGTATCAAGTCTAGAACTGAAAAACACAAGATATGAAATTAAAAATAGTGCAGGCTGCTGAGGAAAGGAAGAAAGTGACATATGAAAGTAGGGCTATCAGGTGTTCAGATTTCTCATCACAAACTCTAGAGGCAAGGAGAGAGCAAAACAACACATTCAAAGTATTAAAAGATAAGAATGGCCAGCTACGAATACCCTAGCTTGCAAAGTTATCTTTCAAATGTGAGGGAGAAATAAAGGTCTTCTCAAACCCAGAGAGACTAAAGGAATTTGCCACCACCAGTTCAGCTTCACGAGAACTAGACTAGAAAACCACATCATACACAAGATCAACTCAAGATGGATCCAAGAACTTGGTATTAGACCTGAAACTATAAGATACATAGCAGAAAACATTGGTGAAACACTTTATGACTTTAACATCTAAAATGTATTTGGGAATTCAACCCCATGGGCGAGTGAAACTTGAATATAGCTAAATAAACGGGAGCACAGCAAATTGAAAAGCTTCTATACATGGGAAGAAAATTCTACAAAGGTATAAAGGCAACATAGCAATTGGGATAAGATGTTGGCACATCCGACAGAAGACTGATGTCAAACATCTATAAATAAATTACATCATTCATTGACAAAAATCAAACAAAAAGTGGGCAAAAAGTCTGAATATAGTTTCCTAATGAAGATCCAGAAATGGCCCACAGACATGAGAGAATGCTAATGATAACTTCGGTTATCATTAGATAAAAGCAAATTAAAACCATAGTGAGAAACCTCTTCACAGCCATAAGAAGGGCCATCCAGCCTTTAGGTCCATGATTGGTCAACAATTTGTTTGGCTTTGTATGTTAAGTCTCTTTTCAGCCACCAGGTTCCAGATGCTACCATGACGCTAACCAGACTTCCCTGGACAGACGACCCCACCAATGTGTCCTGGAGCCCCACTTCCCCAGAGCCCTGCCCCACTAGGGAAAGAGAGAGGCAGGCTGGGAGTATGGATCAACCTGTTAATGCCCATGTTCAGCGGGGAAGCAATTACAGAAGCCAGACCTTCCACCTTCTGCAACCCAAAATGACCCTGGATCCATACTTCCAGAGGGTTAAAGAATAGGAAAGCTATCAGGGGAGGGGAGGGGATACTGTGTTCTGGTGGTGGGAACTGTGTGGAGTTGTACCCCTCTTATCCTATGGTTTTGTCAGTGTTTCCTTTTTATAAATAAGAAAAAAAGGGCTGGCATTAACAAAACAGGACATGGTAAATGTTGGCGAGAATGTGGAGAAAAAGGAACTCTGTTACACTGCTAGTGGGAATGCAAACTGGCACAGTGCCTTTGGAAAACAGTCTGGAAGGGGCTGGGTGGTGGTGCACCTGGTTGAGTGCACACTTTACAATGCACAAGGACCCAGGTTCAAGCCCCCTAGTCCCCACCTGTAGGAAGGAAGCTTCACTAGTGGGGAAGCAGTGCTGCAGGTGTCTCTTTTTCTCTCTCCTTCTCTACCTCCCCTTCTCGTCTCAATTTCTCTCTGTCTTATCAAATAAATAAATATAAAGAGACAGAGAGAGAGAAGAAAGAGGAGGAGGAGGAACACAGTCTGGAGAGTCCTTAACTAAACCAAAATGAAAATACCTTATGACCCTGCAATAACGCTCTTACGCATTTATCCAAAGGCTATGAAAACATTAAAGTCACATATGCACCCCTATGTTTACAGCTGCAATAGCCAAGGAATGGAAGCTGCCTAAATGCCCCTTGACAGATAAAGAAGTTGTGGGCTATACAGTCAATGTAATATGACCCTCCAATTGATAAAAGAAAATATTGTGTCCTTTGGGACGAAATGGATAGAGCTGGAGATGATGAAGTGTTCTTCATATGTAGAATACAGGGAATTGAACTCATAAGCTAGAAAACACACAAAAAAGAATAACCAAACCTTTCCTAAGACTTTGTGAAAACGATAATGGCTATTGCTGGATTGGTGGTGGTAGTGGTGGCGGGGTGTGTGCAAAACATTTGGTCGTGTAGTTATGTGGAACTTTACCCCTGTAATCTTACAAAACATTCTTAAATCACTAATGAAAACATTCATTGGTCAGGCTAAACAGTTAAGATGAAATGAAGAGAGTTAAAAAATATCAGTGAGTTTGATGACAGATCAACAGAAAAGATCAATCTGAACAATAGACGGGGGGAAAAAAAGACTGATCACACACACACACACACGCACACACACACATGCACACACATACACACACACGCACACACGCACACATGCACACACATACACACACGCACCCACACACGCACAAAGTCAAACCCAGGGCCTCAGGGACTGTATCTAAAGATCTAGCACATACAGTTTATTTTATGATTTATTTTCAGTGAGAGGAAGAGAGAGAGAAAGAGTCAAAGACAGAGACCAGAGCACTGTTCATCTCTGGCTTATGGTGGTGCTGGGGATTGAACCTGGGACCTCAAAGCCTCAGGAATGAGAATCTTTTTGCAGAATCATTCTGTTGTCTCCCCTGCTCAGGATCTAGCACCGATACATGTAAGCATAGTTCTAAAAGGCAAGAGAGAGAACAGGGAGGGGCAGAAGGGGTAGCTGAAGACACGAGGCCTGCGGGGAGTCTATATACAGGCTTCTGGCACATTCTTTGACAGATAACACAATAATATCCAGTCCTAAGACTCTAAGGAGTGCGTGGAGAGGGTGGAGACCACAGAAATACCTAATAGGTGCTAAGTGCTTGTACGCACTTTCATTAAAAAAATTAGCACTCAGTCATCTCAAGAAGCAGGAACTTGACACTTTCTTTGGTTACTTCACTGATTCATTCATTATTTTGAAATGGAAGCCAGCACTGAAGCTCTGAGGTTCTGAGGCCAAGGCAGGGTTGAAAGTCAGACTCCAAACCTCACTTTCTTTCTCTGCCTTTGGACCCTAGCTGCACGCTGGAACCATTGCTGGGCGGTGTGGGTGGCGGTGGCTGTAGGGGGTGGGCTTTTGAGAACAAGCTTCACTCCAGACTAATGAAACCAGAGTCAGGTTGGGTCTCAGTATCAGAAAACTGTCAGTCCCCCTGCAAGTGACTTTAAGAGGTAGCAGGGGCTACACACCATTGCTGTCCACTCCACTGCAGATTGGGGGAACACCAGATAAAAGGTTAGATTTGGGTACACCTGCTCACACTGGCAGCAGTGTGAGGGTAGTAGACCCCCTTAGAAAAGACCCTCAGGACAGAGCTCCAAGCTCAGACCTGTCAGGGGAACTGCCACCCCTGGTCTTTCCCTAGATTTCTAGGAGGTGCAGAGCTGAAGCCTGGCTCTCAGCTCCAGGAGCTATGGGGGTGATAAAAGTCCCTGCATAGCTCTCTGCAGCACGGCCTGAGTTATAGGAATTCCGTGGCGGTGGGTGCGGGACACTAACTCTTAGTGAGAGATGAACAGGGAGACCAAAGAGCCCTATCTCTTCCAGGCTCAGGCTGGGGGAAGGCAGAGAGCTGGACTGTCCTGATTACTCTCCCAGGGCCCCTTGGGAGTTCCCCGCAGTCCTGGGGACTTGAGAGGGAGCCACGGCTGGATGAGGCAGATATGGAACAAGTGCTCCAAGGGCCCAGCTGTGTGACGTACACCCTCCCCTGCTTGCCACTGCTCTCACACCTGCCTCCTAACCCCAGTTGGTGCTCAGGCTGCTGCCACCGTCCCAGAGCCTTCAGGGTACGTAGATTATGTGGGAGCATGTGATAAATAGCCCCTGCCTGCATGTGCATATGTGGGTGAAGCAGGCAGGCTCCCACTGCCAAGCGGAAGGCTGGGTGAGAAGGTGGCTTGGCGATCCCCAAACAACAAGAAGACCCACTGAGCATCCTTCTCCCTGTGGCGACTATGCTTTGCGTTGGAGCTTATGACATGGTGGTGATAGCAGTGACAGTGATTTTGATGGTGATGATGGTGAGGACCATGATGATGACAGTGGTTACTGGTAGTTGTTGATATGCTTCTAAATTATGCTTCTAAGACCCCTTCTGTTTCATTGGTTTAATCCCCCCTGCTTAACACTGTATTCTATTTACATAACCACTATTAACTAAGCACCGCTCTGCCTGCAGGGCATTGGTTTAATCCCCACTGGTTCATGATGTCTTTTTGCTCCGCTCCCTCTCGTAGTACACCCTGATTTGCACCAGTCTCTTTTCGCTCCACCCTCTCTACATCACATCCTGTTTCCACCCTACTTGGCGAGGACAGGATTGTGATTATATATAGTTTAGATGGCTTAGATTGCGCTGCGTTCCACATGAATAAAGACTGAAATGTGTACAGCTCAGCCATGAGTCCCTGGTCATCTGTCTCCCACCTGTGAAGCTAGCCTGGCCGGTAGTGGTGGTGATGATGTCACTGATGGTGATCATGTCACTCATGGTGGTAGTGATCGTGTGACTGATGGTAGTGGTCATGTCACTGATGGTGGTGATCATGTCACTGATGGTGGTGGTCATGCCACTGATGGTGGCAATCATGTCACTGATGATGGCAATCATGTCACTGATGATGGTGGTCATGTCACTGATGGTGGCAATCATGTCACTGATGATGGTGATCATGTCACTGATGATGGTGGTCATGTCACTGATGATGGTGGTCATGTCACTGATGGTGGTGATCATGTCACTGATGGTGGTGATCATGTCACTGATGGTGGTGATCATGTCACTGATGGTGGTGGTCATGTCACTGATGGTAGTGATCATGTCACTGATGGTGGTGGTCATGTCACTGATGGTGGTAGTGATCATGTCACTGATGGTGGTCATGTCACTGATGGTGGTGATCATGTCACTGATGGTGGTCATGTCACTGATGGTGGTGGTCATGTCACTGATGGTGGTCATGTCACTGATGGTGGTGGTCATGTCACTGATGGTGGTCATGTCACTGATGGTGGTCATGTCACTGATGGTGGTAGTAATAATCTTACTATGGTGGTGATCACGTCACTGATGGTGGTAGTAATAATCTTACTATGGTGGTGATCATGTCACTGATGGTGGGGGTTATAATGTTTTTTATTGATACCTGTGACTGCGATGATTACTGTGGTGATGGTGTAGCAGTTCTGCTCACCCAGCATTTACTTGCTACATGGTGGGAGCAATACATCACCTCACAGTACCCTGTGAGCACCTCACAGCACCCTCACCCAGCCTAGGGAGTATGGATCCACCCGTCAACACCCGTGTCCAGCAGAGAAGCAATTACGGCAGCCAGAACTCCCACCTTCTGCACCCCATAAAGGATTTTGGTCCCTACTCGCAGTGGGGGAGAAATGACAGAGGGAAGATGGCCAGAGGGTTCTGAACTCCAACTCCATCAGGACCCACAGAGAGAACAGGAAGAAGGGAGGGACACTTGGTTGTAGTAATAGGTATAGGCGTGACTTGGAAAGAAGAGAAGATGGGACCATGGGAAAAATGGGTAAATATATACAAATATAGGCAGATATTGTAGAAATAATAGTCAACTCATATCTGCAACCTTAAGAGAACTGCTGTAGCTTCCAATGGAGGGACTGGGGATTCAGAACTCTGGTGGCGGGACCGGTGTGGAGTTGCACCTGTTATCTTGTAGCTTTGTAAATCAATTATTAAATCATTAATACAAAATAAAAAGCTAAACACTCATCCCATTGTGTGATTTTTAGCTTCATTTTATAAATGAAGAGAATGAGGCTCAGAGAGCTAATAGCCATGTTTGTCCTTGATTCTGGGAAGCCGAGGAGTAGTAGCCCAAGTCTCCCATGGCCATGTCCCTACAAACCCTTGCTGCCCATAACAAAATTTCATCTGAAACAGCACCCCTGGCCAGGTTCAGGTTCTATGCCCAACCCCAGGTGTTCTATGTTCTCTTTGGGGTTTCCACTCTTGGGACCTCCCACACTCTACTCTGGTTCAGGGTCCAGGGCGTAGCTACTGGGAGCCCCAGCCTGCTCCCTAGGAAGCAGGGAAGCCCACCCAGCAGTGTTCCTGGGATACTGACTGGGTCCAGGGGAAGCACTTGGGAGTCCAGCCCGGCTGCCCCTCAGACGCTCCCAACCACTTGTGTCTAATGACCACAGAAAGCCATTACGGATCACTTAGTTGTAAACAGCTCTGCACAGCACTCATTAGGGCCACGGAGGAGCTCCGAGAGCTCTCTGATCTCCACCGAGGGGGGTGTGTGCACTGCCTGGCTGCGCCTATTTACTGGAAGCACCGCCTCCAGCCTGGCCCCATCTTCCAGGAAAGGTGAGCCCGGCTGGGGTCTGGCCAGCTGCCTTGCCATCTCCTGCCCTCTGTGACCCGGTCTCCCACGGAAGCTCTTTCTTCCTTGGGTCCACCACATGCCCCCACCCTCTGCTAGGGTCTGGGAGCAAGGTCAAGCAGAGTCGTAGCTAGCTGCCCCGAGACAAGGGGGCAGGCTCTCCTCCACTCCAAGGCGGGCCTGACAGCCAGCTGGACAGGTCCTGGGATGTGCCTGGCAACAATGGCTGGGACGATCCCCATGGACTCCTGCCCACTGTGTGTGTGTGTGTGTGGGTGGGGTGGGGTGAGCGGGTGGGCATCTCACCCATCACAGCAAAGATTCCACATGTGGGGGCCTAAGTGTCAGACCGGCAAAACCTCAGAACTCGGTCCAGATGTTCTATCATCAACCCCCCCCCCCAAAAAAAAACAACAATAAAAATCAGAGCTTTTGACAGTCTGAGCCTCGAATCCGACAAAGTACAATATGAGGGTCCCAGCAGATAATACAAAAGGATAGGACCCTCATCAAAATTGTTTGAGGGTGGGGGTCCGAGGACATCTGTTGTGATGTCCCTGCCTGTTCCTGCCCCACCCCCCACTCAGCACGCAGGCTGACACACCCCTTTGTAGTCCAGGTTCCCTCAGACACTCGCCACCCCAGAGCTCTTGCTTCTACTTCAGCTCTCCAGGTGGCTCCTCAGTGAAGGGCGGCCGTCACGTTCCAGATCAGAGTGGACACCCCCTTAGCGCCCCTCCCAGTCGCTCTGCAATTCTCCCTCTTCCTACACAACTTCTGTTCTCGCTCACTCCCTGCCATCCACCCACATTTTATCTGTGTGGTTATCTGTGCTTACTCTCTGCCTCCCCTTACTCTCTGCCTGCACTCCACAGGGATGGGGACAGTTCTGCTCTGTGTCTTCTCTGCCTCAGTCTAGCGACCGGCGCTCAGTGGGGCTTGGGGCAGCTCAGATGAATGAGTAAGTGATCCCAGCAGATGGTGTCCAGCTTACTTTAAATAAAGTCTTCCAGGGAAGAGAGAGGGTCAACATCTTACTGTCCCTCATCCTTCCCATATCTCCACTCTTCACAGTTGACATTTTTCCATCTGCTAGTCCTCTATCCCCCCCGGCAAAAAAAAAAAATCTGACCTATTCCTATTTGCCTTTCACCTCTCAGCTGAGACATTTCTCCCAAGCAAGCATCCCAGACCATCAAATGGCCAATACACCAACCTGTAAGGGCCCCTCCTGTCTTTTCTCTCCAGGCCCTCAGAGGAGGACGGACATCTCTAACTTCTAACTCCGGCATTCAGCAAGTGCTCTGAACGGATTAACACACGAGTGAGTGAGTGAGTGAGTGAGTGAGTGAGTGAGTGAGTGCCTGCCGTGGTCCTGCAGCTTGGGGCTGAGGATCTGGTTGCAGGACATGGCCTGCCCACCTTCCTGCCTCCTCTCTGACACTTTCCTGGAGTCTGAGCAGATCTGCAGAGGACACGCCCGTTCATTCAGGGCCTCACTCATTCATCCAGCAATCCCTCAACTCCTGCCAGGTGCCAGGCCCTGGGAGAGGATCAGAGCAGACAGTCTGGTGCATGCCTGTGTGGGCCAAAGCTCTGTCTCTTGCTGTATCCTAGGACCTGGGGACAAGCATGCCAGGGCTTTGTGGTGTACTGCCCATGTCTGTGCCTGTGGAGCAGGGAGGCATGGCATTCATCTCCCAAGGTCGTGGGGAGGATTAAACGAGCTAATATGTGTAAAGCATTAGGATTGTGTCTGGTACTTGGTAAGTATCATGCGACTGTTATCTTTGTAATTATGGAATCACAGATGAATAGACAATCTCCATGCGCGGGGGCTCAGCCCAGTGTGGGAGACAGAGTGTACCCTGGACAAATGCAGTGGAACCGCTGAGGCTGCGGGAGCAGGAGGGACATTCAGGATAGCTCTCAGGGTGTGTGTGTGTGGGGAGTTTCTCACAGACTCCCAGGAAATGAGACAGAAGGCGAAGCATGTCCCAAGCTCACAGTGTGCACCCCACAGCCCACCGTCTACCAGGCACTGACTGGGGTGGGGCTGGGGCCCTGGAGGATGACTTCCACAGGAGCAGTGTCCTCTGTGACATGGGAAAGTCTACAGCAGAGCCACCGGCTCCTGACATGACAGACCAGAAGAGCAAACCAAGCTTCCCAGCCAGCGGGCTGCACAGACTGAACGCCGATGGACCAAGGTGGCTGTGGGAACTGAGGAGGGGACAGCATTGAGTTCTGGAGCTCGGAGGGGTATTCCGTGCAGGACAGGGGAGAGCAAGAAGGTTTGGCTGGGGTGAGGACAGGTGTTTTGTTGGGAGGTGAGCCAGACAGGTGGCCTGTACAGACGGGTCATTCGAGAACATTGGGGCTCAGGACAAATGCAGCTTAATGTCTTGCAAATAGGAGGCCTGAGGGTTTTTGAGCTTCCTTGTGACCAGCAGCACAACACGCCCTGCAGAGAGCCTACGGAAAGACTGGGCTCTCAGAACTGGAGATGGGTGGACGATCTGGGCTGTCACTGACCACTTAGCTGCTGGCCTCCCCGCTGGGCAGTGAGACAGTGTGGGCTCAGCCAGGAGGCTCTGGCAGGAACCCACCCCTGCTGAGAGATGGGGTCAGTCTGTCTGGGCCTAAATCCTGTCCTAGCTGATAACTAACTGTCCTAGCTGGATAACCCCATACTCTGCTTAGGCTTCAGCTTCCTTGTTGTAAAACAGGGACTCTGAGCATATGTGATCAGAGACCCAAGCCCCCCAAAGGGGTCCATGTCCTGGTTCCCAGACCTTGTAAGTATGGGCTCTTGTAAGTATGGCCAAAGTAAAGGCACCCATCAGGGGTGGATGAGCCTGGTGGAGCCAGCATAGTTCCGAGAGTCTTTGGCCTTTAAGAAAGGAGGCAGAAGGGGAGGGAGGGCCAGTGTGAGTCTGTGTGAACAAGACCCAGTGGCCAGTGCTGGCTCTGAAGATGAAACAGGCAGCTTCTAGGAATGGAAAAGGTAAGAACATAGCTTCTCTCCTCGAGCCACAATCCCTCTGGACATCTCGGTGTCAGCCTGTTGAGACTCGTTTTGGACTTGTGATCTCCAAAAGTGTAAGGTGGTGCACCTGTGCTGCTGCCAGTCAAGGCTGTGGGGACACATTACGGTAACTACCAGAAGCGGACACATCACAAGGCTGTGGGGACACATTACAGTAACTACAGGAAGCGGACACATCACAGTGACCCTGCCACACCCCACCTCCCAGTGACCTGAATCCACAGGTTGTAGGAGGAGCAGGGGAGACAGCGGGACACCAGGTCTAATGGCCAGGGGCAGAGACTGGGGTTGGAATAGTAGCATCTGGAGTTGTGCTGGATGGAGCAAGCTGGAGGGAGAAGGGGGCTCACCCTCCTCAGCCCAGATGCATGCTGGTTGTCTCAAGACACAGTCAAGGCTGACATCCAGCTCTGTGCAAAGGTCTTGGTGACGTTACTCACTACCTCTGCTCTATTTCTCCAAGGCTCCTCCAAGTTAACTCATCCCACCCCCTGGCCGCCATTTTTTGTCTGTCCCCTTCAACAATTTCATGCTCACCTCCCACACCCTCCTACAAACTCTTCCAAGCTGTGAGGGGTTACTGTCTAGGCCAGTCTGGCTGAACCCCGGTTAAAGCTGAATCAAGCATTAGAGACTAAGCTCTTTCCAGGGTGTCTGGGAGGCTGTTTGTAGAGGGGAGCTGCCTTGGAAGTGGTGGACTCAGCAAAGTGTAAGCCCTGCCCGGTTGTGGGTGGGCATCATCTGACCCACGAAGGGCTTCAACAGAACAATAGGCAGAGGAAGGAGGGAGGAATGTGCCCCTTTGTCTTGCTGTCTGCCTGCTTCAGGCTGGGGCATTGGTTTTCTTCTGCCTTTGGAATGGGACTGGTACCATCCTGGTTACTAGGCCTTCCAACTCAGACTTGAATCACATCACCAGTATTCCAGGTCCCAGGAAGTTCCATGGGACTTCACCATAACTACTTCCTTACAATGAATTCCGCAACACACAATACACACACACACACACACACACACACACACACACACACACACACACACACACACACACACACCTACACCTATTGGTGTTGCTTCTTTGCAGAATTTACACTAATACAACATACCCTCCTCATTATCGAACACCAAAGTGAGCATGTCAAGCTCAGCTTCTCCTAGGTCCTCAGAACAGGGGTCATGATTCTAACTGGGGTCAGAGCTCTGGCGCACTGGGCAGCCTCCCTGGTCACCACCTTCTGAAACCTTCCCGGGAACCTTCTCTTTCCACACAGCCCATCTTCAAGCACCCCATGTCCTCTCACCCGAGGTCTCTCAGATGATGCTCCCGGTCGGTCAGGGCAAGTACTACCCACCACCCTCCTCTCCCCACAAGCCTCATAACTAAGCATCTTTAAGCCACCATGAGAGTGAAAGTTCCCCTGCAAACTGTCCCTGATGGAACCTCTGCGCCAAGTGAAGCTCCAAGTCCCAGCACTCCTGAATCCAACTGCATCTGGAGAGTCTTTGCAGCAGCAAAAAAAGAAACGAGACCCTATGGATGGACTCTGACTCAGTATGACTGGGGGTCCTTATGGGTCTAGGACACAGAGGCTTGAGCATGTGAGAAGACAGGGGAAAACCTGCATCCACATGTCAGAAAGGGAGAATCAGAAGACACAGACCCTGTAGACACCTCGGTCTCAAGACATCTGGTCTCCCGATAGTGGAGGCAACAAATGGCAACAAATGCCTGGTAAGTGATCTGCCTGCAGGACTATGTCACAAGCACACTGATGGCCAGGGCTTTCCTGACCACTTTCTGAGGGGTGCGCCCCTCCTCGGACACTCCCAGCCCACCTAGTCCATGTATCTCCTGATCTGTGGAGACTGACTGACATTCCTCTTGGCCAGCCTGCAAAACCCTCCTTTAGATCAGTGTCCCTCCTGCATCTGTTTATCTCTTTGTGCTGAAACCCAACACACAACACACACACACGCACACGCACACACACACTCATAGTGAAAGTGTCCCTCTTTCCTGTGTCCCAAGCAGACAGCACTGCAAGGTGAGCAGGGTGACACAGGTTGCCCCCTCCTGGCCGAGACAGTCTTGCCCACATCAGTCATGGCTTTGCCTCAGGCACAGTCAAGGCCTTTAGTGTCGACACAGTATTAGTGCTTGCACTCCGGTTAGGGTTAGGGTTAGGTAGGTTAGGGTTAGGGTTAGGGTTAGGGTTAGGGTTAGGGTTAGGGTTAGGGTTAGGGTTTGGTTCGGGTTAGGGCTAGAGCTCAGGCTCAGGTTGGGCTCCAGTTAGATCTAAACTAGGGTGGTCCAGGAGGTGGTGCAGTGATAAGGCTTTGGACTGTCAAGCATGAGGTCCTGAGTTCAATCCCTGGCAGCACATGTTCTAGAGTGATGTCTGGTTCTTTCTCTCTCCTCCTTTCTCATTATTAAATAAATAAAATCTTTTAAAAAAAAGAACTAAACTAGGACTAGATCTATAGTTAGGGTTAGCATTAGGCTAGAGCTAGGTCTACGGTTAGGTTAGCATCAGGGGTAGAGCTAGGTCTTGGCTTAGTGTTAGCATCAGGGCTAGGGTTAGGTCTATGGTTTTGGGTAGCATTAGGCTAGGGCTAGGGTTTTGGATAGTATTAGGGCTCGGGCTACGTCTATGTTTCGTGTTAGTAGTAGGGTAGAGCTAGGTTAGGTTTAGAGTTAGCATTAGTGCTCGGGCTAGGGCCATGTCAAGCATCCCTGTTGCAGTTGGGGTGCTGGAATTTTAGCCTTTTCTTGTTTGTGCCTTGCTCTCAGTTCTCTTGTGTTATACTGGGATCTTCTATGCCCGTTTCCTATTTTATAATTCTCACCACTCTTGAACCTTACTTTCCTTTCACTACTCCTAGTCCTCTGTGTTAAACTGAAGTAATGAGATATTAACACTTTTTTTTTTGCTTGATGCGACAGCACCTCACTTTTGTTTGCTTTACCACTCCCCGTTGCTTGTCCATCCAGAGATAGAAACTTTGGCTGGAAATAAAGCACCAGAGCCCTCCCCCTCCCCGGACTCTCTGTACTGAGACTTGAACCTGGTGCTATGTGAATGCCAAGACAGCGCTGGTGCTCTGTTCTGTATGTCATTTCCCCAGGCCTATAGCATGTATAATGATGCTGTCTCCCCAGCTTTCTCACAGAAGGGCGCTTGTTTTTCTTTTTCATTTTGCTGCCGGTGCTAAAAATTATGTCACTATTCATGCTCCTATTCTCAGGTCAACTCAAGCCTCATGTTCCTTTTTCCAAACTGTTAGGCATGGACATGTGTCCGGTTTCCTTAGCCCTGCAGAGGGGGCTTCTGTGTCCTTCTTCTTAGAGCCTCAGACGTGGCCTGTGGTGGGTCCTGGTCCTTGCCCATGTGCCCATCCCTGCTCTGCTCACTTCCAGTGACTTACTTCTATGTTCCTGTCCCCTCTGCCCAAGCCTCTGAAGGACACACGGAGCAGTAGAGCCCAGGACAATGCCCACAGAGAACCCAACTCTCCACACTGACATCTGTCTACCAGCTGGTGCTCCCCGGGGGAGTAGTCACCGCCACCCCCAGCCATGGCTGCATCCCCAGATACCAGCTCTGCCCAGGCCTTCAAGGAAGACACCCCAGCCTCTTCAGCACCCACTGGAAATCTATTTATCCAGCCTGGCCTCAGACAGGGCCCCCAAGACAGATGGTTTCCCCCTTGGGTAGAGCAGGGCTGAGTTGGGGGGGTGCCACCAGGAGGTAGGCTATTGGGAGGTTTTCATGGTCCACGTAGGGATCCTCACAGAACTAACCTAGGGCCTGAACTCTGGGATTCTCCTGATCTGGAGCCTGGTGGGCCTTGACCTTTACATTCCAGAGCACCCACATCAGGCTGAAGCCCTGAAGAATCTGATCTGTGGCAGCGAAGCAGATAGGAAGCTGGATGGGGCACGCAGGCACGCGGGTTTGAGGTATGTGCTGTGTAGGCACAGCGTTTTCTGCCTTTTTTTTTTTTTCCTTTCATGCTGGCAACAGCTGGTGCTGCCTCTCAGAGCCTGTGGCTGTGACAATTATCAAAATGTTTACTATCTGTCACTATTAATAATGCAGCAGCCCGCCAGCCTCCTGTTCAGAAAAGAGCGAGACTGCGGCCCTCCTGCCCCCTGGGAAGGTCTTCACGGCCCTGGCCAAAGCCTGGCTCTGCTCACCTGGCCTTTCACCCTTGACCCTGCCTAAGCAGTTTTTTTTTTTTTTTCTCTCTCCAAGCTTTTTACTGGGGCTTGGTGCCAGCACTATGAATCCACTGCTCCTGGCAGCCATTTTTTTCTCATTTACATGATAGGATAGAGAGAAATTGAAAGAGGAGGGGGAGACAGAGAGGGAGAGAGAAAGACAGACACTTGAAGACCTGCTTAGCCTTTCGTGAAGCTTCCCCCTACAGGTAGGAAGCGAGGGTTCGAACCTGGATCCTTGCACGGGTCCTCATGCTTAGTACTATGTGCACCTCACCAGGCGCACCACTGCCCAGCCCCCCCCCCCCCCCCCCCCCCCCCCGCCTAGGCAGTCTTACTGTCAGGACAGACTTAGGGTCGGGACACCCCTACTCCCTTCTAGAGATCAGAACTTTCTCCTCCTCCTTGATGTCTCCTCTACCTTCAAATAAAGGTTCTACAACTTTTCACCTAGAAAGCCTTCTAGAAGGTTCCATTGCTCCCAGAGCATAGCATTTTCACCTGTGTGCAAAAATGTGTTTGTGTGTGTGTGTGTGTGTGTGTGTGTGTGTGTGTGTGTGATCAGCCTGCTTCCAACCCACCCTGCAAGGGGTCGAGGCACCCTCTCCTATCCCACCCAGCTTCCTTTCTAACACCCAGACAAGGCCAGCTCCCTCTCCCTTGCCCAGGACCACTGCACACACCACCTCCTAGCTCAGAACAGTGAGCCCTCACTTCTTTGGGCTTTCCATTTGTTTTCTGATCAGAGCACTGCTCAGCTCTGGCTACAGGTGGTGCCAGGGCTTGAACCTAGTACCTCTCACATGCAAATCCTGGGTGCTGCCAGTTTACTATTTCATCCTCATCTCATCTCTTTGCTGACCTAGCCCGACTTGGCTTTTAGGAGTGACTGTACATGTCACCTTCTTTACGAAGTCCCTCTCAAGTCCTAGATCCCACTCATGGATCACCTTTGGGATAATTTGATGTAATTCTAAAACTAGCTCACGGGGCTGGCACACTGGCTAGCCTGGACAGCTGGCATGGGCATGGGGCTACTGCTCAGAGGCCTGCTCTCAGTCCCAGGACAGGACTGAGGGTGGCTGACTGGCCCCAGGCACCAGGTGTGGGTGGGAGTAGAGGCCCTTCTCCTCCTCAGTGCTGTGCAGGGAGGCAGCTTAGCCACCTGTGTGAGGCTTCTGAGAGTCCCCCAACGAGGGCCCTGGACAGCCCCCTGCATGCCAGGTTCGAAGCCCAGGACCCTTTGCTCCGGATCAAGACCCCAGGGGCTGGGCTGTACTCCTAACTCTGCCTCTGGCTTGTGGAGTGCCCCAGGGGAGAGCACGAACCTTGTTGAGCCTCAGTTTCGCTAACTGCAACGTGTCAAGGTTGAACTTCACGTGCCAAGAGGGTATCTCGGCTGTGACCTCAACTTCTCACCCTCTGAGTTCCCCTGTCTTTGGGGCTCCCCTAGCCGATCACACCCCGCCTGGCACAAAGGAGGAAGGGTGATTTATTGGGGGCAGTTCAGAGGCCGCAGAGCTGGAGATTAGTAGTGGGTGATGGATGCTGGCGGCTGCTCATCTGTGCTCCCGATGATTAGAAACTAGCCCCGGTTAGAAGACTGAAGGCAGGGGAGGGGGGGTCACAGACAAGCACGACCAACAAGCCCACCCTGTGCTCGGGGGCCTGGTCCTGATTTCCATCATGGAGATGTCGGGGAGCAGTGACCTTGCAAGGCTTCTTGCTGTCTGTGTCCAGCACACTGCGAGGCACCAGCTCACGGAATCAGCTCGGCCACCTTGCAAGGAAGAGGGAGAGCTTCTTGGCAAAGAAGCCAAGGACTGAAGCTCAGAGAGGGTGAGCACATGGCCCAAGGCTCAGAAGTTGACTCTGCTGGGTTTGAGTGCAATGCTCCTTCCCACCCTTGCTAGCCACATCCAGAGTGACTCAGTGAAAAGGGCTTGGGATGAGGAATGAGGTCCCTGGCCCAGGTAGGCAGCCTCCTGGCCCCCACCAGAAAGAAAGCTTTCTTCTCTGGACAATTCAAGGACTCTCTCCAGAGCTCAGTTAAATGGAGACACTTCTCTAATGCTGGGAAGAGAGTTATCTGTGAGGGTGGGAATGGTGGTGATATAAAAACACAGATTCCAGGGCCCGGTGGTGGCCCGTCTGGTTAAGTGCACACATTAGCGGTGCACAAGGACCTCCCCATTCCTGGCCCACACCTGCAGGGAGGAAGCTTCAAAGTGGCGGAGCAGGACTACAGGCCATTCTCTCTCACTTTCTTCTCTTTCTCTCTCCTCTATCCCTCCCTTCTTGATTTCTCTCTGTCCCTATCAAATAAATACACTTTTTTTTTTTAAGTACAGATTCGTGTTTGGGAGTTACTATCTGCCCTAATCCAGCCTTCTAGTCCTATTCTCAACTCTGACACCATCTTCCCAAATGAAACTTCCGGTCCATATGCATGTTAGCTATCAGGCTCAGGCCAAATTTCTAAAGTCCTGGGCCCCTTGGAACATACCTAAAATAGACTTCCTGGCTTCTTCCCACACAAAGGCTTCTAGTTTCATCTGCTCTGCTCCTACCTTTTGGCTCCTGTTTATTAAACAAATTGTCCTGCCTTATATCTTACTGACTTTCAGACACCAAGTTGCAGATGCTACTATGATTCCATCCTGACTTCCCTGGGCGGACAACCTTACCAATGTGTCCTGGAACCTCACCTCCCCAGAGCCCTGCAACACTAGGGAAAGATAGAAATAGGCTGGGGGTGTGGATCCACCTGCCAACACCCATATTCAGCAGAACAACAATTATAGAAAGCAGACCTTCCACCTTCTGCTCCCCACAAAGATCTTTGGCCCATACTCCCAGAGAGATAAAGAATAGGGAAGTTTCCAATGGGGGGGGTGGGGGGGGTGGGACATGGAATTCTGGTGGTGGGAACTGCATAGAATTGTAGCCCTGTTATCTTACAATCTTGTTCATCATTATTATATCACTAATAAAATTTTAAAAGTATAGATTCTAGGGCCCACCAAATATCCTGCTACAGTTTGCCAGAAGCTGGTGCTGCTGGCCTGTATGTGGGTGAGACACTCAACACCCCTAAACCTGGAATTCCTTCTGAATCTCAATATATATATAATCCGTCAAAAGCCGAGGATGGGGGGAAGGCAAGGAGTCCCACACAGGCATGGAAGATGGCATCGGACAAGCACAGGAAAAGGATGCTGTGTTTTCAGGGGGAAGTCAGGCCCACAGCAGGGAGAGAGGAAACTCAGCACTTTTTGGAATGTTTGCTTTTAAAATAATTTACAGGTTTATTTGTTGGACAAGAGAGACAGACAGAGAACAAACCAGAGCATCATGTCAGGACATGCAGAGCTGGGTATTGAACCTCGGACCTTATGCATGCCAATCCTGTAATCTACCACTGAGCTACTGTGCCCTGGATGGAATGTCGACTTTTGTATTATTCTTCCCTGGTGATTTTCTGTCTGCTGGTGCAAGGTGAGCCCCACCTAGCCTGGCCCATACTTGAGGGCAAGTATTCAATTCACTGTTAATGCTTCCTGCGTGGGGTCCTTCTCCTTCCTCCTTGAGACTACCTGCCTGCTTCCTGACCTGGAATACCTCTCTTCTTTCTGGGGCCCTTTATTTATTTATATTCTCTTCAAAAAAGAAGTGTGTATGTATGTATATATGTGTGTGTGTGTGGCGTGCTGTGTGTCTCTGTGTGTTATGAGTGCGTGTGTGTGGCGTTTGGATCAATTCATCCACATCACTCACTTTTGCCCCCCTCTCCCCCCACCCCTCTCCCCCTGGCTGAGACTGAGAGCAGAGATTCCTTCTGGCTATTAATTAAAAGCAGCCTCTCCCTTAGCACGGGTGTACTTGCCATAAATTAATAGCGGCCTTCTTAATCAAATCTTATCTCCTCCTCGAGCCATACACACATGGAGCTGGAGTTGGCATCTCTGTGCATCCAGCCGTGAAATTTAATTTCTGATGCTCCAGTGATCGGCACAGGGTGGGTGGGTACCTACTGGAGGGGGGGGCAGCCCCACCTTGAACCCCAGCACCAAACTCCGGGTCAATCAGCTGGGATTACTGAACCGCCCCTCCTGATGTTTGGGGGTGGGGGGTGGGGGGTGGAGAGGCCCTGGTTCTCAAAACCTGCAGATTCAGATGTCTGATTGTCACAATCTTAATAGCCGGCACGATAACGTGTTTCATCTGTCTTGTCCTGGCTGATTCTTATGACAGCTCTATGAGGGAATGGGCTGGGAGAGTGAACCTCACTAGACACAGAAAAACCCAGGCCTGACATGTTCTTAGCATCAGATCTGGGTGCAATGCCTGCTCTGCCACTTCTTTTTTTCTTTATATTTATTTATTCCCTTTTGTTGCCTTTGTTGTTTTATTCTTGTTGTAGTTATTATTATTGTTATTGATGTTCTTGCTGTTAGATAAGACAGAGAGAAATAGAGGAGGGGAAGACAGAGGGGGAGAGAAAGACAGACACCTGCAGACCTGCTTCACCGCCTGTGAAGCGACTCCCCTGTAGGTGGGGAGCCGGAGGCTTGAAGCGGGATCCTTACACGCCAGTCCTTGTGCTTTGCGCCACGTGCGCTTAACCCTCTGCGCTACCGCCCAACTCCTGCTCTGCCACTTGTGAGCTGCTGCTCTGACCAGTACTTTGGACCACCAGCCAAGAGGGACGATGACCCCTGCGGACCGCACTGAGAACGGCTAAGGTGTCACATGTGAGGGGCCTAGCTCAGTGACTGGCTAGAGATGGGTCACAGAGTAGAGACCTTCACCTAAGGGACCCTGGGTCACCTGTCCACCTTCTAAGACCCTGGCTTACATTCTGCTCCATGTAAGGCAGAGGCTCTCGAGTCTGGAAGTGTGTGGGGGGGTGTAGGCTAGGTTCCTTGCTGAGCCAGCTCTGTTCAGCCTACTCCCTACTCCCAGTCTGCTGAATGTCACCATGATGTGTCCAGTAGCCACAGAACAAAGATGCATCTGGGAGCTCCCTGACCCAGACAAGGCTGAGCCAGAGCCTAGACACTCCTGCGGCTGATAAGTCCCACCAAGCTCCCACCATCCTGGGGCCATTTCTCTGTACCCTCCTCACCCTGGAAGCCTTGCCATGCTTCTAAGTAGCAGAGAGGCAAAGAGAGAGACTACTTCCCCTCTCTCTACAGGAAGCCCCATGACTGTCTATCACATGCTGATCCCGATCTCTCTCTCTCTAATTTATTTATTTATTGGGTGGAGACAGAGAGACAGAGAGAGGGAAGGGGGAGACAGAGAGGAATAGAGAGACCCCAGCAGCACACTTACCCATCCCCCTGCAGGTGGGCACCAAGGGCTTGAACCCAGGTCCCTGAGTACTATACCGCTGTGTTTGCCACCGTCTGGCCTCTTGTTGACCTGCCCAGGCTCCCCTGGCGGCCACTGGAGCCACTGCTGGCACTCAGAGCTGAGCCGTGAAATATCTCTTGGTCTTTTAACCCTTCTGGAAACATCCCTTCTGCCTGGGCCCCAGCTCTCTGACCTTCTGCTCCTGGGCAGACGGCCCTCTCAGCCTCCTTACCCCAGCCCATCAGACCCTCGCTCAGACCTTTCTCTGGAATCAACTCTGGAACTCTACCAGTGCGCTCTCTCTCTCCTACCTTCAGAGTTATCGCTGGGGCTTGGTGCCAGCACTAGGAATCCACTGCTCCTGGCAGCCAGTTTTTCCATTTTATTGGATATGACAGAGAGAAATTGAGAGAGGAGGGGAGATAGAGAGGGACAGAGAAAGAGAGACACTTGCATACCTGCTTTGCCATTTGTGAAGCGTCCACCCCTACAGGTAGCGGGGACCTGAATCTGGATCCTTGCTTGGGTCTTTACGCTTAGTACTATGTGCGCTTAACCCGGTGTCTACTGCCCAGCCCCCCTGTGCTCTCCCTTCTGAGTGTACAACAGTTTTCCTTTCCAAGTCTGGAGTCTGCTGGCTTTTTTTTTTTCTGTTTTCTTTTTTTAAAAAATATTTATTTACTCCCTTTTGTTGCCCTTGTTTTATTGTTGTAGTTATTATTGGTGTTGTTATTGATGTTATTATTGTTGGATAGGACAGAGAGAAATGGAGAGAGGAGGGGAAGACAGAGAGGGGGAGAGAAAGATATACACCTGCAGACCTGCTTTACTGCCTATGAAGCAACTCCCCTGCAGGTGGGGAACCGGGATCTCGGACCGGGATCCTTACGCCGGTCCTTGCGCTTTGTGCCACATGTGCTTAACCGGCTGTGCTACTGCCCGACTCCCTTTTTCTGTTTTCTATACATTTCAGTTGTGTGCACAGTTCTTCACTTGCACAGGGAGAACCCTTCAGCTGTCCTCCCAGGGCCTGCCAGTTACTGACTTCGCCCTCTCTAATCCTGGCCACCGTCAGACCGTTGTCACAAAATGGCTCCCAAAGTTCCAGGTTCGAATTGCTGAAACAGCAGCACCTGGGAGCTTGAGAGCAATGCAGGTAGCAGGGGTCAGCCCCCGAGGAACAGAACCGAACCCTGGGGGGGGGGGGGCTGGTAAGAGCAGTTTATGTTTCAGCAACCATCCCCAACCACCTAGAGGTTCTGATGCAGCCTCAAATCAGAGACCCAATTATCTAGGCCAGTGTTTTCCAGCTGGGGTGACTTTGTCCACTACCCCACCCCCTCAACATTGACTAATATCCTGGGACATTTCTGTTGGTCACAACGGGCACTTAGTGGGCAGCAAACGCAGAGTCTGACAAACATGCTGGCTGCATTTTGTTGAGTTCTGAGGTGATTTTTCATGTTTTTTCCTAGTTTATCAGGAGAGTGCTGTGAAAAGGCTTCTAACTCCATAGCCACGCCTCCATACCTGTGTTCTGTGACCTTGAGGTCAACACAGGGTCCCCCTGTTGCCTGTCCAGCTTCTGTGGGGTAACAGCAAAGGAGACTGGAGAAGTCACAGCAGTGAACTGGTGAGCTTTTCGGTGCACAGGCGCCCCCCGCCCCTTAACAGTTTTTGTCGCTAAAACTCAGGCCCGGAAGTGGTGACTCAGCTGCCAATCTAATTTGATGCCTGCCACCTCTGAGCCCCGATTTTTTAGTTCTGGGAACTGCTCCCTCAGCCCCTTTCGCTCCATGAGCCACACGTGTCTGTACTCATGCGCGGCGTGGTGAGTTTTTGAAGAGATTCCAGTCATAGTTAGCTGAGTTTTCAGGTGAATCCCGCTGCTTTGCCTAGTTGATTGGGGAGAGCAAAATGTCCTTGCTGCTGCTCCAGAGCCCCGTCCCTGGAAGTCCCCAATACCACCCCGCCTGATAAACATCCCACAGTCCACAGGACACCCTCCTCCCAGGGTGAGCCAACTTAGAGTCCCGAGGCTGAGAAACCCCAGATCTACACAGGCAGAAGCCCCTACAGTTTCCCTCTGAGCAAGGCGAGGGGTCATGACAGTGCCACCTAGACCCAGAGGAGCTCAATTCCCCCAGGCACACCCCTGAACACCTGGGCTTTGGTAGGCAACAGGGGCGGGGGAGACACAGTAACCATAGCCCCCAAGCACAGGCCTGGAGCAGATACCCGCTCCCAGCGGCCCACCTGACAGAGCAGGACTCTGCAGACAGAAAAGGCCAAGGTCTCAAGGCGAGTGAGTGGCAGGACCAGGCCAGATCCCAGAGCAGCCACCGCCAGAGCTGCTTTCTCTCTGCAGTGCTGCCCTGACCTCCCTGACACTCCACCGCCGTTCAACCATCTGCTTGAAGTAAGAGAGGAAAACTATGAGCATGGCGGCCGCTCACTCACACAGTCTGTCCAGGGGTGACTAGTAAGTGCCTGCTGTATGCTCCCTTCTAAGCCAGCTGCTCTGGCATGTGATGGCGCATGCCAGGCCACAGGGAACCCACACTGCAGCTCAGAATAATTCTTGCATGTCCACAAACTAGAAGAACAAAGTAGCTTCTCTCCTGGTCTCTTCTGAGATGCAGAGACCAGGCACTTGGAGAAACAGAATGGGGGGAGGGAGGTCCCAGGAGAGAGCCAGGGCATGCGTGGAGGGTGGGATTTGCAGAAACCAGGGTGACGGGGGGGCCAGTGAAATAGCAGGAATGGCACAGGGGCACAGAGTGTGGCCTTGGAGTTAGGCAGGTGTGGCTCTGAACTTCCCTCCCCTGCTTGCCCTGGTGTGACTCTGGGGTCAGCCTGCCAAGGACTCCAGCCTCAGGTCCCTAACCTGCAAAGTGGGGGCATTGCCACCTGCCACACAGCTCACATGAAAGGCATTCACGTGGTCCGGGAGGTGGCGCAGTGCATAAACCATTGGACTCTCAAGCATGAGGTCCTGAGTTCAATCCCCGGTAGTACATGCACCAGGGTGACGCCTGGTTCTTTCTCTCTCCTCCTATGCTTCTCATTAATAAATAAATAAAATCTTAAAAAAAAAAAAAAGAAAGGCATTTACAATGCAGTGGTTACGCCAGTCAGCTGGGCCTAAAGCAGCGATCACTCCCATCCAGCCCCTGGAAACTGGAACCTACTTGGGGTGTGAGATCTGCAATTGGGAGTGACAGAGGGAGAGAGAGGGACTGTCATAAGGGGAGCCCATCTCCAGCCAGAAGGGGCAGAGCTGCTTGCAGCATACTGGGGCAGCCCCACAGAGCCAGTGTGTCAGCAGGTGTTGCAGAGTTGCTAAATGCCTTTAGCACCTAATTACACCTCTGTCCTTGCTGTAGTCAGGCAAGCTGGAAGAGGACTTGCAGGAGGGTGCCTGGGAGAGAAGACAGCCACTGCCAGTGGGGGTATCTGTAAATGTGTCTGCTCCTCTCTCCAGGAAGTGACCTCTGACAAATGGCCAGAGGGGCTGGGGGAAGCCAGTGGACAGAGAGGATGCAGCCGATGGCATCACTTAAGAAAGAAAAGTAATCGAAGTCTCAGCTGGATAGGAAACGGGGAGCCAGAGGAGCTATGAGAAGGGGAAGGAAAATGTTTGATTGAAGAGGACATTCAGCAAGACGAATCGGACAGCTGTCTGCAGGATGGATGGGGGGGGGGGGCGCTGGATCGGAGGGGCTGATTACGAGGCTGTTAATGTAGCCCAGGTGTGGAAACTCAGCGAATGCAGCCGAGTACCAGGGATACCGGAGAATGATGAGGCCTGGCAAGTGGCACTTCCTTCCTGGGCACTGCTTCCCTAGGAGATGACGCTCCAGCAACACGTGAGGGTCCCATAAGAGAAGCTCTAGGGGTGGGGGTGGGCAGTGGCATAACTGGTTGAAAGCACACATTATTATGTGCAAGGACCCAAGTTCAAGCCCCCGGTCCCTACCTGCAGGGGGAAGCTTCGTGAGCAGTGAGGCAGGGCTGCATCTTTCTCTCTCCCTCTCCGGTCTCCTCCATCGTCCTCGATCCCCTCTCTGTCTCTATCTACCTTCCCCTGAATATCTCTCTGTACTATCAGATAAATTATATAAATATATAATGTATATTATAATGTAATATTATAAATAATATATATATCCTCTAGGGTTATTGCTGGGACTCGGTGCCTGCACTACGAATCCGCTGCTCCTGGAGCACATTTCTCCTATTTTGTTGCCCCTTGTTGTTATTGTTGCCATTGCTCTTGTTTTTGTTGGATAGGACAGAGACAAATCCAGAGGGGGGGGGAAGACAGAGGAGGAGAGAAAGACAGACACCTGCGACCTGCTTCGCTGCTTCACCACCCGTGATGCAACCACACACCCCCGCAGGTGGGGAGTCGGGGGCTCGAACCGGGATCCTTAGGCTGGTCCTTGTGCTTTACATGCGCACTTAACGCTCCATGCTACCACTCAGCCTCTGTAAATAAATATTTTTAAAATACCCAGATTATAAAAAAAGAGAGAAGGGCTGGGCAGTGGCATACCCCATGCACAAGGACCCAGGTTCAAGCCGCCTGCTCTCCACCTGCAGGGAGAACACTTTGTTCTCCCAAGCACCAAGCACCAGCAATAACCCTGGAGGCAAAAACCTTACGCTGGAGAGTGACTCACCTGCTGCCTTCAGGCCCCTCCCTGCTAGGCCCCAGACTTGGAAAGATTCAAATCTGAAGACTCAAGTCTCTGGGGCTGGAGGACCTGCCCTTGGGCCAGCCAGCTCTGTCCTCCCATGGCACGCCAGCCTTGCTCAGTGCTTCCTTGCCTGGGATGGGGTAGTGGCTCTCATTGTTCAAGCTCTGGGGGGGGGGGGGTCAGGTCCAGGGGGCGAAGAGAGGGTAAGCTGAGGGCAGGGAGGTCACAGCTAACAGGTGATGGTTTCTAGCACATTTCCACCTGGGCCCCACGTTACCTGCCTCAGAATGAGCGAAATATAAGCACAGGACACCCCGATAAAGGTGACAATACAGGATAATGACCGTCCCCTCAGATCCAGGGCTGTCTGAAGCCGCAGGAAATGCAGTTTATTGGTGTGAAGTTTGGGGCAGACCCTTCCCTCTTTATGTCCTTGGTTTCTGAGAAGGATGTATAGTAGGTCTACGTGTATAGCGTCGTTTTTATTACAACATCAATGACACAAAAACAATTCCAGCCAGGAGCCGGGGAGATGACCCAGTGACTAAGGGATACATGTTACCATGTTCCGGTCCTGGGTTCAATCCCCAGCACCCTATGAGATCACCAAGGACAGCACCAGAGGTGTTGAAGCAATGCCCTGGTGTCTTGACTTCTCTTTCTTTTCCTCTATCTCTGTCGCTTCCCAGGCGGTGAAGCAGGTCTGCAGGTGTCTGTCTTTCTCTCCCCCTCTCTGTCTTCCCCTCCTCTCTCCATTTCTCTCTGTCCTAGCCAACAACAATGACATCAATAACAACAACAATCATAACTACACCAATAAAAAGGGCAACAAAAGGGGAAATAAATAAATATAAAAAAATAATAATAAAATAAAACCCAAGGGCTGGGGTAGATAGCACGGTGGTTATACAAGTGCCTGAGGCTACAAGGTCGCAGGTTCAATCCTCTGCATTAGCCAGAGCTGAGCAATGCTCTGGTAAATAATAATAATAATAATAATAATAATAATAATAATAATAATAATTAATAATAATAAATACATAAAACACAAAAGGGGCCGGTGGTGGTACACTTGGTTGAGCGCACGTTACCATACATAAGGACCTGGGCTGAAGCCCCCAGTCTCCACCTGCACAGGGGGAAGCTTTGCAAGTGGTGAAGCAGGGCTGCAGGTGTGTCTCTCTTTCTTCCCCTCTAACTCCCCCTTCCCTCTCGATTTCTGACCATCTCTATCCAACAAATAAATAAAGCTAATAATAAAAAAATTAAAAAACAAAACAAAACACAAAACAAAGATATGGAAACACTGATTCTATCCAACACTGAGGAAAGAACCGCATGAAGCACCCGCTTTTGTGGTGTGTGTGAGGCGAACGTGATAACCACTGCACTACAGAAACTGCGGTCACTTTTGTGGTGTGTTGTTTTGCTTAGCACTGCAGGTTCTAACAACCGAGGGGTGGTGTGCAGGGACGAAGCGCTGTGCTGTGTTGCTGTGTCTGAACCCAGCTTTCCTGTCCTGCCATCATCCGCTAGACAACACAGGATAATAATCAGTGTTTACATTTGTCTGGTACTGAAAGCGATCCAGAGAGGACTCCAAGGCTGCAGGAGGCTGCCTGTAGGTTCTGTGCAAATACCTCCACAGCGTCCCGGGAGGGTGCTGTGTGTCCTCAGATCTTAGTACCCTGCGGGGGGGAGTCCTAGAGTCACTTCTCTGTGGGTACTGCCTGAGGAGGGCGCCTTCCTAAAAAGCTGAGTCCCCATCTGGCTGAAACTGAAGTCTGCCTGGGCAGCTTTTTTTTTTTTGCCTCCAGGGTTATTGCTGGGGCTCAGTGCCTGCACCATGAATCCACTGCTCCTGGAGGCTATTTTTCCCCCCTTTTGTTGCCCTTGTTATTTTATCTCTGTTGTGGTTATTATTGTTGTTATTATTGATATCATTGTTGTTGGATAGGACAGAGAGAAATGGAGAGAGGAGGGGAAGACAGACAGGGGAGAGAAAGACAGACACTTGCAGACCTGCTTCACTGCTTGTGAAGCGACTCCCCTGCAGGTGGGGACCCAGGGGCTTGAACCGGGATCCTTATGCTGGTCTTAAGCCTTGAGACATGTGTACTTAATCCGCTGCACTACCGTCCGACCCCAGCTTCTATCTATAAAAGCAACTGCTTTCAATTTATTTGTTTAATTTGATAAGAGACGAGAGAACTTGAGCAGGGTGCTGGTAGAGATAGAGGGGGAGCGAGAGACACCCACCCCTGTGTGTCACAGCTTGTGAACCCCCCCCCCCCCGGCGCAGGTGGGAAGACTTTGTGCACTGCGCACTCTACAGGGAGGGGTGGGGGTACTGTGTGGCCCCCAGTACCTTCCACTACTTGGAGCCACTAGGTGTGCAAGAACCAAAAACAGCCGGTGGAATAAAGGAAGGAAAGGGGCCAGAGCAGTTGGCCGCCCCTGCAGCCCTCCCCCCACACTCCAGTCCCCCCCCCCCCCCCCCCGTGAGCCTGGGGTGCTTGTGTGTGGAGCTGAGATCAGCCCCGAAGGTGCCATCAGAGGCTGTCAGGAAGCCCGCCTTCAAGCCGCACACCAGTAAGAGGATGCCACCGGGTAGTGTCGCCACTGGGCCTCTACCGGAGCTCAAAGGCTGCCAGCAGCACCTCTGGCCTCTCTGGGACAAGGGGAAATGCTGCCAACTCCCCACCTCCGTGTCCCACCTGGAACAGGAGGCAGCTCCTCTCCGTGGTGGCCTTCACCTTACAGGCCTGAGAATGATTCTTGGCACCTGCCCTGATGCGCCAATAAGGACTCATTCAGGCCACCGCAACCTGTTCTATCAGCAGCCCTCTGGACAGGAAAAGAGAAAGGTCGACCCACAGTCAGGGAAAACGTGTGTCCTGCCCTTCCCTGCATTCCACAACCCAGCCTGGAGAGGACTGAACCTCCGTCCATCTAGGTGGGGACCCCCAGGCAGGGGGACGGATGAGGGGCAGGCCACACATACCTGCCCGCAGGGTGACACCTGGATGATTAGACTGTGCGGAGAGCAGATTCTACCAGGCTAATAAAAATGAAAATGATCAGGATGGATTTGGGACCCAGCCAAGGAGGACACACTGGCAGGAAGAGTCTGAGACTTTTTTATTTTTTAAGCAGGCCAGCCACATGGAGAATGGGATGGGCTCCTCCCCGTGGCCCTGCCAGAGCCCCATGCCATCTGGCCCTGCCGGCTCCCCACCTGGTTAACTCATTTCCAGAAATGGGGCTGTCTGAAGTTGAACCAGGCCATGCTAGGAGCCCAGCCCCGGCTGGTGGGTGGTGGTGGTGGTGGAGAGGGGTGGGAGGAGGAAAGGGATAGCTTAAGATGAACCTGTGGGAAGGGAAGTCTCCTGCTGTCTGGAATGAGGTCAGTCAGGGCTGTCCATGGAGGGCCTGCTATTTGCCCTGCCTGACGCCAGGAGCTTTGGGACAGTCACAGAATCCAAAGGCTGTGGCTCCAGGCCCTTCTCCCATGCATTTCCTGAGATACTTAATACCTCAGCATAGGCAGCTGGGGGCGGGGAGTGAGTTAGTGACAGAGGGTGTGCTTTGCACATAGAAACCCTGGGTTTGATGCCAGTACCAGCAAATAATGAAACAATACATACACACACACACCACCTCAAGGCACCTAGGAGCACTGTCTTTGCAGCACCCTGGGTCTGCAGGTCACATGGAGAAACAGCAGAAGGGAACTTGGAGCTCAGCTGATCCTACCTGCTCATTCTAGAACAGGCGACCAAGAGGCCCAGGGAGCTGGGGTCCCCAGCTCACAGCACAGGCCACCCTGCCCTCCTCTGCCTCACTCCACCAGTTACTCTCAAGGGGCAGGGCAGGGCTCCTGGTCCAAGTCTTCCCTCAACAGGCTGGTGCCTTGTCCTCTGGGCCAGTGCTGGGTGACACCCAGCGCAGTGGTCTGTGCACAGTAGAGGCACTGTGGGTCCCTCCCCATAAGCCCAGAGGGCTTGCAAAGGGTCCCCAAATTACAGACACCATTGTTCTTTGTTCTTCAAACTGTAGGGAACTCTGAAGCTCAAGATGAGAATGACAGAGAAAGGAAGTCTCAGGGTCTACACCCAAACCCTCCTGTCTGGGAGACAAGGAAAAGAAAATGAGGGGACAGGGTGCGGGTAGCCACCTCCCACCCTAGAGCCCACAGGCTGGGTGTGCCCTGAACAGCATTTGGTGACACAGGACTCTGGACCTGGATGCTGGCAAGTGGATCCATTACCCACTCCTACCCCCGGCCTGTCTCTATCTTTCCCTACTGGGGCAGGGGTCTGGAGAGGTGAGGTCCCAGGTCACATTGGTGAGGTCCTCTGCTCAGGAAGGTCAGGATGGAGTCATGCTAACCTTTGCAACTTGGTGACTGAAAAGTGATGCTATCAAGCAAACTGTTCAATAAGCAGGAACCCAGAGATAGGACTACAGTAGATGAAACTACTGTTTCTTCGTGTGGGAAGAAGCTAGGAAGTCTATTTTAGGTATGTTCCAAGGGGCCTGTGACTTTGGTAATTTTTGCTTGAGTCTGACAGCTAACATGCAGGTGGACTAGAAGTATTGTCTGGGAAGATGGTGTTAGAGTCGGGAGTAGGACTAGAAAGCTGGACTAGGGCAGAGAGTAGCTCCCAAACATGAGGAAAATATATGAATACCATTAGCTGTGAACCCGACCAATCTGACCCAGGGCCCATGTCTACTCCTATTTAGCACAGGAGCCGACAGACAACAGGACTCTGGTCCCTTTGGCTGCGGTTGACCCGTCCCAGGCAGGACACCCAGCTCGCAAGGGTCAGAGGTCTTGTGGAGGGAGCAGGTGGTACCCCAAAGCTGAACCCCTTCTCTGCCATCCTTCAACATCCCTACCACTTACATGATGCCTTCTGATCAGATTTGGGGTTTCTTACACGCTGTAATCGGATCACCCGAGGCGTTAACTGGATTAGGCAGAAGGCTTCCAAGAGATGCCTGCTGGAAGTGGCTATTAAAAAGCACAGGCCCTGGACAAAGAAGAAGGGCCAGCTTGCACCCCACTGTCCTCCCCTCCCCACTCAGGGCTGGGCAGAATGAGGAGGGGTGGCGGTGGGGTCTCTGCGTGTAAACAGGTGCACAGATGCAGATGGGTGCGGCTAACAGAGCCAAACATGAGGACAGCTCACTCAGACCCTTGGAGGCCTGGGAGAAAGCCAGACACACTCAGCACAGGGGAGGCAGCACTCATCCTGCGGCCCTCTTCTCAGTCTGTCCCCTCCCCACCCTCCGTACAGGGCAGAGTCCACGGCTGGCTCTGTGGACACTTCGCATTGTCCTCTGTGTATGGAGCCAGGGCCCTGCGCATGCGTAATGTCCTCCCTCCTGGATCACCTTTGCATTCAGGTGGAAACAGAGAGAGAGGGAGAGACAACACAGAACCTCCCGTGTGGAGCCAGGGCTCAAACAGCCATGGCCAGGCATACACTCTACCTGGGGAGCTGGCTGTCCAATCCACTTTGCATTGTCTTTAGTCTCCATGGGGAGTTTATGAGGTCGGTTCCAGAACCGCCACTCTATAGAAGGGAAAACTGAGGCCTGGAGGTGTGGTAGCGCAGCGGGTTAAGTGCACATGGAGCGAAGGGCAGGGGCTGGCTTAAGGATCCCGGTTTGAGCCCTCTCCCCCCCCGCTGGCTCCCCACCTGTGGGGGGGTCACTTCACAGGCAGTGAAGCAGGCCTGCAGGTGTCTGTCTTTCCCTCTCTCTGTCTTCCCCTCCTCTCTCCATTTCTCTCTGTCCTATCCAACAACAACAGCAATGACAACAATAATAATAATGATAAACAAGGTCAACAAAAGGAAAAATATAGCCTCCAGCAGCAGTGGATTCATAGTGCAGACACCGAGCCCTTGCAATAATCCTGGAGACAAAAAAAAAAGCAAAAAAAATAAAATTAAAATTAAATCACCCCAAGGAGCCAGGCTGTGGTACACATAATACTAAGAACAAAGACCTACATGCGGATCAGGGTTTGAGCCCCAGCACCCCATCTACAGGGAGGAAGCTTCACAGATGGCTAAGTGGGTCTGCAGGCATGTCAGTTGGTCTCTCTCCTCCTCTATCTCCTCCTCCTCTCTCAGTTTCTCTCTGTCCTATCTAATAAAATGGAAAAAATGGCTGCCAGGAGCAGTGGATTCATAGTGCCAGCACTGAACTCCAGTGACAACCCTGGAGGGAAAAGAAAAAAGAAGAAAAAAAAAACACACCCCATACCTGAGGGTTGGTAAATGATGTCCTTGGGATTTGAATCCAGCTCTGCCTGACATTTCCAACTTAAGCAAGCATCTTTCTAAACTCACTCAAGGCCAACCTTCCCCATTTCTGGGCTCCGGCTATGAGCTGACCACTCCTGCCAGGCTGTGCGTAGAGAAAGCTGGGGCGAGCTGAGGGCTAGACCTGAGACTGAGACAGAACCCCAGTGCCTGAAGGCCTGAGCTGAATGAACATTGCCAGGTTGTTCTCAATCAGACACCTCGAGACAGCCATGCAGGCATGCGACGATCACATACACCGGCATGCACGCACTCATGCACACAGGTGCATGCACACGGCCTATAGTCACAGACACAAGCATTGTGCCCACATATGCACACACACACACACACCACACACACACACACGTGCACACACACAGTGCACACATATTTGCTCACACACATGCATGTACTGTTCCTGCATTGTCACTGTGCCCAGAGCCCTTCTCTCTCTCTCCCTCTCTCTCACACACACATCCCTCTCCCTCTCTCTTTCTCTCTCTCCTCTCTCTCTCTCTCTCTCTCACACACACACACACACACACAATGTATCTTGCCTGTCAGTATCAGCCCAACCAGAAGGTCAACTCTGGGCAAGCAGAGAGGGGACAGTGTCTGAAGTACAGTGAGTGCCAATGAGCACGTGCTGGGTGAGTGACTTCACACATTGTGGGTGTGAGTAAAGAAGGGGCAAGGGAGAGAGGGAGAGGGAGAGGGAGAGGGAGAGGGAGAGGGAGAGGGCGCATGTCTGGGGGCGGTGGTTAGGCACCCATGAGTGAGGGGAGACAAGGTGGTGTGACTGCATGTGTGGACAGCGTGGTGGAGGCCTGCAGGGGTGCGAGTGGTGGGTGGGGTGACGGCAGGGGCCTAGGTGACATTCACACTGCTGTCGGCAGGGTTCTCCCTCCCTCTGGCTCCTGACTGAGGGCCACACAGGGCACCCAGGCAAGGCATCAGGGCTCACTGCAAAGCTTCCCAGGGCTTGGAATGGGGGATCCCTGTGTCCCCCTCAATATTTGGTCAGTGCCACAATCTTCTTCTGATGAACTGTAAAGTGCTGGGAAGGTAGCCTGGGGCCCAGCCTAGCCCAATGGTCTTAGCTGCTCCCACAGTCCCAGAGGCAGGCAGGAAGCCGGGGTTCAGGGAGCCTCTGTGCTGATGTGTGTGTGGGGGGGGGTTAGAGATATTCTGGAGAGAAGCTGAGGTGTGAGCCTGGCCATGCAGGCCTAGTCCCCCAACCCTCCCAGGTCCTGGCAAGGGCCCATACTCCCTGGAATGTATGGAGGCAGCCAGGAGGGCTTCAGGGAGGGAGGGGTGCTGGGGAGCACAGGCCCCATTCCGTCAGGCTCCCTGCCACCCAGGACCAGCTGCCAAGCAACCCAAGGGCAAAATGGACATGGCCCAGGCAGGCTGACCAGGAATCCCTGGAGACATGATATTGCAGAAAGCAGAGGTCCTGGCCTTCGGAAGGATTCAGGGAGCCCCCTCCTACTGCCTCTCACCAGCCCCGGCCTGTCCTAACATGCTTGGCCTCTGCTGGGCAGCCTGGTGAGAGATGGCAGGGACCTGCAAAGCAAGGAGCCTGTTGGTGATGGAGCTGAACCACCGGGAAATCCGGAGCATCAAGTGTCTGGAGCGTGGAGGTATTCCTGGAGCCGCAGGCTCCAATCTCTGTCTCCTGACTCCATTTGGCACTTACACCAGGCCCAGGGCCTGACCCAGCACACCTGGTCTCAGCTCACCTGTGTCACACCTGCAGCAGGGTGGCCCCCCCACACCTGTGCTTGCCTTGCATCCAACACTCTTCCTGACTTCTGGGAATTCTTCCCACTCTCCCCTATGCCATGGGGTAGGTGGGGGGGGGGGGCTTGTAGGGCAGAGCACCTCCTCTGGGGATGGCTACTCAGTACCCCTTACCTACTGCCAACGCCGGGAAGGAAAGGTGACCACAGAAGCGACAGGAGCTGAGGCAGTAAATGTTTCTACGTGCCTGGACGTATCCCAGCCTCAGCCCAGACATTTCCAAACGCCTGACTGCGGGCAAAGTGATTCACTCTTGCCGTCTCTGTTCTGTCAAATGGGCCACAAGAAGCACATTTGGCTTCGAGGACTTTCTGGAGTTAGGTGTGTAACAGGCTGGCACAGAGAAGAGACAGATTCCTGGGAGCAAGGACCTCACAGCCGTCCCCCCATCCTATCACCTTCTTTCACTCTCTCTCATAGCCATCCCCCCACCCTATCACCTTCTCTCTCTCTCCCTCTCTCTCTCTGTCTCTCTCTCTCTCTCTCTCTCTCTGCCTAACTCTTAAAGCTGCGTATTCAGAGGACTTTTTCACTAGTGTTTTGTTTCACTTTTGTTTTGTTTTGCCTCCAGGGGTCCTGTAGGGCTCTGAGTCAGCACTACGAATCCACTGCTCCTGGTGGCCATTTTTTTTTTTCCATTTTATTGGCTAGGACAGAGAGAAATTGAGAGAGGAGGGGGAGATGGAGAGGGAGAAAAAGATACCTGCAGACCTGCTTTACCGCTTGTGAAGCTTCCCCCTGCAGGTGGGGGAGCTGGGGGCTTGAACCAGAATCCGTGCAATGTCTCTGCACTTAGTACCGTGTGCACTTAACTGGGTGCGCCACAGCCTGCCCCCCACCTGTGCTTTTGCATGTGTGATTTTGTTTAGTTTCCGCAATGACTCTACAAAACACAATGTTTTCCTTCCACAAAGTCACTTTCTTCTTCTTCCTTCCTTTCTTTCTCTCTCTCTTTCTTTTCTTTCTTTCCTTCTTTCTTTTTTTTTTTTGCCTCCAGGGTTATTGCTGGGGCTCAGTGCTTGTTCTACTAATCCACTGCTTCTGGTGGCCATTTCCCCCCACCCCCACCCCCAATTTTATTGGATAGGACAGAGAGAAATTGGGAGGGAGTAGATAGAGAGGGAGAGAGAAAGATAGTCCCCTGCAGACCTGCTTCACCATTTGTGAAGTGACCCCCCTGCAGGTGGGGAGCCGGGGACTGGAACCGGGATCCTTCTGTGGGTTCTTGCCCTTCATACTATGTGCGCTTAACCCGCTGCACCACTGCCTGGCCCCATACTCCTTTAAAGATGCGGACACAAAGGATCAGAAGTCACCACTCTGGGGCCACTGAGGTGGCCCAGTGAGAAGCTGCTCTCAGGTTCCCTGAATCCAGGATTCTTCTCATCAGATGTCCCAGGGGACAGTGCCAGGTTGGCCCCTGCTCCAGTTCAAGCCAACCCTCACCTACTCATCATTTTCGACTTGTCCCAGTTTGGGAGTCACGGAAGCATGGGCAGGATTCAAGGGTCTGCTGAGCCACAGACGGTTCGCTAGGCTGGGGGTGAGGGGGGGATGGGGAACATTCCCGAGTTAGGCCACTGGAGATGACCCAGTGCTCAGTGGCAGCTGTGCCAGGCCACGTGGGCAGTTCGAGCGGCAGGGACCTCCCTGACAGCCAGCTGGCCGCGGCAGTCCTGTACATCAGCCAGTTTTAATTGTCTGTCCATCCTAGGATAAAATCCTTAACACAGATCCTGCCTGATGTGCCCCCGCCCTTGGCGGGCTCATGCTCCCTGGGGCCCCTGTTCTGCTCTTTAGAGAAAGCACTTGCTAAACTGGACCCACGTTAAACCCATAATTGTCAGGGCACAACTCTCCCAGCAAAGGAGCTGTGAGGTTAAGTATGAAATTCTAGTCTCTGCCTCAGCCTGTGATGCAGACAGCCCCTCATGCCCCCACCCCCTCACCCCAATAATGGTCCTCACGGGGGAGGTGGAAGGCCTAGTCAGAGGTCACCTATCACCCACTCTGAGCTGCAAGACCCTGAGTCAGTCACAAGGTCTCTCTGATTCCCCTTTCCATTTCTATCTTTTAAAAATTTTAAATTATCTTTATTTATTGGATAGAGACAGCCAGAAATCAGAGGGAAGGGGGAGATGGAGAGACAGAGAGACACCTGCAGCCCTGCTTCACCACTTGCAATGCTTTCCCCCTGCAGGTAGGGACTGGGGGCTTGAACCTGGGTCCTTGCACGTTGTAATATGTGTGCTCAGCCAGGTGTGACCGCCCCATTTATATCTTAAGGTAAGACAATCTGACTATGATGGCTTCAGTGTCTTCTTTTTTAAGTGATGGAACTCTTTTTCTCCAAGTAAGAACTTGTTTTTTTTTTTTTTTTTAAGATGCCGAGAAAAGACTGTTGAAAAGAGGCCCTGCTGGTTAAGGAGCCTGTGGGACATGCAACATTGTCACATGGAATCTAGAAGCTTCTGGAAAGGTAAGATGGGCTTCTGTGGTGGTGGATCCTTGCACAATGGGCTCAGCCCAGTGCTGTGCTTCCAGTGGGGGTGGAGGGTGGGGGAGGAGAGGGCATCAGAGAACAGGTGGAGGGAAGGGAACACACATGAATCCACTTTGTCTTTTTTTTTGCCTCCAGGGTTATCGCTGGGGCTCCACCTGCACTACAAATCCACTGCCCCTGGAGGCTATTTTTCCTCTTTTGTTGCCCTTGTTGTTTATAGTTGCTGTTGTTATTATTATTGTTGCCATTGCTATTGTTGTTGGATAGGACAGAGAGAAATCGAGAGAGGAGGGGAAGACAGGGAAGAGGAGAGAGATATAGACACCTGCAGACCTGCTTCACTGCTTGTGAAGCGACCCCCCAGCAAGTGGGGAGCTGGGGGCTCAAACCAGGATCCTTACACTCTAGTCCTTAAGCTTCAAGTCATGTGCGCTCAACCTGCTACGCTATTGCCCAGTCCCCTCTCCTTTGTCTTAATTTAAGCACAGCCCACAGTCCATTCTACTCACATCTTCTTGGGACTCAGGCTGGAATGGGAGGCTCTTCCTTGGCCCCTAAGAACTTGGCCGTCGGCTGGGAACCAGGATGCAAAGTCTGTTATGTCTCTCATGGGGAGCTTGGGGTCCCTGATCTGGAATGGGGCGGGGGGGGGGACCCCAGGGACATGTTTGTCTGAGACCTGTTGACCAACATAGTCATGTGCCTCACACACGCACCTGGGACTCTGTCTGAGGAGCACAGCTGGCCCTGAAATGCAGGTAGCTCAACAGGTAGGGACCCTGTCTTGTCATGAGCAAAACTCATGTGAGAGCCCTGGTTCCACATGAGAGGTGCACTGGCAACAGAAGAAGTTACACCTGGTTGAGTGCTGTGGTGTCTCCCACTCTTGGTCTCTCTCTCTGAATGAAAAAGTGGCCCGGAGTGGTGGAATCATGGATGTATAAGGCCGTGATTGCACTAAAACACACACACACACACACACACACACACACACACACACACACACACACACACACACACTCACACACACACACACACACACACACGAACCAAAAAAACAACAAACTAGCTGCTATTGTCATTAATAAGACATTTTTTCTTTTGAAATTTCTTTGAAAGAGATACTGAATTCATGCCAGCTCTTTGTCCAGTCTTGTTTTTTTCCCAGCAGTGGCTGCTAAGAGCCATTGCTGGCGTACGGAGACAGACCAGAGGTGTCTTTGGAAAGAGGGTTCTCTGTGTCAAAGGAAGTGGGGATTCTGAGCCCACAGGGCCTGAGCACCAGGTAACTAGGCTTTGATTCTGCCATCCACATCCCATGTCATCGTCCATCCTGGCCAGTAGCTCGAGGATTCCTCCCCGCTCCCCACCACCCCCAGCTTGTGCAAGCATAGTGCATATTCTTGGGGCCAGAGGCCACATCTGGAATTCGTCCTCTTCATTAACTTAGTGGCCATCTCCCAAGCTCCGGCTCCCTTGATTCCCCCAAAGCCCAGTTCACACTGTTAACAAGGACAGTAATTTGTTCATTAAAAATGGGATGCTTTCCCAGCAGGCCTCCCAGCTGCTGCCTGCCCTGGGGAGAGCTGGGACAGGGACAGACGGCAGCATGTGAGCCCAGAGGGTCAGGGCCCGAGTCCCCAAGTGACTCCAAGGACACCTGGGGATGGTCTGGGGACAGGCCTTCAGGCAGCTCTCACCAGCTCCTCTCTCTCTCTCTGACAGGGTTTGTGGTCATCCAATCAATGCGAACAACTCGATCTGGCACCAAGGCCCTGTGCAAACCACAGCCCATCAAGAGGCATTTATTGTCATGAAAACAAACAGGTCCCTGCTTCCCCCAGCGCCAGGCCGCTCCCACTACCCCCCCACCCCCACCCCCAGGTCTCCTTTGTCTGTCCTTGGAGCAGCTTGGATGCCTGGATTCAGGGCCACTGACTCCCCTCCTTCCTGATCTCTGCCTGAACTGGCTGAGTCTAGCAGGGGCCAGGAGACAGGGGTTGGGGTCTGAGGTCGGGCCCAACTCCTTATATATGAAGCAACTTCTAAGAGAAGCCCTCCAGATCTTCAGACCTGGTGCCTTTATTATACACCCGCCCCCTTGAAACTGTTGGGCTGTCGGGGCCTGGTTGAGCATACATGTTACAATGTGCAAGGACCCAGGTTTGAGCCCCTGGTCCCCACCTGCAGGGGGAAAGAAAGCTTCATGAGTGTTGAAGCAGGGCAGCAGGTCTTGGTGACAGCCTCTCTCTCTCTCCCTCTCTCTCTCTCCCTCTCTCTCTCTCTCTCTCTCCCTCTTCTTTCTTGATTTCTGGCTATCTCTATCCAGTAAGTAAATAAAGATAATACCAAAAAAGTTATAAAAAGAAAGAAAGAATCTATTAGGCTGTCAAAAAGTAATCATGCAGGAGTCGGGCGGTAGCACAGCGGGTTAAGCTCACGTGGTGCGAAGCACAAGGACCAGTAAGGATCCTGGTTCAAGCCCCTGGCTCCCCACCTGCAGGGAAGTCGCTTCACAGGTGGTGAAGCAGGTCTGCAGGTGTCTATCTTTCTCTCCTCTCTCTCTGTCTTCCCTTCCTCTCTCCATTTCTCTCTGTCCTATCCAACAGTGACATCAGTAACAACAATAATTATAACTACAACAATAAAACAACAAGGGCAACAAAATGGAAAATAAATAAATAATATATATATATATATATAAAGTACTGAAGCATTTTTCCATGTTTTTCTATGCAAATAGGCCTCATGACTTCTGCAACAACCCTCTGTAATCTGGGTCTTGGAGTGTTCCTGCAATTTCTTGCCTACTTGAAACCTCAGGATGTGACCTTATTTGGAAACAGGGTGCTGGCACTGGCAATCAAGTGAGTGATGAGGTGATAGGAATCCAGCAACGCTATTCTTCTAAGAAGCAGTTCAGACACAGAGACGCGCACAGAGAGGAAGATGATAAGAAATACAGAGACGTGGAGAAGAAGGTGTGTGATTGATGGGCAGATTACACCAGCCCCGCTGCACAGACACACAGACACAGACACACATACACATACACACAGACACACACACACAGACACAGACACACACACACACAGACACACACACACAGACACAGACACACACACAGACACAGACACACACAGACACACACAGACACAGACACACAGACACACAGACACAGACACATAGACACACACACACACACACACACACACACACACACACACACACACACAGTGGACTGCTCCCTTTTCTGGGTGAATTTTGCCCAGCAAACTAAAGGATGCCCAGAAGGCCATGGAATACTGCTCCTGGCTTCATCTATAAGGTTGTCTCAGAAGAGTCTGAGTAATCAAGTGGCTAAATCAGGTAGGTCAGCCAGACCATCCCCCCACCCTCCCTGGAGAACACCGAGGCCAAGGAAGGGCCACAACTGCTCTGTGCCCAGCTGGGATGGGCCCCTTCTTCTCCCTTTGCTCCTCACCATCCTGGCTCTCTGGGTGGCTCTGGGGTGGGGACCCACACCACTGCCCTCCTCAGTTCTTAGGTCTAAAATGACACACCAGGACTTGCTGGGCCCCTGGCTTCCCACTGGCAGATCACAGGGACTCCCCTCCTTTCTTCAATTTATTTATGATTAATTAATTGATTGTCTCATTATTTTTTTTTGCCTCCGGGGTTATTGCTGGGGCTCTGTGCCGACACTACAAACTCAATGCTCCTGGCAGACACACTTTTTTCCCCCATGTTATTGGATAAGACAGAGAGAAACAGAAAGGGAGGGGGAGGGAGAAAGGGAGAGAGAAAGATAGATACCTGCAGACCTTCAATACTCATGAAGCATCCCCTCTCCAGATGGGGAGCCAGGGGCTCCAACCCAGATCCTTGCACTTAGTACTATGTGTGCTTAACTGGGTGTGCTACCACCTGGCCCCCTTTCTTTTTTTATCTTTGTAGAGAGAGACAGAGTCAGACAGAGAGACGCACAGAGAGAGACTGCAGTACCAAGGCTTCCTTCAATGCAGTGGGGACCAGGCTGGAACTTGAGTCGTGCACGTGGCAAAGCAGCCCACTACCCAAGTGAGCTATCTCACTGTCCCCGAGGCCCCTGTGTCCCTCATCCCATGAGTCGGTCTCTCCCGAGAGAGCTCTTTCTGTATACTGACCTGTAATCAATTTCTATTTCTCTGGAGCACTGAGGTTTGGAAAGCAAAGGTCCATGTGAGTACAGTTTACCCCAAGGTCTGGAGAGCAAGGCAGGCACTGGGCCTGCAGTGAGTAAGTCCCTGTCCTCCGCTGCAAAGACCAGCTAGTCCAGAGACTGAGAAGGCCAGGCCCAGAGCCCCACACATTCTGTGGTGAAGGCCACCAGGGCTGTGACAAAAACCTGACACCCTTTCTCTGTGCCTTGGCCCCCGCTGCACATGCAGCCCAGAGGCAAGTCCCCCCCCCCCCCCCCCCGCTAAAGGAGGGGCTGCCATTCTGCAGAGCTAAGCAGGGTGCCTGTCAGATACTTGTGCTAATAAATGACCACATGTGTGGAAGAGGAAAAAAGAAAAAAAAAAACCAAAAACCAAAAACATAAAACCCAAGATCTTTCTGTGGCATTAATTCTTTCACCAAAAAACAAACAAACAAACAAACAACAAAAACAGCTCCTAGTGAGGCATCAGAAGACATCAGGACTTTTCTCCCATTCGTGGGCTCTGTGCTCCCAGGGATCCCACACAAGGTGTGTGTCAGGTCTTGATATGATCTGTGACCAAGGGTGGTGACTGTACACAGTGCCTTCCCCCTGAAGCTGTTGACAGTTGGGGCTGGGTCAGTTGTTTGTTTGTTGTTGGGTTTAGTTTTTGTTGAAGGGGGTGCTGTCCTGTGCACTCATCCTAAGACACTCCGCAGCATCCTAGCCTCTACCCGTGCGTTACACCCTTCCAGGCTGTGCCAACTCAAGTGCCTGCAAGCAGACATGGTTACAAGAGTATGGACGACTCTGTCTGTGCAGCCCCCCCCACCCCCCGCCCTGGCGACAGCTCCACCCATTTGTAGAGAGTGAGGGGCTGTTGAGACAGGGTTATGCAACTTGGGGGGGCACTGCTGCCTGGAGACTCAGGGTTCTGGTTCCTGAAGGAGAAGCTTTGGGTCCCAGGGAATGTCCAGGCAGAGGCTGGGTCACCTTGAGTTGAAAGGAAGATTCACCATCCTCCCCCAGAAGACTCTAGAACCGTCCTGAGCTCCCATCACCCTGATGAGCTAGCAGACCATCTCCTTCCCTCTGAGAAGGAAGGCCCAGGGAGGCCGAGAGCCTACTGGCAGAGTCACCTGGCTGCAGGACAATGGCTGTCTCAGAATCTAGGGCCAGCCAGGCAGCAGGTCCCCTGGCAGCTGCCACACAGAGGGAGTGCCCGCCCAGCAAGCCCTGGGCCAAGGCGCCAACACGTCAGCCTCTCTGGCCAGAAGAGTGTTTATTTCCAGGGTGAGGCTGGGAGCGGTTTCCAGGTGGGGGTCCATGGAAAGAACACACTCTCACACTCTTCTCTGTGGGCTGTTCCTTGGGAACAGAGTCTCATTCAGCCTGGCTGGGGAGCCTGTCTGCGTGGCCAACGGTCGACATGCCCTTCCAGGAAGGGCGGCGGAAAAGTCAGCTCAAAGATGAGTGTCCCGCCAGGCCCAGGCAGACCCTCTCCACCTTGGCCATAACCTTCTCAGCCTCCCCAGGAGGACAAAGCAAACAGCCCCAGAGAGGCTAACTCCAGCTCCCCCAGGAGAGTCACCAGCCCTTGACTCTCAAAGTATTACAGCACCCAGCACACAGCACCCAAAGAGCCCAGAAGGCAGTGGGCTTCAAGGGGCCAGCAGTTGTTCTGGGAGTCCAACCAGCATCTATTTCTTTGCCCTGCTGAGTCCTGGGGCTGAGGCTAAGAGACCGTGGCAACAGCCCAGGAGAATGGACAAGACCGGGAGGCTGAACAAGGCTTGATGAGCTTCGCAAGGGCTGGGGGCTAGGGGGAGAGGGCAGGAAAAGCATCAGGGCTGCAGGACAAAGCCAGTGGGAGACATGTGACTCTCCCACTCAGGCAGCAGACACAGGGGTGTGGACATAGTGCGGGTTTGGTTAAAGGGTGATGCCAAGGGAAAGAATGAGATGCTCACATGGAAATACCCTGGGGTATGGCTTGGGGCTCCTCACCCCTCATTCAGGAGCCGTGGGCGAGATGTCACCTGCACTGAGGCGGTGACCAAACCCACCAGGGAGGGTTGGCGAGGGTGCCTGTAAGTGCTCACATCTACCAGTGCCCTGCAGGAAGAAAGGAGCTGGACAGAGGAGAGCACGGTGTCTCGGAAGGTGTGTAATGTCATGGATGGGTCCCCAAAGGGAGCACTGGCTTGAGCAACACAAGATGACAGGCCACCTCGACTAGGGAGCTTCACAGGAGCGGGGGAGCAGCTGGGGGTGATGGGGGCAGGCAGTGAGGGATGTGGGCAAGTGGAGGGGCCCCTTGCAGAAGGACTGGCATGCGGGGGAGAAACTTGGGAAGAGAGACCTGAACCTCCAGGGACAACTGCTGAGATGGGAAGGGTTAGCAGGTGCACAGCAGAGGGAAGGACCCTTCAGAGAAAGAGAGAAAAGATGAAGGTGCTGGAGGGTGGGGTTCTGCACAGGCTAACAGTGTTAACAGGTTCAAACTCAGGTGCTGGACCTGGTCTTGACTCCCACTGGTAATGGGAGTGAGAGGTTTGTGAAAGTCTGGGAGATGGGCTTCTCTTCTCTTGGAGAGAGTAAGTGGCAGGGGGCCGGGTGGCGGCACGCCCAGTTAAGTGCACATATTACAAGGAGCAAGGACTCAGGTTCGAGGCCCTGGTCCCTACTTGCAGGGGGAAAGCTTTGCGAGTGGTGAAGCAGGGCTGCAGGTGTCTCTCTGTCTCTGTATTTCCCCCTACCCTCTTGACTTCAGGCTGTCTCTATCCAATAAATAAATAAAGATGATTTTTTAAAAAAAAAATTAAAAGAGAGAGAAGGTAGGTAGCTGAGGTGGCCTCCACTGGGGGCAGAGAGAATAAGACTGACCCAGCCACCAGCACCACTTCCTCCAGGAGGGCTTCCTGGTTACCTAGGGGGGTGTCTCCGCCACTCCTCTAAGTTCCTGGCACACCTCCACGTAGGCATAGGCAGCCCCTCCCTCTTGGGTGTCTGGGATCCTCTGTCACTCTAAACCCCAAACGCTGACAGGTGGCAGACACCAGCCCTTCAAGGCATGTGTGGCATAAGAGGGGCTCAAAATGCTTGCTGAGTGACTAACAGCTCCAACACCCCTCATCTATACACTTAGCCTTCAGGTATTCACCCAGTCTGGGAAAACTGACACCCTACTTCCCTGCCAACCCAGGAAACTATGACATTGGTCTTTTTTCTTTCTTTTTTTCCTTCCTGTATCTTAAGGACAATAAGAAAGGGGGGAGGAAGGAGAAAAAGAAAAAGAAAAAATAATAAAACCCTTACACCAAATACAATGATGTGGCCTTGTCGAAGTGCTGATGAGATCTAATTAGCAGAGATGGGGCTGTGTTGGTTTTTCCTTTGCAAATATCCTATTTATTTGTGGGGCGCTGGGTGGGGGGACCCACCATGCTTGCTTCTTATTATTACTTTGCTTCATGCCTTGGCTAGCAGGGATGGACTCATGATGAAAGGCTCAGTGCTCAGAGGCTGCAGATGAATAGGGAGAAAGCCCTTGGAAGCAGGCCTTCTGGGGACTTGGGAGGTGGGCGAGGGGGCTGTTGAACCCACCCCCCACTTCTTGCATGGGACTGGGGTAGACTGTAGAAGAAAGACTTGGGGAGCAGGGAGCTGGGACAGGCTCCCAGGGCTGATGCGTCTAGCAGCCCCAAGCTACTCTGTGCCTGGCAAGCTCCAGCCCCTTCCTGCCAACCCCCCCAGTCCCCAGCACTCTTAGTTCCTTCTTCAGACCAGGCACAAAGAGGTGTTAAAAACTGACCAGCTGAATGTGGCTGGGGAGTGGTCACATTAAGTCCCTTCTTCTTCTTCTAGAGTTTGCCCTTCTTCCGTAGCCAGTCAACAGCGTCAGGTTGAGCCTGATGTAAAGTTTCGAGACCTCCTTTGAATCTGGAGAGGTGGCAGTCATTGACTATGTGGGTCATAGTCTGTCTGGAGCCGCAGGGGCAGTTCAGGTCGTCATTAAGTCCCAAGCTGGCTGGTCTGACTCACTCCAGAGACCCTTTCTTCCTTCCTTCCTTCCTTCCTTCCTTCCTTCCTTCCTTCCTTCCTTCTTTCCTTCTTTCTTTCTTTCTTTCTTTCTTTCTTTCTTTCTTTCTTTCTTTCTTTCTTTCTTTCTTTCTTTCTTTCTCTCTCTCTTTCTTTCTTTCTTTTTTGGAGGGGGGATGGAAGCCCCCCAAAGCCACCATCTGCTCCCTCCACAAGGAATCCAGATTTTCAGCATGGACACTGGTCAGGGGGAAGGTTTTCCTTTGAGATGGAAACTGTCTTTGCATTCTAGAAGGGCCCAGACGGAAGAGCCAAGGAGAAACTGGACGACAACCAGGATGAAGGCAAGGTTCCCAGAGCCAAGTCCAAAGGGGAGGCTGAGTCAAGTCAGCTGGGTGCAAGGACAAGGTTCCAGGTTGCAAGGAGGGAAGCACTCAAGCACCTATTGGTCAAGGGTTTCTGACAGTCTCTGACATGCTCAGCTTGGAGCTGGAGCACAGAGCAGGACAGGTTAAGCGCAGACAGTCTCTGTCTCCTTATTCAGTTAGCACCCCTCGCCACGAGTGGACTCTTGTCCCACCTTCTCCTGGAGCTAAGATGCGTTCCTTAGGAGGCAAAGAATGACTCAAGTTCTAAAGAGGCATGGACAATGAGTGATCAAGAGCACTTTGTAGAATCCTCTAGATCTTTGAGAAGCATGAACAGAATGGTCCTTTCTGCAAAATGGTGCTGACATGAACAAGTGAGCACAGGAAACGCACCCACTATGATTGGCTGGCTCCATTCTTAACTATCTGGTGTGAAGGCAGGGGTCGCATTCATTCATTCATTCATTCATTCATTCATTCATTCATTCATTCATCCATTCCATAAAAATGGATTTGTTAGGTGCCTGAATATCTCAGACACTATCCTGGTCGTTTAGAACACCTGTACTCCAAAACTTTTGAGACAGAGATCCCCACCCTTGGGGAGGTAACACTCTGGTGAAGGAATGACATGATAAATAGGTAATATTAGAAAGCCACGTCCCAGGGGTCAGGCGGTGGCGACCAGGTTAAGCGCACATAGTATGACGTACAAAGCTCTGGGATCGAGGTCCCGCCCCCCCCAATCTGTAGGAGGGAGTCTCTTTACGAGCGGTGAAGCAGGTCTGCAGGTGTCTTTCTTTCTCTCCCCCCTCTCTGTCTTCACCTCCTCTCTCCATTTCTCTCTGTCCTATCCAACAACAACGACATTAATAACAACAGTAACTATAACAACAATGGAATAAAGATGGCCGCCAGGAGCAGTGGATTCATACTGCAGGCACGAGACCCAGCTTATTGCTTTACTGTCCTAGAGGCAAAAAATAAATAAATAAATAAAAGAAGGCCACGTGTGATACAACCAAGACGTCAAGCAGGGTGAAGGGTCTGCAGGTTTGGGTCACCGGTGATGGGGTCAATGTAGACCCCACTGAAAAGGTGACATCTGTGAAGACGCTCAGGTTAGAACCAAACTGCTTTCTTGGAAGGAGGAACGTTCAGGACAGCCATGGTGCTAGGAATGAAACAGAGGCTTCTGGAAGTGAGGGAGAGAAAAAGGGGCCCAGAAAAGTGAGAGAATTGAACCTAGGGCCAATTAGTCACTGTGACTTTCACTGTGTGTGTTTTGTTGTTGTTGTTGTTGTTGTTGGCAGGGAACGAGGAACCCGTTGCCTCTTGCATGTACAAACCACTGAGCCACCACCTCCCTACCTGATGCTTTTTAGTTTTACTTATTTACGAAGAGCAAGAAACCTCAAAGCACAGCTCCACCAGCCATGAAGCTCTGTTGGTCCTCTCATGTGGTGCCAGGGATCAAGCCCAAGGCCCAAGATACAGTTTATTATTGTTATTAATTAATGAGAGGGGAGGGAGGGAGGGAGGAAGAAAGACAGGAAGGGAGGGAGGGAGAGACAGAGAGAGAAGGCCAGAGCCTCACTCCATCATACACATTGTTAGGGGTGGAATTTGGGGGCTTCTGGACTGAGGGTCCAGCACTTTATCTGCTGAATCACTTCCTGGGTCCTAGCCCAAGACCTAGAAAATCATCACCTAGAAAACCCTGCCCCCCAGGGCCCTGACCTCTGAGGCTTCTATACTACCTGCTTGTGAGTCAAGCACAGACACTCTGCTTATGTCTGATTCATTTTTGTTATTTAGTTATTTATTTTTATGCAGTTCTGGGCATTAATCCCAGGATCTTGCCTCTGTGCTCTGCTGCTGAGTCAGCTCCTTGGCCCAAATCTTCTGGCTTTTTAAACATTTCACGATACCAAAGCCCCACACCACCACAGGTGCCAGGGCTCGACCCCAGGACCACACACACACACACACACACACACACACACACACACACACACACGGCATGCACTCCACTGGCTCAACAGTCTTCCCTGCCCCTAGTTGTTGAGACAAGTGTCTTCCTTGAGAACAGTTCTAGATCAGGGGAAAGTTGGAGGTAGATCACCGAGGGCAAGGGCCATCAGAACACGTCATGCCCAGAGCACGTGCCGTCCTCAGGACTGATCTGGTCACCTGGTCGAGCAGGTGTCCCCACTGGCAAGTTCCTCTGTCAAAGCCCCTCTCTACATTCTGTTCTTTGGAATCAAGTACAGAGTATGTAATCCAGATCAAGGTGTGTGTGTGTGGGGGGGGACTTCTATTTTAAAGGATTATTTGGCTGTGTCTGGTCTTAGGAGGTGGTCACAGCCCAGAACAAAAACGGGTGGGAAGCAGCTGGAATGGCACACAGACTAACGCAAATATCTGCAATTAATTAAACATCTCCCTTTGATCAGATCTGGATGTAAGACAAAGAGCACAGTCAAGATGGCCTGCAGGGCTGGTCTGCAGACTATCACAACCTGGCGTTGTCTTGCATGAAGTTGAGAAAGGGCAGAGTTGGTTCCTGAGCCTGTCCCTCTGGAGTGACTGTCGGCACTGCCCACACAAGTGGACAGTGACACTGACAAAGGCGTCTGGAGCTTGAGAGACAGGTCTGGGCTGGAAGGTCACACGTGGACAATGCAGGAGCCAGATGTAATCATCAGAGGGGTGAGGGTGTCGGGAGAGAGGCGATCTCCAGGCCTGAGACCCAAGGGGGAGCAGGTACAAGAGGCTTGGTGTTTGGTTGGTTGGTTTTGTTTCTTGAGATGAAAGAGATCAATTTTCCCTGCTAATGGAAATGACCTCACGGGCCAGTGGTTCTCCAAACCCCATAAGAGGTCAAGACCCTGAAGGGAGAGTGGCAGGAGCTCACCCATGGGTGGGGAGACAGGCCCCTGCTGGCCGGGCATGCCCCCCATTCCAGCAAACAACAGGCAGCTGTTGGGAGATAAAAACAGCCCCAAGGCCCGGAGCTGTACTAGCAGCTGCACAGGAGTCAGATGTCATGACATGAGGAGGATGAGGGTCCCCACAAACCTGCTGCATCCCATCAGCCACGAGAAGATACTGGGGAGGGTACTGTTCTCTCTTCCTATCCAGTCATGGAAGGACTACACACCTCGCTGGAGGCACTGAGAGCTTAGGAGATCTCAAAGCCATTGTCCCTGAAGGGACCCCAAATGGGCTTGAAATCCCCTGTGACTGCACCCCAATCGTTGCATGCACGGGAGAGGAAGAAACTAAGTGTCACCAACCGAAATCCACGGCGTCCACCCCACTCCAAGCCCGGATGCTGCCTTCCCCATCGTCGACACTGGGGGTGCGGTGGGGAGAGCAGTCAATCAGTGAGTTCTGCGCTCAGCCTGCAGCTGCCCTGTCCTGGTTCCTAAGTGGCTGCAAATCCTGGGGAGAGTGTGTGGGTCACTCTGGGTCCTGAGACTCACAGGGCCGCCTCCATGCCACAGGGACACAGATGTGCCTGGGTGCAACTGGTGTGTGTGTGCATGTGTGTGTGTGTGTCTGTGTGTGTGTCTGTCCCATGTGTAAGTAGTGGGTGCGTGTGCATGTGTTCAGAAAGGACACAGAGAGTGTGTGTGTGGCGGGGTATAAGGGCAGGAGAGGTGGGGTCATGAAAACATGGAGGCACATACACACCATCTCCCCTTCTCAGGATGAGAGTGAGGACAGCTCAGCGATGTGGAAATCTCTCCAAAGGCTGTGGAATCAGCCCTGGGGCTCAAGTCCCTATCTTGCACACACAGGGAAATTACATTTTACTAGAAATCCAAGTAATCATGCCTGACAAAGGCTGTGGCCCTGCGGTGATTACTCACAAGTATGCCCGGGGGGTCGGGGTGGTGACTCTGTGGGCCCAAGGTCATAGCCCCGAGGTGGGCAGGTGGGAACGGAGATAAGTGTGCACTCCGGTCTAGCCACTCAACCCCAGAACCAGTATGGAGGAGAGGGCTGACATCCTTTGTTCATTTCCTCTCTCTTCTTCCCGACACAGTGTAGGGGGGAAAGACACCCCACACACCCACACATACACACACCTTGGGCTCAGGCTTCTGGGCCCTGGGCCTCCCAGTCCTGCTCTGGGGCTGGAGCACAAGTTGAGGTGGGAGGAGAGCACTAGCTTTCCCAGACCTCACTCTGGACAGGACTGTCACCTTCAGGGTGTCCGGCCATTCTGGTGCCCTGCACTTTGCAGGGAGAAGCATCCTGACTCCTGTCTCTGCCACCAACGGTCAAGGGCAGCTCTGACCCACCTGGCCTCCGCAGAGCCGTGTGAACAAAGCTGCAGGTATCCAGGTACCACCAGCATCCCTCCCTGCTGACCACAGTTCCCCGCTCAGGACAGGTGGCTCTGAGAGACATATCTCCTGCCCTGGCTCAGACAGTATGGCTCACAGCCTCTGTGGCCACTGCTCACCGGGCACCAGCAGGGGGAGGGTGGGGCTCCTGGGGCTCTGTCGGCAATGAAGTTCACGTGCTCCACTGAAGGTCTCCCAGCCTCAGTTTCCCCACCCATGCGCTGCTAGTTGTAGTATCTTCTTCCCTGCCTGGCCTATCAGGTCGTTTGCAGGGGTGGTGGTGGTGTGTGTGTGCATGTCCGTCCAGAGAGATAGTAATGAGAAGGCCCAGGTGAGTTAACTCTTAATAGAGGCCCTCCCCTCCTCTTCACCTCTCCTCCTCCATATACACACCCCTCAAGTTGGGACCCATCCCATATCAGTTTCAAAGAAGGGCAACCCCCCCCCCCTTCTAGCCTAGCCCACCCCAGCAGCCCATACAGAGGGGCCACCCTCAGAGCCCCAGATGCAGATTACAGGGTGTCCTGTGGGGATTAAGGTCTGCAGGGTGAGGTTACCAAGCCCCTCTCAGGTTTCCAGGCCCAGTATGGGGGAGGGGAGGGGCAGGGCCCTAGACACGTGCGGCTGGTCACAGACACAGAGAGTTTAAATACCACAGCCAAAGGCTTCCCCCCACCTGCCCCCCATCTCAGGAGGGAGCCCAGTATTACCCATCAGCCACTAGGGACATCTCCCCACAGTACAGTGTGAATTAAACATGCAGCCTAATGAGTTGATTTTATTAGTTTGCAGACGCATTGAGAACTCGTTATCAAAATAAACATCAATTCCTTTCACCCCCGCTGCAGCCTCACTGAGCAGAGAAGATAAACACAGGCTACAGGGCTCTGACTCGGCAGATGGTGGGGTTGTAAGCTGACCCTGCAGAGTCCCACCGTCCCCTAAGTGGCATCCCGGGTCTGGCCGGGAGTGTGGATAGGCAAAGGGCCCAGCGGACTCAAGAGCCGATCAATACCAACACCTATAAGGACAGCCTCAGACTGCGTACCTGTGATAGCACAGGCCTTGGGACCCAGAGCTCTCTGAGCTTCCATGATGGGGGCAGAGGAAACGAGCCCATTGTGCAGATGAAGACACTGAGGCCAGGGAGTGGGGGCAGCAAGCCAGGCCGCCATGCAGACTCCCAGGATAGGACTTTTGGTCATTCTGGAGAGGTTTTCCTGCAGAGCAAACTGGACTAGCACTCCCTGAACAAGATCCCTGCAACCCGGTGACTGGGCAGGAGGTGGACAGGCTGACTTTTGAAGGAATCCACTCTGTATGTAGCCCCTGTCCTCTCTGGCTCCAAGTCTGTCTCCCTGGAGACTCCAGTGAGTCCCCTGCTCTTCCTCCTCCCCCATCCTGCCTGCTGCCCCCCCCCCCACCCTCAGCCCCTGGAATGAGGTGGTTCGAGGTGGGTGGAGTTAACCTCAAAGCAGGGGGGGGTGCTGAGGGGAAGATTATTGCAGTCTGTGCAGCCCATGGAAAGGTTGTTCTAATCCCACTTCATCCTCCAGGCCTAACCATCAGCTGTTTGTGGGGTGTGCAGCCCCTCCCCCACTGGCATGTGTTCCTCCATCCGTCATGCTGCCCTGGACCCCTGTGTTGGCTGCCCCCCTTCCCCATCCAATGGCCCCTGCCGGTTGCTCCACCTTCCAGTCTATTTTGGGCCCACAGCAAGATGCAGCCTGCACTGCATCAGCCAGGCCCCCTGCAGCTAACCAGGGGGGTGGACTAGGGGCGGCAGCCCTTGTGGATTCCTGGAGCAAGCAATTAACTAGACCCCAGCTACTTTCTGCACTGGAGGGCCGTGGGGGTGAGGGCGGGCTCTGAGAAGTCAAAAGGCCTGCCCTGGTTCACTAGATTTCTCCTCCATGGTGCGGCCACAGAGAGCTCACAGCTAAAGACAAAAACAGAAGGGAGAGTTGCTCGTCACTGGACACAAAGCTGATAAAATCCAGTGGTTCCAAGCCAGCTTCTGGTCTCCCTCTGCCTTCTCTGCTCCCTCTGGCCATCTCCCCACTTCATGTGATACTCACTGGTTTCGGTCTCCCAAGGGGGCAGGGGTGTTCCCTGTGGTCCGCTTGGGGTGTGCCTTCCCTGCCTTCTTCTGCCAGCTCCGCGTGGGTTCAGACATCCTGACTCCAGGCTGGGCCAGCCTCAGGTCTCGCCCCCTCCCACTCCAGAAGGTCTCCATGCTGAAGCTCAATTAAACCAGGGTTCCAACACTCTACGGGAGTAACTGGGGCCTTTGATATCTCCCTCTGGACTGGTCAGGGACCCCGAGACAGGTCCCGGGCATCCGGGAAACACAGTTTGCAAAAGCTGCTCCTTGACTTCTGAGCAGACACTGCCTGGCCGCGACTAAGTGCCCGGGAAGCTCCAGCCACCTTGGCCACTGCCACCGCTGCCTCTGTATTTCCCCAGCTCCCGCACAAACAGGCCTACACACCTTGAGGACACGCTTGGCAAGTGTTCACTCACACTGTGGGTCCAACAGGATGGGCTCTACTGGAGTCTGAGAAAAGTATAGAAAAGGACAGGCTGGACAACTGCCGGGTGGATCTTTACTCTCTCTTTTGGAGATGTCAAAAAGGAGGCCTCAGAAGTGGTATGATTTGTCACAGGCCTCTGAGGCATGTCTGGTGGATGAGAGTCTAGAACCTGGTTCCTGGAGTCCCGCTGACACGCACCTGTCTGCAGCTTCCCCCCAGCCCCCACCTCACCACCCCCTCCCAGTCCCCTTCAACAAAGCCGGAGTCCCTGCTCAACTAGATAGTCCTAGAGATTGAAGTCAGTCTTCCCAGGTTTCTCTGCAGAACCCAGTTCTCTGCACAGCAGTAAAGGGGCCTCTAGGCCCCATTAGGTATCTAGCTGGCCTAAGTCCCAGGGGAAGGACAACGCAGGATCCCTGAGAGCTCAGCCTCTCTGCAGCTGTGGCCTTGCTCTTGTCCCTGAGTCCTCACCCTAGGGCCCGACTCCTGGGCCTGGGCTCTGTTCTGAAACAAAGCTCCATCAGTGATGCTAGATGGGGGGACAGACAGGGTAGTGGGCCAGGTGATGGGGCAGTCCTTCAGACACCATCCTTTGGGGCCACAGTGGTATGAAATAAGACACACAGAAGATGTGGTCCGGGAAGTAGTGCAGTGGATAAAGCGTTGGACTCTCAAAGCGTGAGGTCCTGAGTTCAATCCCCGGCAGCACATGTACCAGAGTGATGGCTGGTTCTTTCTCTCTCCTCCTATCTTTCTCATTAACAAATAAATAAATAAAATCTTTAAAAAAAAAGAAAAAAGAAACACAGAAGATGTGAATAGACAGTTTTCTAAAGAAGAAATATGATACGCACGGCCCACAGACACAGGTGGAAATAGTCTAATTCATTTATTATCAGAGAAATGCAGAAGAAACCACACTGAGATTCCACCCCACCCCTGTGAGAATGGGCTCCATCAATCAAAGAAGAGAAGAGAAGTGTTGGAGAGGCTGTGGAGAGAGAGAGAGAGAGAGAGAGAGAGAGAGGAACTCTGCTCCACTCCTGGTGGGAATGTAAACTGGTAAAACCACGCTGGAGAGCAGTATGGAGAATCCTTAAGCAAATACAGACGGAAATACCTTATGACCCAGCAATTCCACTCCTAGGCATAGACCCAAAAGATATAATAGCACTGATTCGAAGGAATACGCATCCCCGTGTTTATAACGGCTTTATTCATAATAGCAAAACCTAGAAACAATCAAAATGTTCTTCGTCAGATGACTGGATAAAAATTATGGGGCATCTACTCAACAGAGTAAAATAAAAAGGGATAATGTTGTGTCCTTGGGGATAAAGTGGGTGGAATTGGAGAAGATGATGCTCAGAGAAGCCAGTAAGGAGGTGAAGGACAACTCCAGAATGGTTTCACTCTTATGCGGAATACAGACAATTGAATAGACAAGTGTATATATATACAAGTCAACCAAACTGTAAGATTGTAAGAAAACTTGAGTGGTTATCTACTGGTATAGGGATGGGGACACAGACCCTTGATGATGGGAGTGGTGAATAAAGAAATCAAATAATAAATATCCAAAATGGAGACCCCAAAACTTCATCTTAATATTCTTGCCTGTAGGTTTATGATTAGTCAACAATTTATATCTTAAGTCTTTTTTAGCCACCAGGTTCCAGGTGCTACCATGATGCCAACCAGACGTCCCTGGACAGACGACCCCACCAATGTGTCCTGGAGCTCTGCTTCCCCAGAACCCTGCCCCACTAGGGAGAGAGAGAGACAGGCTGGGAGTATGGATCGACCTGCCAACGCCCATGTTCAGTGGGGAAGCAATTACAGAAACCAGACCTTCCATCTTCTGCACCCCATCAAGACCCTGGGTCCATGCTCCCAGAGGGATAAAGAATAAGAAAGCTTTGTGGGGGAGGGGATAGGGAATTCTGATGGTGGGAATTGTACCCCTCTTATCTTATGGTCTTGTCAATATCGACACTTTATAAATTAAAAAAAATATAAGTAAATAAATAAAAGAAACACACAAAAAGGCTTACGACTTATACACACACCCTCACAAGGCACACACACTGCATCAACACACACACATGCACACATCCATGTGTTCACACAGAGATGCAAACAATGTCCACACACAAGTGGGCACTCACACCCACATACACACGCCTCCACAAGTACACACACATCCAATGCTCCCAGGATGCCCCTACTTCTTCCTTCCACATCCCAGCTGGTCATTCTGCACGTGGCAGTCCCCCAACCCATGCTGTGGACTGGCAGGACCTATCCCGGGATGCCGTGAGGACGTTAGAAGGGCAAGCCGCTTTGGATGGTCCCTCAGATGTTGCAAAACTTGCCCTGTGAGGCCTCGGCTTCCCAGCCTTCTCCCTTTCCCACCTTCTCCTCTGATCCCTATGGCTCTCCTCTCCAGGGCTGGGCACACTCTCCTCCCTTGCCCACTAGACCCTCCAGACTGATCTTAGTCACATAAAATCTCATATGCAAGCCCACGTAGGAGAAAACTAGGAGAAAAAAGCTCGAGACAGGTGATTTCACTTCTTGTAGGCAGGCTGACCGATTGCCTTCAGGGCCACTGCCTGTAATGTCTAGCCCTGAGCATGTGTATGTCTTGGTTAGCTTTGTTTGTTTTTGGTTCCATCTCTAGGCTGAATAACTAGGAAGCAGCAGATCTGTTTTCTGGAGTAATAAAGTCTTAGTCTTGGGTGTTTGGGGCTGGGAAAATTAGCATTCTGAGGTGGCATAAAAGGAAGGAGACAGGAAATAAGTTAGCTTTGGAGTCTATAGTTTTTTTTCTTTCCTCTTTTTTTTTTTTTTTTTTTTTTTTCCTCCAGGGTTATTGCTGGGCTCGGTGCCTGCACCATGAATCCACCGCTCCTGGAGGCCATTTTCCCCCCTTTTTGTTGCCCTAGTTGTTGCAGCCTCGTTGCGGTCATCATTGCCATTGTTGACGTTGCTTTGTTGTTGGATAGGACAGAGAGAAATGGAGAGAGGAGGGGAAGACAGAGAGAGGAGGAGAGAAAGATAGACACCTGCAGACCTGCTTCACCGCCCGTGAAGCGACTCCCCTGCAGATGGGGAGCCAGGGGCTCGAACCGGGATCCTTACGCCGGTCCCTGTGCTTTGCGCCACGTGCGCTTAACCCACTGCGCCACCGCCAGTGGAGTCTATAGTTCTTTTTTTTTTTGGCTTTTTAAATCAGGAAAGCACCAAAACCAATAGGTTCCTGAGAAGAGGGGGGTGGGCTGCGTCTGGGGAGGCGCTGGGCCAGAGACTTCCTCTCAGGTTTCCTTGGGATGCCTGAGGAGTGAAGGGGGTGCCCGCAGGCTCAGGGGCCCTTCTCAAGTGGGGACAGCTGAGAATGGAGGGAAAAGAACAGGGGCAGGGGCAGAGAAGCAGCCTCTCCAGGCAGGGTGGAGAGAAAGGAAAGTGGGATGCTGGGGTGGAGGTTACAGACCCACCCAGCCCACAAAGGCACTGGCCAGAGAGTGAATGAAGACAGGAAGAAATGCCCGTGGCCAGGAGCATGTCCGTAGGCATGAGGGGAGGGGGAAAGCAGGACAGCGGGCCTCGTAGCTAGCAAGGAGGTAGCGGGCCTGCAGGGTGAAGTTGAGTGGCTTCTCTGTCTCCAGGCCCTAAAGTGCAGGAGGACAGAGGGGAGGAGAGAGAAGGGGAGGCTGGAAGGGGACGCACCCAGTTCAGTGCACACAGCAGAAAGCGCAAGGACCTGTACAAGGGTCTAGGCTCCAGCCCCTGGCTCCCCACATGGCAGGGGGAACGCTTCCCACGTGTGCAGGTGTCTCTGTCTTTCTCCCTTCCTCTCTCAATCTCTCTCTGTCCTATCCAATAAGATGGGGAAAAAATGGCCACCAGGAGCAGTGGATTAGTAGTGCCAGCACCAAGTTCCAGGGATAACCCTGGAGGAAATGGGAGAGGGGAGAGGAAACACCAGATACAATACTCCAATACATGCAATGCTGGGGACTGAACTCAGCATCTAATGCTTTCAAGCCCAATGCTCTAGCCACTGTACCACCTCAGGGATGGTTTGGACCCAGTCTTGCTGCACGGCACACAGGTGAACCCAGAGTCTGTGGGGGATCTCTCGGGGTTCCCAACACTAGGGAAAAGGGAGTGGCAGGTCCCCCAGGGTGCAGCACAGTGACCTCATCCACCTGGCCAGAGACGGCTCTCCTTGGCCAGCTGACCCAGCAGAGCCTCTGGGGACACAGTGATCACATGATGGTAGTGGGGATGGGGGGGGGGGAGGCGCCATCTGAGTTCTCCTGAATGATTTACCGCCCTTGTCAATATAACCCTGTCTCCCAATGAATTCACTCACTGACTCTTCTGAAATCATAAATAATTACCGAGCCCGTCCCCAATGCCACTTAACAGTATGTGTTTTCAAAGCACTTTATGCCCATTAACTAAGAATTCTTGGAGGCACCTCCAGAAGGACAGGACAGGGACAGAAATAAGAGGGCGGCCAAGAAGACCTCTCTCTCTCTCTGTCTCTGTCTCTCAAAGTCACCTCTCCCACCCCCTACACTTGGAGCAGGATGACTACAAGCAAAGGATGTGGGTAAAAACTGAAGCCAGACACAAATAAGCCTGTTTTTGAGATAGCCCATGGCCTATAACAAACAAAACCGACTGGAGAAAGAGCAAATCCTAAACAGGGTGAGCCGAGCTCAGGTGAGTTAACCACCTGCCAGAGCTCAGCTAGCCGGAAAACCAGCCTGGGAGGCCATGGAAGGTAGGCCAGGGAGGCTGGCTCGTTAAGAGGTGGAGAAGAGGGTAACTGGGAGACCCTGGCCCAATGAGCAGGTTCCCTCTCCTCCAACGAGGGAAAACGGTAATTTGCTAAACCAGACCCACTCATTAGCCTGCAAATGACAGAGTTCTGACACTCTGGAGTGTTTCTTTTTAATGAGCCCCTGCCTCTGTGTGGCCATGCTTAAAAGTTTGCTTCTGGCTTGAACCTGTGGGGAGGGGGGGAGCCTTGTGCATCTGCGCATGGCTCCGCAGTGACCCACACTAGATCCTGGGGGCCGGCGGCAGCAGAACACAACCCCCTTGCCGAGGGCTCTGGTGCCAGAAAGAATGGCCAAAGTCTCACGGCACTGCTACACACACTCCTGCAATGAAGACGGATGTAAAAATGACTGGGAGCCCAGCAAAGGGAGCAGAATATGAACATAGAGGACATTTCTAACCCAGAATCGACAGCTCACTAGTGGCCAGGAAGGGCATGAGGGTTGGGGAAGGGTATGGGAGGAAGGATGCCCCAGTCTAGCCCCTGCACTCACGGTTCTGGGGAATGTGGTTCAGGCATAATGTCTCCCAGGCAGGTAACTTTCCTGTCCCCATCACTTCTGCCTTTTTTTTTTTTTTGCTAAATTAAACTGAAGAAATCAATGGAAAGATAACTGGATTGAGCAACTGAGTGAACTTCCACCAAGGTCCTCGTCCGATAGCTGCTTTTTTTTAAATTTATTTTTTTATTTGTTATTAATAGTTTGTTACAAGATTGTAAGATTACAAAGTCTAGTTCCATGCCAAACCCACCACCAAAGTTCTGGATCCCCATCTCCCAAAGAAACCACCATACTTCTTACAAGTCTTAGAAACAGTTTCCTTGCATTTCTTTCGTTTGGATTTTTTTTTTGGGGGGGCTAGTTCATGTAAATTGGATCTCTAGATTCCACATATGGTAGCTGCCTTTCAGTTTTTTTACTTCTTTTGCTAAGCATAATCACCACCAGTTCCATCCACTGTGTCCTAAAAGACACAAGGGCACCTTTTTGATTGCAGAGTAGTATTCCATGGAATATATGTATGTCCCAGAACTTCTTTAGCCAGTTATCTCTTGATGGGCATCTAGGCTGCTTCCCCCTCTTTGGCCTCTGGGAATAATGCAGCTGTGAAGATATGGGTGCATATACCTCTGCTAATTAGTGTTTGAGTGTCCACTGGATAGACATCCTATAGCAACTTGCAACGAACTCTGGACAGAACACAAAACCAATCAACACCTAAAAACTACAGCAGATGCTGGAGAAAAGTAGGTACCCAAGCAGGAAACACCGTGACTTCGGTTTCCGACTGGCTGCAGTTTTTATCTTAAGGGAAGACTGAACTCAGCACAGCACAGCAATCGAACCCTCTAACAGAACAAAGTGACAGGCAGCAACACTGTGGTACTGCTACAAGGAGAGACACACAGACCGGAGGTGGAGAACTGAGAGGCAAGAATTCAACCCGGACTTCTGCAGCTGTTGGATCACTGCAGCACTGCCTCGGCCCCTTGCTGGGGGAAGAACAGTCTCTGTGACAAATGTTGGACCAGCAGATGCTTGTCCAAAGAACGGAGCAGAACTCCTACCTTGCACCATATACTAAGCAATCCACACAAAGGGGCCAGCAGCCTAAATAAGAAGGTGGAATTAGAAGACTCAGCACAAGCCACACAGGGTTAAATCCCTACCACCTAGAACCTCATGAGAGATTATTAGCTATCACCGCAATTGGAAAAATAAGTTCCATTCCATCAAAAATTAAAAAAAAAAAGCTTATGCATTAAAGGACACTGTCAAGAAAGTGAAAAAAGATAACCAGGAGAATTAGAGAGAAGCATTACAGATGATATATCTGACAAGGGGGCTAGTCTCCAGGATAAATCAGGAACTCTCAGGATGGGGAAACAGCATAAAAGTTGTGCAAAAAGACTTTCATGCCCGAGGCACCAAAGACTCCAGGTTGAATGCCCAGTACCACCCTAAGCCAGAGCTGAACACTGCTCTGGGGGAAAAAGTAATTCTTAAACTCAACAACTGCAACAACAAAAAAAGACAAACAACATGGTTCAAAGATGGACAAAGTAGGCTGGAGGGATCCTTTCATGCTACAGCACCAGACTTGCAAGCCTGAGGTCATGAGAGGTCCCAGGTTCGATGCCCTGAACCATCTTTGGCTAAGAGCTGAGCGGTATCTTGTTTCCTTTCTCTTTATTTTCTTTTCTTCCTTTCAAGAAAATCAATGTACAAACAGTAAAGAAAAACAAAGTACTTGAATAGCAAGTTCCCCAGAGAAGCTATAAAATAAGCACATGGGGAAAAAAGTGAGGTTTTATTTTATTTTATTAGTTTTCCCTAATATTAGTTACTAGGGAAACATGGATCCAAACCATCTGTTTATGATATAACTACAATGAGGCAGATGTAAATTAAATCAATAAAGAGGAAGTTGTTGGTGAGGATGTGAAGAGCAGAACCCTTGTACATTGTGGTGAAAGCATAGACTTGTTTAATAGTGGTAGAAAAACAGAATTACCAAAGGACCCGGTCATTGCCGTTCCACTCCTAGACACATATCTCACAGCACTGAGAACAGGTACCCAAACAAATATGTGTGTACATATTGGTAGTAGCACGATTTACAGCAGCCAAAAGGTAGAACCAGCCCACATGTCCATCAATAAATTAATGGGAAAACAAACCGTGGCAGATACATACAGTAAAATGCTGCTCACTCATCAACAGGAATGGAGTACTGACAACCCCGTGTTATAACACTGATGGGTGTCGAGGAAACATACTCAGGCAAGGAAGCCAGACACAAAGGCTCCTTACTTTGTTACTCCACTTGTATGAAATGTGATGAACGAGGAGACTCACAGCCTGTTTCTACAGGCTGGTGCTTGCCTATGGCTGGAGGAAAATGCGTAACAACTGTTTAACAGGGAAGGGTTTCATTTTGAGAAGATGAAAATGTTTTTAAGCCTACCAGGGGCTGGGTGATGAATGCATCTAACTGAGTGCACATGTTACGATGCACAAGACACAGACTAAAGCCCAGGTTCCCAGCTGCAAGGGGGTGGGGCGGGGCGGAGGGTGAGCTTCATAAATGATGAAGCAGTGCTGTGGGTGTCTCTCTTTATCTTTTCTTTTCTATCTCCCCCACCTCTCTCAATTTCTGTCTTATAAAAGAGAAAGAGAGAGAGAGAGAGAGAGAGAGAGAGAGAGAGAGAGACGGACTGACTGTACTGGCTGCTGGGAGCAGTGAATCTATTATGTAGGCACTGAGCCCTAGCAATAACTCTGATAGCAATGGGAGGATGGAGGGAAGGAGGGAAGGAGGGAGCGAGAGAAAGAAGAAAGGAAGAGTACAGAACATTGTGACTGCAGCAAAAGTCACTGAACTGTTCCTTTTAAATGTGGTTAACTTTACATCATATGAACATCACTGCCATTAGGAGGAGGAGGAGGAGAAAAAGGAGGAGATAGAAGGAGGAGGAGGAGGAGGAGGAGGAGGAGGAGAAAGAGAAGAAGGAGACGGAGACGGAGAAGGAGAAGGAGAAGGAGGAGGAGAAGGAGAAGGAGAAGAAGGAGAAGGAGACGGAGAAGGAGAAGGAGACGGAGACGGAGAAGGAGGAGGAGAAAAAGGAGGAGATAGAAGAAGGAGGAGGAGGAGGAGGAGGAGGAGGAGGAAGGGGAGGAGAAGGAGAAGGAGAAGGAGAAGAAGGAGACGGAGACGGAGAAGGAGAAGGAGACGGAGAAGGAGGAGGAGAAAAAGGAGGAGATAGAAGAAGGAGGAGGAGGAGGAGGAGGAGGAGGAAGGGGAGGAGGAGGAGGAGGAGAAAGAGAAGGAGAAGGAGACGGAGACGGAGAAGGAGGAGGAGAAGGAGAAGGAGACGGAGAAGGAGGAGGAGAAAAAGGAGGAGATAGAAGAAGGAGGAGGAGGAGGAGGAGGAGGAAGGGGAGGAGGAGGAGAAGGAGAAGAAGGAGACGGAGACGGAGAAGGAGAAGGAGACGGAGACGGAGAAGGAGGAGGAGAAAAAGGAGGAGATAGAAGAAGGAGGAGGAGGAAGGGGAGGAGGAGGAGAAGAAGGAGAAGGAGAAGAAGGAGAAGGAGACGGAGACGGAGAAGGAGGAGGAGAAGGAGAAGCAGCAGAAGCAGCAAAACTCTAAAAGAAAATTCATCATCTTTCTGGCCAAAATAACGAGGGCTTGGGGCAATCACAACCACTGGAAAGGGAGGAGTGAGTGCTGGTATGAAAAGCACAGCCACATCTCTGGGTGACCCTTAGGCTGCGTGTATCCCAGCTGAGGAGGCCAGAACCAACCTGAGACTGAGCTATTACTCCAAGAGAGAATTTGCTATTCTCAGCTCACTCTCACTAAAAGATAAAATCAACCATCTTTGATGAAACAGAAGAGACTATGAAGAGCCAAGGAAATGTGGCCCGTGCTGAAGATAAAACGCAATCAGCAGAGGCTGACCCGGCAGTGACTCCATGTTGCAGTTTGCTGGTGTTGCTTGTAAAGGAGCTATTATAACCAGACTCATGGAGACAAAGGACAATATGTTCTTAATGAATGTAGAGAGAGGGAATCCTTAGGGAAGCAGAAAAAAAAATGTATAGAATACATAAAGCCACATGGGAAATTTAGAATTAAAAAAAATAATAACAAGGAATTAAATTCACTGGAGAGACTTGACAGCCAGATGGAGACAGTGGAGGCAATAGTGAACTTGAAAATATATACCTAAAGTATTTGGTCTGAATAAAAGAAGAGGGGGAAAAGAGAGGGGGAAAATGTGAAGAGAGACTCAGAGGCCCACAGAGCAAGAGCAACACATCTGAAACAGATGTTCATAAAACCCAGGCAGAGAGGGGAGAGAGAGCAAGACTGAGAAAGCAGCTGAAGAAATAATGGCTACGTTTGCCCTCCAAGTACGGACATAAATATACAGATTCCGAAAAGTCAGCAATTTCCAAACAGGGATAAATAAAGTGAAAATGAATGTGTGCTTGGGCACTTCATACGCAAATTTCTGAAACTCAGAGAGAGAGAGGGGTAAAAAAATGGACCAAGTATTTCAAGTCCCCTTTTCAGATGAGATCAGGTGTGGTCAGGGAAGTATGGCCATAGACCAAGATCCATCTTCAGCTACTCCTGTCCTATGTCCTGTCCTATGTCCAGCAATGGAAGGATGGGAAGGGACTGGCTCAGCTCTGGACATCAATCCACATGTCTATCCCCTGCAAACACTCTGCCAGGTAGGGATGCATTGCTCAAAGTTTCAAGCTTCAGAAAATTTTTCTTAGTTTCTTCTGCTGAACCAGTAAGTGTTTTACTCTCTGTTGAACAGAGAGGTGAGCTATATATGTGTGTGGGAGGGGGAGGTGGTCTTTAATTTCTGGGTCACCAGAAAATCAGCAACACATTGGAAAGAGGACCCAAGGCTCTCTCTCTCTCTGACCTTTATAATCTGTCACTTTTAGATCCCCCTCGAAATGGAATGTCTTCTTCTGTGATTACCACTTGATTAAAGTGTATTCCTTGGGATTCTAGAAATAGAAAACTTTTTTTTTTTTAAATCAGTGGGACAAGTTTTCTTGTTTATTTCATTTTTACTGCCACTAAGGTTATGGCTAGGGTTCAGTGCCTGGATAGCAAATCCATTGCTCTAGGTGGTCATCCCATGCCCTTTTCTCCTCTTAATTTTTATTTATAAAATGGAAATATTGACAAGACTATAGGATAAGAGGGGTACATTTCCACACAATGCCCACCCCCACAGCTCCATATCCAATCCCTCCCCTTATAGCTTTCCTATTCTTTATCCCTCTGGGAGTATGGACCCAAGGTCACTGTGGGATACAGAAAGTAGAAGGTCTGGCTTCTGTAATTGCTTCCCCTGAACATGGGTGTTGACAGGTCAATCCATACTCCCAGCCTGTCTCTCTCTTTCCTTGATGGGGCAGGGATCTGGGGAGGTGGGGCTCCATGACACATGCTGGGGTCCTCTGCCCAAGGAAGTCGGATTGGCATCATGGTAGCATCCAGAACCTGGTGGCCAAGATTCCTAGGTTGAAAGCAGCTTCCTTGCAGAGCTCACATCAGGTGTTGTCTCCAAGTCGCCATCTTGGCTCCACCTTCCCCTCTTTTAAAATTTTTTTTTTTTTATTGCGGGTAGGTGGGTTAATAGTTTACAGCACAGCTGTTGATGATAGATGGATAAAATCTCTCCTGTCACCATGATAGATGTCTGCAAAATACTTTCATCCCCAGTCTAGGTCCCTTTTTGTCTTTTTTTTTTTTTTCCTTTGATAGGGCAGAGAGAAATTAAAAGAGAAGGGTGAGGAAGAGGGAGAGCAACAAAGAGAGACACCTGCAGCCTTGCTTCTCCACTCAGCAAGTTTCTTCCCTGCAGGTGGTGACTGGGGACTGGAACCTGGTCTTTGTGCATGCTAACTTGTGTGCTCTACCGCATGTGCTCAGCTCCTGTGGGAAGTAATCACGTGGTCTGCCCTGGCCTCTCTCTGCGCAGGGAGGGGGCAGAAAGTGCTGTGACAGGTGCTGAGATGGGAACTTCGTCATGCCATCCACGTGGACCTTAAAGGGACCCTTTCGCTAAGTAAAGAGAGATGGTTCTTTCTTCCCAAGTTCCACCCACTCCTCCCCTGGGACGAGGGTCCAAGAAGGACCGCAGGGGAGCAGCTTCTTCAGAAGTGTCCCAGGTAGAGAGTGACCTCTGAGCCGGGCTGCCTTCCCAGGGGAGTGGGGTTGAAACTAGTTTTCCGTTGGAGAGGCCTGGCAGCCAGGAACTTCGGCCTGGTGTGTGAGGCCCTGGCTTCCATCCCCAGCAAGAAAAAAGACAGAAAATTCCAGTCTAATTGAGGGTCAGGGAAGCTCTTGGTGGGAGAGCATTTACTTGGCAGGTATGAAGCCCTATTTTGATCCTTGATACGCCCTCCTCCCCAAAAAAGAGCTAAACTAACCCTGCTCAGATCCCTCTCTGCTCCAGAAACGCAAGGCTGGGCAGGGAGGGTTTCACAGAGGAAGCCAAAGTTCGTTCGTCTGCTCCACCGTGCCCCACCTCCACCTGTCCTCCCAGACTCCCTCCCTCCAGCCTCTGGGCTGCTCTGATGGGTAACAGCCACAGCCTGTGGGGGATATGCCCTTAAATGAGCCAGGAGTTCCCATACCTCCCCTATGCTTGTTCTCTGGAGAATTCCCTGCTTTGTTTACCTAACAGGGTGATTCCTTCTCACATTCTCCTTTCTGGGCAGAAGACAGCACTGCAGCCAGACCGTAACACAGCAGGGCATCTCTGACTGTTGTTCTAGGAGGAGGCCTGAGCTCCAGGCTCATTCCCTGCCCTCTCTCCATCCTCTGAACAGAGACAGGGACAGGGTAGATCTCTCCTCCCTTCCTCTGCGCTCTCCTCCCCTCCCAGCCAGGAGAAGTGGACTCCAAGGGAGAAGGGCCCCAGCCACCACCACATGGGAGCACAAGGCAGTGGTGAGCCGAGCTGTGGTGTCTCTCTCTCTCTGTTTCTCACCCTCTGGGGTGGTGGAATCAAGTGCTCCTTCTGCTTTGTGTTTCCTGTTAGGAAGTTAGGTAAGAGAGTTCCTTGGAGCCACGTATCTGGAGTCTGTGTCTTAACAGCCAGGAAACTGAGGCCAGGAGGCAGGCCCCCAGCAGTCACCAAGGTCTGTCCTCAGAAGGCCCCATGCTACGTTTAGGGATCTTTTAGCCTCTCTAAAAGCTTTCTTTCTTTCTTTTTTATTTTGTGTATTTCCTTTATTTTTTAAAGTGACAGAGAAATGATGGCCAGACAGTGGCAAAGCTGGTTAAGCATACCCGTTAACATGCACAAAGACGCAGGCCCCAGCCCCCGCTCCCCACCTGCAGAGGAGAAGCTTCACAAGTGCTGAAGCAAGTACTGCAGGTGTCTTTGCACGTCTCCCTCTCCCTGTTCAATTTCTCTCTATCATATCAAAGAAAGGGAGGAAGGGAGGAAGGAAGGAAGGAAACGAAGGCCAATGAGGCAGAGGATTAATCGTGCAGGCACTGAACTTCAGCCATAACCCTGGTGGCGGCAATAGAAAAAGAAAAAAGTAATACAAAAATATTAGATTACAAATTAAACGGATCCTCAAAGATGATTGAATATGTAACAAGATGTAACAGTTCTGTTACAAATTAGTCATAGAAGATAAGATTTAGAAGAACTACTAAAATTTTTCTAGTTTCCAGTATCTTTTTAAAATTTTTTCTTATTTTTTAATTTGTATTTAATTTTTTATTTATAGAAAGGGAACATTGACTAAACCATAGGATAATAGGGGTACAACTTCACACAATTCCCACCACCAGAACTCTGTATCCCAGCCCCTCCCCTGATAGCTTTCCTATTCTTTTTTTATATTTATTTATTTTCCCTTTTGTTGCCCTTGTTTTTTATTGTTGTTGTAGTTATTATTGTTGTTGTTAGATAGGACAGAGAGAAATGGGGAGAGGAGGAGAAGACAGAGAGGAGGAGAGAAAGACAGACACCTGCAGACCTGCTTCACCACCTGTGAAGCGACTCCCGGGCAGGTGGGGAGTCGGGGGCTCGAACCGGGATCCTTACGGGTCCTTGTGCTCTGCGTCATGTGTGCTTAACCCACTGCGCTACTGCCTGACTCCCAGCTTTCCTATTCTTTAACCCTCTGGGAGTATGGATCCAAGGTCATTGTGGGGTGCAGAAAGTGGAAGGTCTGGCTTCTGTAATTGCTTCCCCGCTGAACATGGGCATTGACTGGTCGATCCATACTCCCAGCCTGCCTCTCTCTTTCCCTAGTGGGGAATGGCTCTGGGGAAGCAGAGCTCCAGGACACATTGGTGGGGTTGTCTCTCCAGCTCTCTAAAAGCTCTTAACAACTTTTTATCAGGGTGGTGGGATGCTGCAGTTGCCATCTCCGGGGCTTCTCTGCTCTGGGCTGACTTTTTCAGATAGAGAGAGAAACAGAGATGTGTGGTTGGGGAGAGGTATCCCAGCACTGAAGCTTTCTCCAGTGTGGAGGTTAGCCAGGCTCAAACCTGAGTCATGCGTGTGACAAAGCAGGTACACCAGCCAGGAGAGATATGGCTGGGCCCTGCACGCAGCGCTCACAGCCCTGGCGGGGGTGAGAGATCGAGAGACACTGTGGGTGGGGCCCATCTCAGAGCTGCTCCTGTGGCATCGAGGTGCAGTGCCGGGCTAGACAGAGCTGTGGATGGGCAGGCCAGTGCACGCCCACAGCTCCGGGCAGCCGGAAGGACTTAAGTCAGTACCAAACTTTGGGGGATGCAAGGACATACCATCCAGAATGGTGCCAATGGGCCTAAAACACAGCTCATGTCAGGAGTCGGACGGTAGCGCAGTGGGTTAAGTGCATGTGGCGCAAAGCGCAAGGACCGGCGTAAGGATCCCGGTTCGAGTCCCTGGCTCCCCACCTGCAGGGGAGTCGCTTCACAGGCGGTGAAGCAGGTCTGCAGGTGTCTATCTTTCTCTCAACTTCTCTGTCTTCCCCTCCTCTCTCCATTTCTCTCTGTCCTATCCAACAGCAACGACATCAATAACAACAACTACAGCAACAATAAAAAGACAAGGGCAACAAAAGAGAAAATAAATAAATAAATAAATAAAAAGTTAAAAACAAAAAACCAACCAAAACAGCTCATGTCTGCAGGTGCTTGTCTTTCTCACCCAGGAAACCACTACACAGCAACACCCATGCCTGTGGGCTGGGGAGGGAAGCAGGGCACTCAATTGTGTGAGCCCAGTCAGGGGTCTCAGATAATTAAGAGTCCAGCTTTTCAGTGTGCATGGAGGGTGGGGCGGGGGGAGTGGACAAGGGGAAGAGGAATGCCAAATGCAGCTGATTCAAAAGCTCCGACCTGGCCCGGAAGTGGGAAGGAGGCTCCCTGTCACCCCTACCCTACTCTAGAGGCGCCAAGGCAGCCGGACATTCACTGCTGCCGGGTCGCTGTGTCCCTGGAGACAGGTGCTAGCACCAGGCAGCTCTGAGCAAGACTGTTGGGTCTGGGGCATGATGGGGAAAGAGACTCCATCTCCTTGGGGCCTGGAACGTTCCAGGAAGCTGGTGATGGGGAGTGGAGTGTGCTCTGGAGTCTCTGAGGTCCCTTGCAGCTGGAATGCACCCACTCTACCACCTGGACCCTGGATCAGAAAGGAAGTCAGAGGAAAAGACCACCAACTTAGTGCCAGGGCCTATCACCCACATGGAGAGAACCGGCGGCAGGGGGAGATAGCATAACGGTTATGCAAAGAGACTGTCATGCCTAACGCAGGTTCAATCCCCAGCACCATCACCAAAAGCCAGAGCAGAGCAATATTCTGGTAAAAAAAAAAAAAAAGTAATAAAAAGAGAGAGAGAGAGGAGTGAACCTCAGTGCTTTTGTTCACTGCTTCCCTCCTGTAGCTGGGGAGAGTGGATGCCACGGAGAGGGTGTCTCAGGCCCACTTTAGAGGAAGCCACTTGGCAATGTGCCCAAGTCACCCCAAAGATAAGCTCCTGACTCCCTTGTCTGCTGCCCAGCAACAGAAAGGACACAAACAAAGGCCCCGTGAAGCTTCTAGCCAGGGTGACACAACAAGAGAGAGACATGCGAAGGATCCAGGTGGAGAAGCTGTCTGACAAAATCTGGTCCTGGATGGAGAAAAGAAGCTACTACTCATCATGGAGACCAGCCAAGTCACAGGGTGTGAGATCAACACGTCAAAACCAACTATTTCTATAGCCTGGAAACAAACAACTGGGTGTCAAAATGAAAAATAACATTTGCGATTGCACTGCAAACATGAAATATTTAGGGAGAAGCCTGACAAGTGAGGTACAGAACTTGAATTGGAAACCCACAGCACACTGCTGAGAGAAAACAGAGAGAGAGAGAGAGAGAGAGCACAGTGACGTCCCGCGGTCCATGCCGGAAGACCTGATGTGGTGAAGATGGAGAAGCTCTTCCTTTTTGACTATGTCCCCAAAATACAATTCTAATCAGATATGCCGATACAGTTTTCTGGGAGCGGGGTGGGGTGGGGTGGAGTTTAAAGTTCTTATGGAGGGGGCTGGGCAGTGGTGCAGCCAGTTAAGTGCATATAGTACTAAATACAAGGACCCGCACAAGGATCTGGGTTCAAGACCCCGGCTCCCCACCTACGGGGTGGGGGTGGGGGCAAAGCAGGTCTGGAGGTGTCTCTCTTTCTTTCTCCTTCTCTGTCTTCCCTTCCTCTCTCACTATCCAATAAAATGGAAAAAACGGCCGTCAGGAGCGGCTGACTTGTAGCACTAGCACCAAGCCCCAGTGATAACCCTGAAAGCAAAAAAAAAAAAAAAAAAAAAGAAAGAAAGAAAAGAAAAGGTTTATATGGAAATGTAAGGGACTTAAAATAGGCAAAATATTCTGGTAAAGAACAAAAGCCAGAGGACTCAGCCCCTGTTGGGGTCAAGACGTTATAAAACAATGCCAGCCAAGCAAGCCAAGGTGTGATCGAGCCACCCGGGTGAATGAAAGAATCGTGTCCGGGCACAGACCCCCACACTGATGGACAACTGGCTTTCACCAGAGGTGCAGAGATAATCCAGGACTGAAAGGGGATGTGTCAAAACAAGACACACAATAGAACAATTGTCTATTATTTGAAAGAAAGAAAAGTGGCAGATGCGTGCCAGGCAGAGAGAAGTTACAAAGGGTACTTGTGGAAGAGGTAGTTATGCCGGTTACCTTGATTTTGGTGGTGACCTAGGGTGCTTTAAGATTATAGATGATTGGGCAGGGGGCTGGTGGTGCACCTGATTGGGCACACACTTTACCATGTGCAAGGACCTGAGTTCAAGCCCTCACTCCCTACCTACAGGAGGGATGCTTCATAAGTGGTGAAGCAGGTTTGCAGGTGTCTCTCTCGCTTTCTGCCTCTCCTCCTCTCTCAATTTCTCTCTGACCTGTCAAATCTAGGGTGGGGAAATAACGACCACCAGGATCAGTGGATTTATAGTGCCAGCACTAAGTCCTAGAGAAAAAAAAATGTAGTGATGATGATGAATCTATATTCTTGTTTTAACTTATATTATTTACTAATTTATTATTGGCTAGAGATAGAAATTGAAAGGGGAGGAGGAGGTAGAGAGGGAAAGAGACAGACAGACACCTGCAGCACTGCTTCAACACTCATGAAGCTTTCCCCCTACAGGTAGGGAACACGGACTTGAACCTGGGTCCTTGCACACGATAACGTGTGTGCTTAACTAGGTACACCACTGCCTGGCCCCTATGAATCTTTACTCCTTAAACATGAAGTGTTTAGGATATGTAAACAAAACACCCCAGCATTTCCTAAAGAAGGGGAAGGTTCCTCCCATTCCACATGGCCTCAAATTCCAGACCACCTCCTCCATGAAGCTTCTACTTGAGAAATCAGTCCACCCTCCACCCCCACTAGCTGGCTCCCAGCTGCAGTCAGCTCATCTCCCGCTGCCCTGTATTTCCCTCCATGTGCTTGATGCTTACACTTGGCTATCCACAGCCTGGAAGCAGGACCTGCCTTTGTCTTCACCAGGGCCCTGCTTGGTGTGTCTAGTACAATACAGGGGACTTGGCAGCTGGGGAGACAGGCCCAACTTGTAGACCTTCGGATTCTCATGTCTGAGGTTCGATCCCTCGAGCTGGGTATTGCCAGAATGGTGCCCTGGTTTGTCTTGCCTTCTCTCCTCTTTGTCTCATGTGAATACATCTTAAAAAACAAAAACAAAAAACCCCCAGAGGAGTCGCTATTCACCATGAGGGTTGCTCTGAGCTGCCAGCAAAAGTTGCTGTTCCTGTGGCAACTTCACACGTTGCCCCAGTCCTTCTGCTGGGCTGCTTCTTGTTTGCTTCCTTCCAAGGAAGGACATGGGGAACACAGCTGCGAGTCATGAGGACAGATGAGAGGGAACTTTCTGGAATCTCACGTGTGGTCCTTACAGGCAAACCAAGCAGTCTGCTCAACTCCTCGTACACCGTGACAGCTTGACATCCCCTTCTCCCCGAGACAGCGACAACACCTCACTGGGGCTTGGGAGATGTTCAGAGTGGGGACCGGGCAGTGGAGTATTAAATGCACATATCACCATGTGCAAGGACCTGGGTTTGAACCCCTGCTCTCCCTACCTGCAAGGGGGTCTGCTTCACGAGTGATGAAGCAGGTCTGCAGGTGTCTGTCTTTCTCTTTCCTCTCTGTCTCATCCTCCCCTCTCAGTTTCTTTCTGTCCTGTCAAATAAAAAAGAAACAGATAAATTAAAAAGTAGGAAAAAAAAAAAAGAGGAAAAAACGGGAGCCAGGAACAGTGGATTTGTAGTGCCAGCACCGACTCCCAGCAGTAGCACAGGTGGCAATAAAATAATAACCATAGTAGTGAGTTAAAATAATAATAAAAAGAGAAGTACAGTGTCTTAGGGTCCCAGGTCAGCCCAAGCTGCAGAATGGATCCAGGATGGAGCCCAGGAACATGCATTCCAACAAACCTCCCAGGGGATATAGGGCAGGCTCCGGTGTGAGCCCCACCACTCTGAGTCACCCACTCACCTCTGTGAGGATGCACATTATACCTGGACTCTCTGTCCATGCCAGGACACCCCTTATTCTCCAGGATCTCCCTTGCATCTCAAGGGCTCCAGGCCTGCCCCTCTGATGGGGCCACTCTGCTCTGCCCCCACCTCTGGCCTGAGTGTTAAGTGTTCACACACACACACACACACACACACACACACACACACACACACACACACACACACTCACTCTCTCTCTCTCTCTCTCTCTCTCTCTCTCTCTCTCTCTTCCTGGGCAGAAGCAGGAGAGGAGCTGCAGGCAGAGGCAGGCTCCCTGCACCCCGGGGCTGGACATTCCAAGTTCCTGGACAGACAATAAGTCCTAACATCACAAGCAAGGTGGCGAGGTGGCGGGCAGGAGGCCCCAGACAATGAGCCCTGTGTTCCCCCCACCCCACGCCTTCCTGTGGGCCCTCTAGGCCGGAGCTCTGCGAGGGAGAGAGGCTGAGCTGTCCAAAGCACAGAGCCCCGCCCCACAGGCCGGCCAGCCTCTGCCCAGATCCCAGGCAGAAGCTGGGGCCCCTTATCGCTCCCTCCCTGGGGCCAAACAATGTTCCTTTCACTTAAGGCTTTCCAGCTCTTTCTAGGTTCAGCCTCCTGCAAGGCCTGAGGAGAAAGGGATGAAATGTCAACCTTCCTCCCCCAGAGTCCCTGCAGCCTCTGTCTTCCCAGACTGTGGACAAGCTGCTCAAGCCACCCGAAGCCACAGCCAGCAGCGCGTCCCCCTCGCCCCAGCTGATTTCTCTTCATTAGTGCAATCACATCAAGTCTGACAGTGGCATATTTATTACTGCCCCGACGACAAGCATTTTTCACCCAGTGATGCACAGCCCAATAATGAGCTCGGAGCAGAGCTAATGAGAAGCTCCTCGGCTCATGCCCAGCAGTGTGGCCTGTCCTCCACCCTGAGACTCTGCCAGTGGACACAGGGCCACAGGAAGAAGCCAGGGTTCCAAGTGCGGAGGTCAAAGGCACTGGTCCCAGCCAACCAGGGTGTAGTCAGGGTGCCTGGGGTCCATGTTTGAGGAGGAGACTGCAAGGCTGACCCAGCAAGGAGGCCAGAGGGCTGGGCAGGGTCTCTCCTCCACACCATGGGTGCTTGAGGCAGGGCAGGGCAGGAAAAAGCCAGGCTGACCACCCCATAGGAGCATAAGGATGCTGCGTGCTCTGCTCCCAGCAGCCTAGGAGCCTGGACAGCAACCATGAGGCAGTGAGAAAAAATGACCTAGATGTTTGGAGTTGGTGGGCCAAGATGAGGTACAGAGCTGGGAACTGCTGACGGGCTTCTGGTCAAGCCGATGGCCTTGGGGGTACTTCTGTGGCTTGTATGACACTCTGAAACACCTTCCTAAGAATCATCTTCAGGACCATACTCCAGCCCTTGTTTTTACTTCCCTTTTATCACTTTTTTTGGGGAGGGGCACTAATGTTTTACAATACAGTCGTTGATACACAAGTACAGTTTCTCATCCCCTCATGCTAAGTGTCTGTAGACATTCTTTACCCCCCAAATGGGGTTCTTTTTCACCCAGCCCAAAGAGTGAACCCCCACCCCACTCCCCACCTCCAAGTCCTCTCCCTTCCTCAGAGTCCTTTGCTTTGGTGCAATATACCAAACTCAGTCCTGGTCTCACTTTGTGACCACAAGGGCAGTCTTCCTGGGGCATATTAAAAGGGGGAGGGAGAGACAGATCAGGCAGAAGCCTGGAGATGGCATTCTTAATGGCTAGGAGCAAGCTGGTTAAAAGCCTCTCTCCAGGAGCCAGGCAGTAGTGTACCTGGTTAAGTGCACACATTACAGCACGCAAGGACCCAGGTTCAAGCCCCTGGCCCCCACCTGCAGGGGAAAAGCTTCACAAGCGGTGAAGCAGGGCTGCAGGTACCTCTCTGTCTCGACTTCCCTCTCACTATTTCCCCCTCTAAATGTCTCTATCCAGTAATAAATAAATAAAATATTATTTAAAAAAAAAGAAAGGGACCCCTGCCCCCAAAGCATTAAGTGCGAATCAATCTTAGTCTTCCCCTAACCCGAACTCTAATCTCGGGAGGATGATAGCCTTGGTGCCTCATTCACCACCCTTGAAGGCACCACAGTCTCCGTGTTGGTGACCCAGGGCCAATCAGATCTGGGGATGGGGTGGAGGTTGCTTTAGGAATAAGTAAACAAGAAACTGTTCTAGGAAAATGTGACTGCAAATGGCCAGCCTATCTCTGCACCGAGAGCACCTTTAGAATCTTGGCAGAGGATGGAAACTAAGAACCCCGGCTCATTTAAGGTTTTCAAAACCAGGCTTTTAACATGTGTCCCCTGGGGGGGCAGGGAGCCACTGGGGCAGACACACCACACCTTCCAGCAGCATCGGCTGGCTTCAAAATACCTTTTGTGTGTTAAAATAGCATCCTGCTAGTCTACAGAGTGGAATGCAGAATTTCATAGATTTAAAAAGGAAGCGATAAAAAAAAAGAAAAGTAAAGTAAAAGGTCAGGCAGAGAGCGGGTAGCTTCAGGCTGCAAGGCTTGCTCACCTGGGACATGTGGCCACCCCTCTGCCAGCCGAGCCCTCTGTGCAAGAGCTCGGAGTGTTCCAGCTCTGCCCCCGATTCTCCCCGATTCTCCAGAGGGACCTGGAGGCCCAAAGGCCTGGTCCAAAGGGACTCAGTAAGGACAGGTCTGCACAGCATCACAAGCCTGCTTGCTCCCCATCTCCAGTGCCAGGGTGACTCTCCCCTCCTGCACCCTGCTACACAGGGTGAAGCTCTGGGCGCCGGGCAGGTGCCTCACCAGGTGGAACACGTGCCCTGCAGATGGGAGGTCCTGGGTTCAATCCCTGGTCTCCTGTCTGATGGGATGGTGTGCTGGTCTCTTTCTCACTCTCTTTCCATTTAAAAAAACGAGATGAATAAATAAGTGAATGGGTTAAGTTCATTAATTGGGAATAATAATTTATGTCTTACATTTCTCTCCTTGTTGATGGAGGGCTATTACTTAAACTCAAGGATCTCTCTCTCTCTCTCTCTCTCTCTCACCCTCTCTCTCCCAGAACCCTGCTCAGCTCTGGCTTATGGTGGTATGGGTGATTGAAACTGGACTTCAGAGCCTCAGGCATGAGAATCTCTGCATAACCATTATGCTATCTACCTCCCCCCACCTTGAGACCAGCCCCCCCCCACATACACACACACACACACACACACACACACACACACACACACACACACACACACACACTTCAGACTCAATGAGGCCAAAGTGAGACCTCTAGACCATCAAGTGAGACCTCTAGACCATCACCATCCTGACAGCATAGAAGCATCTGGAAGCAGGTGCTGCAGTCAGTCAGTGGACCTTGGGCATAATGAGAGGCACAGAAGGGGCAAAGAAGGGGGGGCAGGGCATTGATGAGGCCCCCAGGGCTCTGGGCCATGAGCATGTTGGGGGAGAGGGCTGGGAAAAGGAGGTGGGGGCTGCAGACAGGCACAGGGACAGAATGTGGAGAGGTGGGTGCTGGCACCCCAGCAACAGGAACATCACTGGGGTGCAGGCCTGTGAGTAGTGGTGTGGCAGGAGAGCCTCAGTAGCCAGATCCTATTGCTAAGTCATGGGCTTGCAGACAGGAGGTGCCTCAGAGAGGGGAGAAGGGAGGGCAGCCTGTGCCCACCTGGGAGGAGGAGAAGCTCCAAGCTACCCCACAAGCCAGCCTTGAATGCATCAGTCAGAACTGCGTCGGAAACAGTGGCTGGGAGGCGCCTGACCTGCACTCATCATCTCTTTCTTCCACAGCAGTGACCCTGGCCAGTTAGTTACTCGAACCACACTGCTGAACTTCCAGGCTGACCATGTGAATGGCACTGACACTTTCTGCCCAGATTCCACCATGTGTTGGGGGTGGGAGTGAGAGAATGAGGCCATGAAGGCAACCTATAGAAATCAGAGGCTCTGTGAAAAAACCAGTGAAAACTTCCCCTCCCTATGGCCTGAACAACCAGTATATGGACCAGGTTCCTGACTGACTGGCCCCGCATGGTGAGATGCGGGGTGTCTGTGGCTCAGATTTAGGGGAACAAAACTGCCTCCCTGCCCCATTGGCACACCTGTACCTCCACAGAGGTGCCTAAGGGTGGTGTGTGTGTGTGTGTGTGTGTGTGTGTGTGTGTGTGTACGCGCACGTGCTCAGGGGGTCCTGGCTCTACTTGGGACACCCCCCCCCAAACTTGGATTCCTTGAGTCATTCCTGTGAGGTCAAACTTTTCATAGTTTGACATCAGGCTTTAATATTTTTGCTTTCCTCTCCTCTCTCCTCTCTCCTCTCTCCTCTTGCTTCTCTCATCACTGTCACTCCCCACTCATTTTAGAAGATACCCGTATGGCTTGGATGCTCACAAGTCAACATAGATGCCCCAACTAGCCTTAAGGTTTTACCCCCTCACCCCTCAATTTACAGATCATTCCAACACCCTGAAAGGAGGGAGACAGATGGGACAGGAAGAAAGAGTTCTCGTCCTGACAATGTGGAGTCTAGTGAGAACACAGCTATGGCAGCCTCATAGCTGGGAGGATGAGGAAGAGAGGAATTTTTTTTTTTTTTACTTTTTAAAAAATATTTATTTCCTTTTGTTGCCTTTGTTTTATTGTTGTAGTTGTTGTATAGGACAGAGAGAAATGGAGAGAGGAGAAGACAGAGAGGGGGAGAGAAAGACAGATACTTGCAGACCTGCTTCACCGCCTGTGAAGCGACTCCCCTGCAGGTGGGGAGCCAGGGGCTCGAACCGGGATCCTCACGCCGGTCCTTGTGCTTTGCACCACCTGCGCTTACTCCACTGTGGTACTTCCAAGTGGAGGAATTCTAAGGACAGCTTCCCAAACTACCTGGACCAGCCAGAATATCCAGCAGCTCCCTGAGCACCTCTGCCAGAGACTATGGAAGATGACAGAAGTTGAACTCAAAGAGCCTCGGGTTCAAATCCGACTTCCTAACCATGAGTCTGTGGGCAGGTATGGCTCTGTGCCTCGGTTTACCCACATGATGGAGTCTGGGAAGAATTGAGGCTATGTGATTCGCAACAGTGAGCACCAAACAAACAGACATTCTTTCCCTTCTGTAGGTCCCTGGAATGGAGCTGTGCGTTTTGGAGGTTGGGGGGAAGACGGGCGAGAAAGCAGAGATAAAAGAAGACGCCGTTAATAGAGAGAGGGAGACACCAGGGGAGGGAAATCTGAAGAGGAGGTAGGATCTTCCATGCTGTCATCAGACCAGCTCGAAGGGTGGATGCAGAGAGAAGCACAAATGTAGTTGGGGGCACTTAGTAAGTGGTATGATTATGCCAAGCTCCGTGTGTTGGCCTGCTCCACTTGCCTTCCTCACCGACTCCTCAAAAGACTCTTCTTGTTGTAGGCAAGGAGACAAGGGCCAGCAGGTAAGCGACTGAACCCACAGCAGGATCAAGTGACAAAGTTGAAGTCCCAAGACACTGACCACTCTACTCTTTTTGCCTCCAGGGTTATTGCTGGGGCTTGGTGCCGGCACTATGAACCCACTGCTCCTGGTGGCCATTTTTTCCCATTTTATTGGATAGGACAGAGAGAAATTGGGAGGGGAGGGGGAGACAGAGAGATACCTGCAGGCCTGCCTCACTGCTGGTGAAGCATCCCCCAGCAGTGGGGGGGGGGGGGGGGATGGGGCTCGAATTTTAATAAACAGGAACCAGAAAGTAGAAATAGAGCAGATAGGAATGGGGCTCGAATTTAGATCCTTGCATCCTAGGTCCTTGGGATTTGAACTACGTGTACTCAACTATGTACTACACTCTGGATAGCTTAAGGGAACACACACACCCAGAGCAGGGAGGTGGGAGATAAGATCTTAACCTGCAAGTTAGGGATGCCTCTGTCTTGGGGAAAGTTGTTCTCTGTAGGAGGTGGGTTTCTAGAGACTGCAGTGTCATCTCTGGGGCAATGCAGGACATGCCAGACATTACCTGGGCACGTGGAGATGCTACTCTCTTTCCCCAACACAAGGAAGCCTGCCCTGGCACCAGGCAGTACATCACATGATCAGTGCCAGCCAATGGGATGTAAAGGGAAGTGATCAGGGTTAGAGCCTTTTACTGTTGATGCAAGTCTTCCTCTGTTAGCAGCTGCCTCTCAGCACAGGGAGAACTAGCCTGAGCCTGCCCTCCCAAAATCCATGCATGGTATAGGCAGAGTTCAGCAGGCAGGGGCTCAGCAAGGACCAGGGTCACATAACTAGAGCCAGACTGCTAGAGACAGAGACCCCAGAGGCCCTGGGCAGGAGAGTGGGAACGGGGGGGGGGGGGGGGGGCTTCCTGGCATCATGAGGAGGGACGAGGGATTTAAGGACAATGCTGCTCTGTGCTATGGAAGCCTAGGCAAAGCTTTTACAAGGGAGTGCTTGGCTTGGCAGTGCAATGAGGGTCCCATAACCGGGGACATTAAGGAAGCCCAGAGGACAGGGTCAGTGGCCTAAGCTCAGAGGAAACTGGACAAGCAGGCCGAGGCCATAAGAAAAACGATCTTATTCATTCATTCATTCATTCATTCATTCACTCATTGATTCATTTATTTGTGTGTGTGTATGTATGATTTATTTGTTTGTTGCCACTGGATTATTGCTGGGGCTTGGTGCATGCACAAGGATTTCATCACTCCTGGCAGCCATTTTTTACTTTTTATTTTTTGAAAGAAACAGAGGGAAATTAAGAAGAGGGAGGATGGAGGAGAGAATGACAGGGAGAGCGAGAGAAGCACTCCTGAAGCTTTCCCCCTTCAGGTGAGGAGTGGGGACTTGAATCCAGTCCTTGCACATGGTAACATATGTGCTCTCCTGGGTGCAACACCAACTTCCTATTCTTTATGCATTCATTCATTTATTCAATCATATTCGTTGAGCTCCACCCATGTGCTTGGCTTGTGACCCTAGGAACTGGGGAAATGGCAGGAACTAAAAGCCTCTGTCCCTCAGGTAAGCAAAAGACTACAGAAAGCTGGAAAAGGACCAGAGACTGGCTCACGTAATGATGGCCTTCTTGGTCACTGCCAGGCCACCCCACCACCTGGGGTCTCATCAGGAAATCCAAGGATTCCCTCCATAGATTCACTAGGCCTAGGTCTCTCATAGATCCCTCTCTCCACCATCACTGGTCACTTCCATTAGGAATGCCACTATAAGCCTTCTTGTGGGCTTCTTCAAGACCTCACCATGGACTACCAATGGTAGGGACTGCCCACTCTCTGAAGGGAGGCTGGGTCATCCTACTCTGCCACTCAAGGAAGTGAGTAACCTAGAATGTTCTCAACTGTGACCATGGACTGCAAACACAGAATGACGGGGATTCAGAGGTTCACAGGCTCCAGTGCCAACTATGAACAGATATGGGCCTCGTGTCAGATCAATGGTAAATAATTAATTATATTTATACATTTTCTTCAAGTTTGAGAACTACTCTTGACCCTAATCCAGATTTCTAGTCCCATTATCAACTCTGACACCATATTCCCAGATAATATGTTTTTATTTTTGTTTATAAAAAGGAAACAGACAAAAACCATAGGGTAAGAGGGGTACAACTCCACACAATTTCCACCACCAGAACTCCATCTCCTATCCCCTCCCCTGATAGCTTTCCTATTCTTTATCCCTCTGGGAGCATGGACCCAGGGTCATTATGGGGTGCAGAGGTGGAAGGTCTGGCCTCTGTAATTGCTTCCCCGCTGAACATGGGTGTTGACAGGTGGATCCATACTTCCATCCTGCCTCTCTCTTTCCCTAGTGGGGCGAGGTTCTGGGGAAGCAGGGGCTCCAGGACACATTGGTGGGGTTGTCTGTCCAATGGACTTTCTAGCTTCTTTCCACCCTAAAATCCCTATTCCCATCTGCTCTATTTCTACTTTCTGGTTCCTGTTTATTAAACATTTTGTCCTGCTTTGTATCTTACTGTATTTCAGCCACCAAGTTGTGGCTGCTAATATGATTTCATCCTGAACTCCCTGGGCAGATGAACTCACCAATGTGTCCTGGAACCTCACCTCTCCAGAGCCCTGCCCCACTAGGGAAAGACAGAAATAGGCTGGGGGTATGGATCCACCTGCCAACACACATGTCCAGTGGAGAAGCAATTCAGAAGCCAGATATGACCTCCTTCTGCATCCTGTAAAGAACTGTGGTCCATATACCTAGAAAGGGAAATTCCAGGGGAAGATGACCAGAGGGCTCTGAACTCTAATTCCATGGGGACCCAGAGAGTGAAGAGGTGGGGGAGGGGAAGGGGGAAGGGTGCTCAGAAGTAGTGGGTGTGGCTTAGAAAGGAAGAGAAGATAGGATCATAGAAAAAAATGGGCAAATAAATAGAACTATAGATAATCATTATAGAAATAATAGTCAACCCATATCTGTGATCTTGGGAGAACTTATACAGTTTCCAATGGAGGGAATGGGGACACAGAACCCTGGTGGTGGGAGAGGTGTGGAATTATACCTCCATTGTCTTATAATTTTGTAAATCAATATTAAATCACTAATAAAAAATGGGGAAAAACTGACAAAAACAACAACCACCTCTGTCCCCATGAGAATAGTAATAGACAAGCCAGGAGAGGTGTAGTGGAGCCCAGTGTTATGAGGAGAAGCAAGAGAAAGGGAGCAGGCGTGGAGAGGCTATGTTACAGAGGACGGGAAGAGTGGGCTGGAGAGAACACAGAGAGGGTTCTCCAGACACGTGGGCAGAGCACAACCACTTCATGCCACGTGGGAAGCCAGAGCAGGACAGGTTCTAGAAGTGGAGAGTGGTCAAGGAGGGAGCTGTGTGTATGTGGGGGTGGTGGTTCTGGCATCTTTATGGCCATGGAACCCATGTAGTACAAGTGCTCAGCTTTTAATAAGAACACTGTGACAAGGATGGGGCTACGGATCGAACTGCCAACCCCCATGTTCAGCGGGGAAGCAATTACAGAAGCCACCTTCTGCACCCCATAATGACCCTGGCTCCATCCATGCTCCCAGAGAGATAAAGAATAGGAAAGGTATCAGAGGAGGGGATGGGATATGGAGTTCTGGGGGTGGGAACTGTGTGGAGCTGTACCTCTCTTATCCTACGGTTTTGTCAGTGTTTTCATTTTATAAATAAAAACTTAAAAAAAAAAAAAAGAACACTGTGACAGTTACTGCGATGATCTCATTGAAGTCCCGAACCCCAACCCCCCAGAGGCAAATAGGCATATTTTAAACCCTGTTCTCATTTTCAGATGAGAAAACTGAGTCTCAGCTCACAGGGGCCAGTGGGTGGTGGAGTCAGGGCTCAAAGGCCACAGAGCACAGGCTGAGAACCAGCCAATGCACTGATGCCACCAGCTGCTGAGTGGTTTAAGGACCCAGAAGGGGGCTTTTGGGGACCCAACACCTGGCTCAGGAAATATGAGGGTGCTAGCTGTGTGGCCCCCTTTCCCCTTTGCCCAGGGACCCTGAGTGCTCCAGACAGGCCCTGCCTTCTGCCTGGTGTGTGAATGGCAGGCAGGAGGGGGTGCCCTGAGGGGCAGCCCAGGTCCTCAGCAACCAGGCCTGGTTTGCTTTCCATCACAGGCACTGGAGCCGCTGTGTTGCTCACGGCTGGCCCACGTGTTGCTATTGGCATTCCAAGGCTGCAAATGAGGATGACTAATCCCCACCAGTCTAGGCAGCTTCTGGGCCGCAACATGCACGGAGGGGGGGAGGGGAGGAAGGGGAGGGGATGCAAAGCCAGGCTGGACATCCCCCAGGCAGCACCCAGGTCACCCAAAGGCAACTCAGGCTCCTGACTCCCAGAGGGGTGCAGAGCTCAGGAGTCAGGGACAGAGAAGGGTTTCTAGCTTCTCAGAGGACTCCTTCCATCATAGCCAAAGCTTAGGATAACCAGTCACAGGATGCCAATTTCATCATCCACAGGAAGTGCCAGGTAGTGAGTTCCCCATCACCAGGGTCTCCAAGCACAGACCAGAGGGCCACCTGTCCCGGGCTTGGAGGGCAGAGGACAGCACCAGATGGCTTTTGTTTTGCGTGTGTGTGTGTGTGTGTGTGTGTGTGTGTGTGTGTGTGTAGAGAGAGAGAGATAGAAAGAGGGAGAGGTGAATTTTTTTTAAATTATTTTATTTTTTTAAAGAATTTTTTATTTTATATTTATTTATTTATTTGCCTCCAGGGTTATTGCTGGGGCTCGGTGCCTGCACCACGAATCCACTGCTCCTGGAGGCCACTTTTCCCTTTTGTTGCCCTGGTTGGTTTATTGTTGTTGTCATTATTATTGTTGTTATTGATGTCACTGTTGTTGAATAAGACAGAGAGAAATGGAGAGAGGAGAGAAAGACAGACACCTACAGACCTGCCTCACTGCCTGTGAAGCGACTCCCCTGCAGGTGGGGAGCTGGGGACTTACTCCAGTCTTTGTGTTTCACGCCTTGTATGCTGTGCTGCTGCCCGATCCCACTAAAAAAATTATTATCTTTATTTGCAAAAGACAGCTAGAGATTGAGCGGGAGGGGCTGAGAGAGAGGGAGCAAGACAGAGGGACACCTGCAGCCTGCTTCACCACTTGTGAAGCTTTCTCCTCTCCAGTTGGGGACCGGGGGTCTGAACCCGGGTCCTTGCACACTGTTATATGTGCACTCAACCAGGTGTGCCACCACCCGGCCCCGAGAAAGGGAAATTGAGAGAGGAGGGGGGAAACAGAGAGGGAGAAAGACAAGACAGACACCTACAGCCCTGCTTATGGAGCTTCCCCCCAGGGGCAGCTGGGGGCTGGGAGCTTAGACCCCGGTCCCTGTGCATGGCGACCTGTGCACTCTGTGGAATATGCCACTGCCTGGCCCCTTCCAAGGTGGCTTTTCATGCTTCTTTCTAGTCAAAAGCACCCTCAGAGAACAAGCTCACCCTCAGCCTCCAGTCCAACTCTGTCCTGCGGTACAAAGTCAAATGCACACCAATATGCAGTTTAACACATTGTTTTAAAGTCAGCCCAGCCGTTCAGGCCCTGTTTAAACAGAGCACTGCTGTAAAGGATTTGGCTTCCTTCCCGGCCTCCCTCGCCTGATGAGACAAGGTTCCTGGCCCCTGTGCCGGCCTTCCAGTAGAGGACAGAGGGGAGAGGCGGTCGATAAGTATTTGCAGAACAAATGCATGAAAGGGAGGGAGGGCTCCCGGGGCAGGTGTCGGGCTGCCCGGTGACATGGGCTCTGGGATGGGAGGTGGGGGTCCTGCGTCTGCTCATCCCAAGTGGGGGCAACAAACTGACAAATTGCAGGAGCAGCCGATGTGCTACTCATCTCACCACGGGCAGAAGGTTCCAGAATCTCAGGGATGAGGGACAGAGGGACATGGGATGGAGAGTCACGTCTCTGGCCCTGGGAGAAGGGAATGCCAGGAGCTGGGATGGCTGGCTGACTGGCTGGATGCACAAGCCCATGGAGCACTGCTGTGTGGAGCTTTTGACATGTATCAGCTGAGCCCCAGGCAAGCATGACACCCGGGTCTTGTGGTAATTAGCAAGAGGCCCTGATCAATAAGTTATTTTTTGCTGTCAGTAATTAATAATTACAGCTTAGCCACACCATGTAATTAAACTTTCATCCCGCTTCTTCGTGTACTGTTCGCCTTTTTATTGTGATTAGCTTCCAGCGTTCAACTTTCTCCCCTTGGAGTCTTCAGGGGTCGGGGAGCTGGGCCTCCCGGCCCTGGTTCAGGGTCTTCTCACTGCCTGGCTCACTCAGTTCAGGCTCTCTTGATTCCCTCCATCCTGCCCCCCTCCCGGCCCACACCCTCTACCCCTAACCCTCTCCAGGCACTGTTTTCCCTCAGAAGAACCTTCTGGATCTGTTGGCTGGGCTGCTCCTGTCCTCCTTCCAGCCCCCCCCCCCCCCCCAAGAATGTCTGCCAGCAGTAATCAAGCTTCGCAGCACAAGAACCATCTCCAGAGGTGCCTGTTAGGCGTTCGGGTGTACCCAGCCCTTTCCAATCAGAGTCCCTGGGATGAAGCCCAAACCTGCCAGGGGGCCATTCTGAGACACAGTGGTTTCTGGAGGAAGCAGAGGGTAGAGGGAGGGTCCCAAGTAGGAGAAAGGCTTCCAAAGCTTTCTGGTGTGTGTGTGTGGGGGGGCAACCACTGCTCAGGGGCCCTTAGGTCAGGGTGTGATAACAGTTACCCTTTCACACACCGCCCTTGTGCCAGGTACTTGCAGGGCAAACCCTCCTCTCAACTCTGTTCTTTCCTACAGCGTCACTGCCCTTAGTGTGGGAAATGAGTGTGAGTCCTGTGACAACAACTGTGGGGAGAAATGATCAAATGGTGACTTTTGAAGAGGTGAGATGGGCTGGGGAGATAGCATAATGGTTATGCAAAAGGCCTTCCATGCCTGAGGCCTTAAGATCCTAGGTTCAAACCCCAGCACTGTTGTAAACCAGAGCTGAGCAATGCTCTGGTGAAAATAAATAAATAAATAAATAAATATTAAAAAATAAAGAGGTGAGGTTGTGCACACCCCCTCAGTAGTGGGGGGGGCAGGAAGGAACTAGATTAAGTCCAGATAAAAACAAGTGGTGGGCCATATGAGGTAGGTCCCAAGAAAGAACCACACTGCTTAGTCCCTCTGTCATGGGCAGAGGGCGGGACTCACGGACTCAGAAGGAACACCACCACCAGTGGCTTCGAATGCCTAAAGGGTTAATGAGATGGTCTGAAAATGGGAGGAACAGCTCAGGAAACATTCTGCTGACTTCCAAACAGATAAGAAAGGACGCCTGGGTCCCCAAACTCTCCCCCCCCCCCCGCGCCACACACACAAACACAGCAATGGCCCCCACCTGGGCCGAGACCAAGTTCCCACAATCCTTTACAAGGCCGGCCGCCCTGGAGACAAATGGAAGGAGAGGACCCTGTGGACGCTGGGAAACACTCTGGAGCCAGAGAACACAAACGGAGCAGCAGGGGACCTGGGCAGCCACACTCAAAAAGACAGCAAACAAGAGAAGACAGAGAGAGAGAGAGAGAGAGAGAGAGGGAGAATCAATCAGAGACCTTCATGGCTTCTGACAGTGCGAGCCCCTCCCACTGGCAGCCTTAACTTGAGCAGGATGGAGGTGGAGTCTCTGTCTACACAGGGAAGGGCCAGGGCTGGGGGAGAGAGCCAGTAACCCTGAAGTAAGGCCCTTCCAGTGGTCCAAGGACTCCTTAGGGATCTAGTCCTGGCTGGTCTGGGGAACTGGTACCCTCGCTGGATGATGAGCCTAACAAATCCTTGTGCCAAATTAGAAAGGCCCACAAGAGATTGTGGATATGCCCCCCAGAGTCTTCCTTGTTTCCTAGCTTTGGGGCAAGAACCCCTTGGTCATCTCAGAGAACATTCTAGCTATTCCAGAGTGGAATGGAATGCAGCCCACCCCAGAGTCCTCCTGGAGCTCTGCAAAGAAAGACCAGGCAAGCTCACCCCAGCCCCCGCCCAGGGCCCCCAGCAGGTCCAGATTCCAGGGAGGGGCCTGGACTATGCCTGGTTCCAGGTCTGGATTTGCTCTCACAAAGCCCCCCGCCCCCCTCCCCAAGCCCTGAGCAAGTCACATAACTTGCCTGGCCCTTAGTGTTGCCATCTGGTAAGTGGTTACTAGAGGAAAATGACCTCTGAGGTTCCTCCCTGCTGGGAGACTTTATGATGACCATAAAAATCATAACATCCATTATCTCACACCGACAAGGCCTGTGACACAATTTCTAAGTGCTTTAGTGCAAATGACTTTGTTTAAAAACAAAACAAAACAAAAAAACCCTCCCCTCTACCCTACCCAGGGAGAGAGCTGATTATTTCCATCTCTTTGATCCTGGCTATCTGGATTGCCTGAAGCTGGCTGGCACACTGGGGTCCCTCCTTCCCTGCAGCTCTCAGACCCCCTCCCCACAGCCCCAAGGTGAGTGGGGCGCCTTCCAGATGCAGCCTCCTCATGCTGACGCCCCTAGGTGGGCCCGGCCCCCTTCGGAACCTGGAAGAGTGAAGGCCAAGCCTGAGAGTCCTGGAGCTCTCTGTCCAGGCTTCCTCTCCCTCCACCCCCAGCAGGCGCCGCTGGACACCGCTGGCAACACAGTCTGGAGCTGAGAAGCCTGAAGGCGAGGAAGCGAGGTGCACAGCCCATCTCCCCCTCTGGATCCAGCCGGGGGCTGGGCTGGCAGGAGATCTGGGCACGGGTCCTCTGGAGGGGTGCGGGGCTGTGCTGCAGCTCACTGCTCCTCCAGCTTCTAAGGCTGCTCCCACCCCCACACCTCCAGCCCTTTATCCTCCACCAAGAGGCAGCTCCCGGCAGCCACAGGTCAGAGCCAGAGCGGCGGCTGCGGAGACAACTGAGCGGGCCCGGCGGAGGCTGGCGGCGGGGCGCTGTGCGCCAAGGGGGGTGGCAGAGAGGGTTCGAGAAGACCTGCCTGCCCGTGCACCACCCCTCGGTCTGGGGCTGCACCCGCGCCAGCACCCCGGTTCGCAGGGCGAAGCACCCCCATCCCCTCGGCGGGGCAGGCGGCCAGGCACGGGCCAGGCCGGCCAACTGCTTCCCCTGGAGATCCAGCAGGCGCCCCAGCACCCACGCCCGAGCCTTTGCATCCCACTCCCTAGCCCCGGGCCTCGCGCTTTCCCGCACACATCCAGGGGGCGCGGGTGGTGGTGGGGGAGCAGGATCCTGACGGAGGACCTAACAGGAGGGGACGCTGAGCCTGGCACGGAATGGCGCGCCCCCTCTCACGGCGGCCTTAGCACCCTCCACAGGGGTGGGCGCACCCCACCTCATCCTAGCCTCTTCTGTCTCCCGGAGCGACAGCTCTCAGCCCGCACCCCAGTCACCTGCCATTCGGAAGGAAGCCACAAGTCTCAGAGAGACTGTCCCCCTACTCCCCACCGCTCCCCAAACTCCAGGAAAGGGTCAAGAAACTCCCCGGAGAGAGAGAACTCTGCCCAGGCTCAGCCGGGTGTCCAGCTGGTCACTGTACGTCCGGCGACCCCGACACCCCATTTCCCACCCTCCTTCGGCTCCCCACGTGGGGGGGGGGTGGCCCTCCTTACCTTGGGCTCCTCCTAGGCCGAACCGGTGCAGGGTCAGTAGTGTCCAGATCAGCAGCCCCCACATGGTGACCAGTCCGGGGAGGGGACCGTCCTGGGTCGTGTGTTATAATCCTGGTGGGGGCCGTGACCCCACGGGAGCCCGTGGCTGCGTCCGGGGGGACAGTCTGTGCCGCGCTGGCGGGGTGAGAAGTCCCGGGCGACCCCCGCCGACAGCTCCCTCGCTGGCAAGTCCGAGGTCCAGGCGCGCCCCTAAGGCGAAGGGCGAGCGCAGAGGAGAGGAGGCACCTCGGGCACCCCACCCACGACTTCTCCGTCCAGGCAGGAGGGCCTCCGAGATCCCGCCGGATCTCCAGCCGGGCTCCGGAATAAATGGACAACTTCGGGAAACTTCCTCCCGAGGCCACGTTGCCCGCCCCCCCGCGCCTCCCCGCCCCCCGGCGGGGTTCAGGGCGCGCACGCAGCCGGCGCGCTCGGCCGCGCGGGGGCCCCGGAGCCGGGCTGCAGGCGGGCGAGCGCGGCGGGCGGCGCGGGGGTGGCGGGGCTCTCAGGGGCGCCGGCCTCGGGGGGCGCGCTCAGCATAGCGGGCTGGTCTCCCCAGAGCGGAAGTTTGCTTCTCTCTCAACTTTGCAGGCGGCATCTAGCGGCGCGGCCCGGAGGCTCTCCGTCCTTCCCGGGGAGCCCCCCTTCCCCCCACATACCCACCTCTGCTGCACGTCCAGCGGGTTAGCAAACTTTGAGGGTCCCGCGGCCCCGCGCGCCCATGTCCGCACCGGCTGCGGGGCTCGGCCACCCGGGGCTGCCGCCTGCGCCCGAGCGCGGAGCCTCCCGCCGGCCCGCGGAGGGAGGAAGGGAGCGAGGGAGACCCGCGGCTCTGCGCTCCGCGGCGCAGGCGGCCCCGGCAGGCTCGGGGGGCGCGGCGCCTCCTCCGGCTCCCGCTCCCGCTCCCGGGGGTGGGGGGCGCTCGCCGCCGCCGCCGCCGCCGCCTCTGCGCCTCCGGGGCCGCGTCGCTGTCTCTGTGGCCGCCGCGCCGCTCGCGGCTTCCCGGGCTCGGCGTCCGGAGAGGAGCCGCTCTCGCCTGCGCCGAGCCGGAGCTGCGGGGGCAGCGTGAGCCGGGGACGAGCGCGGCGGAGGCGGAGACGCGGAGAGAGGGGGGCCGAGCGCTACCCGGTGGCCGCGACTGGAGAGCAGCCTGCGCGGGGAGGGGGCGGCGGCGGCGGCCTGGAGCCAGGCCCGGGAGCGAGCCCCGCACAGACACGGCTCGCCTGCGCCTCCGAGACCCGCGGGAGGGCAGCAGTGCCAACGTTGTGCGTGCACTGGAGAGGTGGGAAGCTGCTCACCCAGGCCCTTTCGTGGTCTGGGGACACAGCCTTGCCCCCCCCCCCCCCCACACACACACCTAAGGTCATGGGCCCCTTGGAACACACCTAAAATAGACTTCCTCGTTTCTTCCCACCCCAAGACCCTCCAACTTCATCTGCTCAATTCCTGCCTTTGGGTTCCTGTTTATTATTTGTCCTGCTTTAAAAGTCGTACTGCCTTTCAGACATCAAGTTGCAGGTGCTGCCATGATGCCATCCTGATTTCCCTGGGTGGACCACCTCACCAAAGTGTCCCGAAATCTCACCTCTCCAGAGCCCTACCCCACTAGGGAAAGACAAAAACCGGCTGGGGGTGTGGATCCATCTGCCAACGTCCATGCTCAGCGGAGAGGCAATTATAGAAGCCAAACCTTCCACCTTCTGCATCCCATAAAGAATTTTGATCTATACTCCCAGAGGGAGAAAGAACAGGAAAGTTTCGAATGGAGGGGATGGGACACAGAACTCTGGTGGTGAGAACTGTGTGGAATTGTGCCCCTGTTATCTTACAGTCTTGTTATTACTAAATCACTAATAAAATTGATTTACAAGGGGAAAAAGACCTCATAGGAAAGCTCCCCACTTTTTTCTGTGGCCAATGACCCTTCCCAGACACAAATTGAGATTCAGGGTTGTGGTGGGAGGGAGTGGGTGAGTTGGAGACTACATATGGAAAGAGGGGCTCAGCTTGGTCCACTGGTTGATCCCAGCTTCTCCTTTCCAGGTCGGACTTCCAAAAGTCTGGAAAGGCCCAGGGTGGAGAGTGAGACAAATAGGGAGGCCTGAGACGTACAGATGGCTGCAGAAATGAAGTTGTTGCCAAGGCATATGCAGCTTTTGTTTCTTTTTGCTTTTGAGTTCCTTTTTACAGAGGCTGGACAGAAAAAAAAATGGTAAGAGAGTCACGAAGAAGGGAGCTAGTGGTTGCTTTCCTGGTAACCCAGAAGGGTGAGGAGGACTGGCACCAGTCGGGCCCAGGTGGAGAGGTCCCACTCTGGTTTGCAGAAACCAGCGAAATCTTGGACATCAGCCGGTGCTGTGTCAATGACAACCCCAGCTCCATCTATTCAGAGATGTTACATATGACGGATATATACACACTCTTCTGACTAGTGGTATAAAGACAAATGTATTTAAATTATGTATTAAAACATTTTTTTAACCTAAAAGTTCATTTAGTTCTTATTTTCAAAGAGACTAGGACATTTTCATGGGCCCCCAAGAGCCTGCTGAGTCACATGGAGATCCCAGCCCTTCCAGCTTGGTATTTTCTCTGTGAAGCTAAGAGCCACTGAAACCTCCAGCTATGGTCACCAGACTTTTTTTCCTGTCTCTCCCTACTGCCCCATCCTGCCTTTGAGGGCAACCTTCCAAGGGCTGCAGGTTGGGCCTGGGCATCACCAATGTTTCATCACTTATATTTTTCTCATTTCACCTGCCTTGGAAAAAAAAAAAAGACTGTGGGCATTTTTCTGAAAAATAGCCAGGAAAGCTACATACGGTTCTTCAATCACCTAATTAGAGCAAAAAATGATGGGGCTCTTGCCTCTGGGCTGAGACCCTCTGGCTAAATGATGGATACATGGGAGGGCTTTGGAGGCAGGTGGCCTGGGTGTGGCTAACCTACCTTCTCCACTGCCTGCTGCTCAGTGGTGCCCAACAAGACCCCACCTACTGCTCTGTGCCACACACAAGAGCCCCAACAGATCTCAGGCCCTGCCCAGCCCCTGCAGAGCGGCCAGGCTACAGGCTGCTGTTACACTGCTCGCTCACAGAGGGGGCCTGAGAGTCAGTTCTGCTCAGAACCTCTCCTCATCCAGCCAGCACAGGCACAGTAGAGAGGTTGCTTCCACACTGTTATCTGATGCTTCAGTGGAGTCCACCCAGTTGGCTAATGTCCAATCCCAGATGTCCAGGAGCTTGGAGTCTGAACCAGGTGCTCCCAGGTCCTCCCAACAGAGTCTTGTAGAACCATACGTGATTGTTCAGACATGTGTAGCTTGTGCACTTTCTTCTGGGAGTTTAATCCTCGAAAGGTCAGGACATGACACCAGCAAGGGCTATGTTAAGGGAGGAGAGAGGAAGTTGGAAGTTTCTGGATGAGCCTGTAGTTAGAAGGGCCATATCCCACTGGCAACTCACCTAGCAAACCTGCCTCCATCCATCTGTGATGGAGAAGAGGACTTTCTTCTCTGGCCTCAGCCTGCACGCGCGCGCGCACACACACACACACACACACACACACACACACACACACACACGGAACTGATTTTGCTTCTTAGCCCAGTTGCACCGGCATGGGAGTCAGCTAAGCAGGGAGCCTGCCACTGTGACAGGGTTCTGTTCCTGGGAAAGTCACTGGCAAACACCATGACCTCATTGTTGCCACCAGTGGGTAATCAGAGGTTGCTGACAGTGCGGTTCCAGTGGATACAGCACCAGGAGAGGCTGTGTGGCCTTCCCAGGCTCCATTCTGCTCCATTTTTTTTCAACTGCAATTTTGATACCCTCCCCGTACCTTGGATTCCAGGCCGTGCCAACAACTTCCTAAAAAGGTCTGGGCACAGAATCTGGGTCCTCTTCCTCACCTCTATGCATCTTCCTCCGTCCCCAGAGCTGGCTCTGTATCTCAGAGCTAGTCTCTCTCTGCGTCTCCCTCAAGATGATCGTGCTGGCAGGGGCACAAAGGTAGAGAGGGACAGTCCATTTCAAACGGAAACTCAGGAGTCACTTCACTTGGCTGTTGCTCTTTCCAAGTGCAGGATGTGTGTGTGTGTGTGTGACATCCCCCCACCATAGAAATCCCTCCACCCAACCCCAGACGGGACCACTGCCTTTGCTTCAAAACCCACACATGGAACCAGGAGCATTGCTGCACAGCTTTGCCAGGGAGCCTTTGAGTGGGAGTTTGCCTCGCCATACACCAGCCAGGAACTAGAGGACAGGTCCAGGACGGTCAGCTGGAGCCGGTGGTGTCCACTCACTCACCTGCTGCGCAGTCAGAAACCAAAGGGGTGGGGGGCAGGGTCAGCTTTGCAATACTGGAAGTTTATCTATTTTGTTTTTCTGTTTTCAGTCTCAACTGTAACAGCCACAGGAACAGAGAGTCCAGTGGCAGGCTGGGGCACCTCCTCCACCAGCACATGGCAGGCCACGCTCCCCTCCCTCACCCCTAGCCCCCACTGCTCCCTGCTCTGGCTTGTTTCACTCAGGAGCAGCGGCAGGAGCATCCCCCACCCCACCCTGAGGACTCCCTCTCTGTTATTTCACCAGAGATGAGAAGGCAGAAAGTGGAGAGCCAGCAGAAGGGGGAGAAAGGCCAGGACAATGCAGTAAGGGTATGGAAGACAGGTCACCTCTAGAGTCACATTTGATGTGGTTTGTGACCTCTGGGGCTTCAGAGCAAAGCTTCTTCCCAGACACGTCTTTCCTTAACACCACCCTTCACAGCTTAACACCACCCACCACCTCCCTATGCTGGCTGCTCTCAGGGTTGCTAGTGGGTGTGGGGTGGGGGAGGGAGGCAGGGGGCAGGTGGGGGCGCCACCCCCACTCCCCAGGAGAGCCTTTCAGTAGAGCCTTCTCTCCTCCATCTGAATGAAGGCAACTTAGACAACTAATTGCCTCGAAACAGGACTTCCAATAAATAATTGATGGCATGCTTTTTTTTTTCTTCCCTACCCACTTAGCTCTCTTTTGAAGACAGAGTGTGGAAAGGAGTAGAACAGATGGAAGTGGCGTATTAATCTCCCTTGGAAAAGGGAGAGGCTCGGGTCCCATCTTAGTCTACTTGGGCAGCCATAGCCCACAGACTGAGGGGTGGTGTGTTTTGAATAACGGGGGTTTATCCCTCTCAGTTCTGGGGCCTGGAAGTGCAAGATCAAGGTGCCGGCAGACTGAGGTCAAAGGAAGGACTCTTCCTAGCTTGGGTGGAGGCAACCACTTTCACATTACACATTATGTTCACATGTGGGAGGGAGGGGAAGAGAGAGAGAGAGAGAAGGACACAAACCCCACCTTCAAGGTTCTGCCGTCCTACACTCATCTAAACCCAGTTCCTCCCAAATCCAAATACCATCACATGGACGGGATGGGTGCGTGGGGATTAGAACTTCTACATGTAAGTTTTGCTGTCTTTTCTTTCTTTTTTTTTTCCCCCTCCAGAATATTGCTCAGGTTTGGTTTGTGGTGGTGTTGGGATTGAACTTGGGACTTTCAGTGCCTTAGGAATGAAAGATTTTTTTGCATAACTATTATGCTGTCTCCCCAACCCCTTCCCATAAGAATTCTGGAAAGACATGATATATTCTACGGTAGTCTTCTAATCCACACCCTATCCTAGCCTTCATTACCTAAACTTAATTAGTTTATATTTTTGATTAATGAGAAAAAGAAAGTGTATGTATGTGTGTGTGTGAGAGAGAGAGAGACAGAGAGAGAGAGAGAGAGGGAGAGAGAGAGAAAGAGAGAGAAAGAGAGAGAGGAAGAGAGAAGAGGAGCAAAGCACTGCTCCACCATTTTTATGTGATGTCAGGGATCAAACCCAGGCCTTCAATGTGCTCTATCACTGAGCCATTTCTCCTGCCCTCCAGTTCCTTGTTACTGCTGTTCTTGTTATTGTAATTATTTTATCATTACTGGGATAATGATAAAATTATCATTTACCCTTCTAGGTCTGCTTTTTTTTTTCTTCAGAGAGAGAAAGCGAGAGAGAATGGGAAGCAAGAGAGAATGGGGGAGAGAGAGAACACCATAGAAGAAAGAGGAAAAGCCACCACAACACTCAAGCTCTACCCAGTGCAGCCAGGGCCAGGGCCAGGGCCAGGGCCAAATATGAGTTTTGCACATGCCAAAACAGGCATCCTCCTCGGTGAGCTATTTTGCAGACCCCCAATCACCCACTTTAATTGGCATTCATTCTCTTCGGATATGCAGGGGGTCCAAGAGCGGAGGGGGGTATCCATGGCGGGGTTGGGGGCAGCCTACATCTTTAGCTGCTGCTTTGCTAAAGTCAGAACCACTATGGGCAGCCCTCTGGTGTCTGAACCCCAGGGTCTAACTGGAGCGTCTACAGTCTCCATGCCCCGCCCTGCCCTGACACCCACCCCCCAGTACTCTAGGAAGAGAGACATGGACAGACAGCTAGGTGCAGCACTGAAGCCCATCATTTCTGGTGCATATAGGTGTGGTCGCTTCTGGTCAGGAGCCAGACAGGAGTGGGAGAGAACAGAGGTTAACAGACCACAGGGGACAACATTTTTTGAGCAATAAAACTGCTAAATGTAGCCTAGGCGGGTAGGAAATGAGCGCATCAAGAAACACTGGCATCTTCTATATCTGGGCCGGTTTCAGCCACTCTTGAGTCTGGAGGCCAAGCCAAGGTTGGGAGAGATGTGCAGTGTCACTGCTGGACAGGAGGGGGCGCTTCACACGTACACGGCTGTAAAGTCCAGGCAGGAGGAAGTTGGTTGTGATGGACCCTGTACTTCGTTGTTGATTCAGGAATAAAACCAGCAGACGTATTTGGCACAAATGCCTTTATTGGACCTGCAGTAAAGTCTGCAAACTCCTCAGAGAAGTGTGCCCCTGGGACATTGCTCTTCAAATTGAACTAAGACTTGGAGTCCTTTAGGGCTATTCAAATCCACAGAGGAATGAACTGGAATTTGACCCGCATTGATCTCCTTAGCTCAGGACAAGAGGAAACTGTGTCACCAAAGGCCAAGAGCTTTGTTTGGACATCATCTGCTTCACCCACACGGACCTCCTGGCCTGCAAACAGACCTGCCCCAGTTCTGAGCTCTTGCTGACCCCTCTCTCCCCGTGTCCACCTGACGGACTCTTTCTCTTTGTCTCCAGTGAGGCCTTCTGCCGACGACTTTGAAAATGCAACCCCACTTGAAAGTGATGTTCTGGACTGTGGAATCTGGAAAAACAGAGACTGCTGCATGGACACTGCTGCAGCTTGGGCCACTCCGTCAGCACCAACAGCCTGTGGATGGACACACACACACACACACACACACACACACACACACACACACACTTTCTGTTCCACCTTCTATTCCCTTTAGCACTTTTGCTATCAAATTATGTACTATATCTTAGTCTTTAGTTTTCTTCACTAGAATATAAGCGTCTTGAAGACAGGGGTTGTTGCCTATTTTGCTCTGTACATATAAAAAAACGAGACTTAGAATGAGCAAAAATATACGCTCAATGAAATCAAAACAACAGAGAAATATAGAGGAAGTGTGAACAGCTTTTCAGTTTCATTACTGTGTCTTTACTTCCATTGACCTTGCAAATTAAGTGATTTACACCTCAAATGTGTGTTTTCTAATATTTATATATACAAATGATGATCACTTCTCCCAGGAAAATTAACCCAGTCTTTTACTAATATCTGACATACACACACACACACACACACACACACACACACACACACTCCTGTTCATCTATTCGGTTTTGAAGAAATGAGGGTTTACAGAAATAAGTAAGTTTAAAGGTGGCACAAATTTGAGGCATAAGGACAAGTGTCATTACTGTCTAGTCAGCATTCTAAGTCATGTTACGGGGGTGGGGGTTAGGTCTGCTTACTTAGATTCTGTAAAGGGATCTTCTCTTTCAAAAGTTAACATAACTGGACTCTTGAAAGCCACTGCAAATTATAAACACTAAGTCATAGACCCTTGACAGAGGTTTGCTGATTCTTGCTCTGCAAGGGGATGAGGGTAATGAACTCTCTGGGAAGATGACCTCACCAGTGTGTCCTGAAGCCTCACCACTCCAGAGCCCTGCTCCACAAGGGAAGCTAGAAACAGGCTGGGGGGATGGATTTACCTGCCAATGCCCATGTCCAGTGGAGAAGCGATTACAGAAGCCAGACCTACCCCATAAGGAATTTTGGTCCATACTCTCAGTGGGAGAGAAATGATAGGGGGGAGATGACCAGAGGGCTCTGAACTCCAACTCCATCAGAACCTGAAGAGAGAGAGGAGGAAAAAAAGTGAAGGACATTCAAAAGTAATATAGGTTTTTGGTATGACTTAGAAAGGAAGAGAAGGCAGGACCATGGGAAAAAAATGGGCAATATATATACCAGTATAGACAGATAGTTGTAGAAATAATAGTTTATGTTAGAAGAACTGTGCTAGTTTCCAATGGAGGGAATGGGGATATAGAACTCTGGTGGTAGGAACAGTGTGGAATTATACCCCTGTTATCTTATAATTTTGTAGATCAATGTTAAATATCTAATAAATTAAAACAATAAATATAGGCAATATGCACTCAGTAATTAAAATGATAAGTGGGGGAGAGAAGGAGAGAGAGAAACAAAGAATTGAAGCAAGCAAGAAACCTTTCTGGGATTTGGGAGGTAGCACAGTGAGTTAAGTGCACGTGGTACAAAGTGCAATGACTGGCGTAAGGATCTCGATTTGAGGCCCTGGATCCCCACCTGCAGGGGAGTCGCTTTACAGGCAGTGAAGCAGGTCTGCAGGTGTCTTTCTCTCCTTCTCTCTGTCTTCCCTTCCTCTCTCCATTTTTCTTTGTCCTATCCAACAATGACATCGACAATAATAATAACTACAACAACAAAACAAGGGCAACAAAAGGAAATAAGTATCAAAAAAATTTAAAAAAGAAACCTTTATCTTTAGAATTCAGAATGTTTTCCATTTACCTATATTGCCAAGGACAGGTTAAATTATGATTATCTCTGAAAAAAAAAAAGAATTTTGCTCCATACTCCCAGAGTGGTAAATGTTAGGGAAAGATGACCAGAGGGCTCTCAACTCCAATTTCATCAGGAACCAGAGAAAGAAGGTGAGTGGGGAAGATACTCAGAAGTACTGTGACTTAGAAAGGAAGAGAAGCAGGTTAAGTGCACGTGGCACGAAGCGCAAGGACCAGCGTAAAAGATTCCTGTTCGAGCCCCCCGGCTCCCTACCTGCAGGGGAGTCGCTTCACAGGTGGTGAAGCAGGTCTGCAGGTGTCTATTTTCTCTCCCCCTCTCTGTCTTCCCCTCCCCTCTCCATTTCTCTCTGTCCTATCTAACAATGACGACATCAATAACAACAATAATAACTATAGCAACAATAAAAAACAAGGGCAACAGAAGGGAAAATAAATAAATATAAAAAAAAGAAAGGAAGAGAAGGCAGGATAATGGAAAAGAAGGGAAAACATATATAAGTGTAGACAGGTAGTTATATAAATAATAGTCAACCCATATCTGTGACCTTGGGAAAAATACTGTAGTTTCCACTGGAGGGAATAGGGATAGAGAACTGTGGTGGTGGAAAAGGTGTGGAATTATAGACTTGTCATTTTACAATCTTTGTAAATCAATATTAAATCACTAATAATTTTTTTTAAAAAGGAAGTGCAGGTAAATAGTCATGTGCTCATCTCAGACTTTCGGACTCTGCAGGCGTGTACCCTACTCAGGTCTGTTCTGATCTTGATCCTGCAGGTATCAATCTGTCATCTCATAGATGGCTGATCCCAGCTGGGAGCAGCAGTTCAGGGATGGCAAATGATCCTTGCTTCACGATAGCTGGTGAAAAGTCTCACCTGGCAGGAATTTATATGACACGGAGAGTGGGTCAGAGACAAAATCTTCTGTCTTAGACTCAGAAGTACTGGCCTGGTTTGATCCTGACAATCCCTTTGCCTCGGGGCTAGGTAGATCCCAGACCTACTTTATCTGTGTGAGCAGACCTCTCTGGACTAGCTCTTTCTTCTGCTTCGATCCAGGCTGCATCCTTTCTGTCCTTAGCCTTTACTGGTTTAAACTCATGTCCTCTTCAAGCTCATCTCTCCCCCAACCCCACCGCCCCACGTACACTACATATTTGTAGTAAAATCTGGCTCTTTTCTGACTGGTTGTGGTTAAGCCGAGTGTCTAGTCATCTGATAACATAAACCAGAGTTTAGTTGGGAACCTTGAGGTAGGGCCTCTTTTTCTTTTCTTATGTGCTGTATTCAGGCCTAACTATCCAAGAGCCTTACAAACTTTAAAGTTTGTGGATATCCTGGGATTTCTTTCTGCACTGTCCTGCTCGACATTCTCAGACTCACCTCCTCTTCTCCCTACAGATCCCCCCCACACACACACAACCTGCCTTTTCATTACAGTCAATGAAGCCCCATGCAATTTCAGAAACACATTTCATTTAGCAGAAAGCAACGTCCTTGCCTCTACCTTCTATATTCCTAACCTAAGTGAATGCTGAACTTCTACTGAAGGGGGCTCCACAGAGCAGGCTCACCTCTCCTCTCCTCTCCTACATCTCAGTGCAGGGGATGAACTGACTTCTTCAATGCCCTGGAGCCACCATCCCTCTCAAAGTCCATTGTTTCAAATCTCTGCCACACACAGGACTCTCTTTGTTGATGATGAATGACATGAACAGTTCTCGTATACATAAATGACTGCATCTCACCTTTTCAGTCTATTCCGTTCAACCCTTGACTTTAATCTAATGCACCTGAGTTCCTTCCACTTACTGCCCTGTTGTAACCGAATCTCAGTACATGGAAGCAACATGAAAAGCTCGCAAGGCTCTTGCTGAGTACTGTGCTCTCTCCACTAGAGAATCCTTGCACAAAGAGATAGTTTTGCTGGGTATAGAAGAATCTAGGTTCAAAATCTCTTTCCTGAAGAGCAGTGCAGATATTTGCATGTCTGGCAATGCATTCTATTGTTTATCACATGTCACTGGTCAGATGAGACCAGTTTTAGTCCCATAGCTTTTTAGACAGTGAGCACAGAATGCAACTCTCTGCTCTTTTAATGTTAATCTTGTTTAGTGAATTCTTTCATTCAGGAGAATCAGACTTCCAGTCTCCTCAAGGAATTTTCCTTTGGTTAGGTTTTTCCATGTCCTTACCTGCAGGGGGAATGCTTGATGAGTGGTGAAGAAATGTTGTAGTTTTCTCTCCTTCTTTCATCCTCTTTCTATATCAGAAAATGAAAAGAAAAAAAAAAGGCCACCAGGAGCAGTAGAACTGACTTTCTCAGGTCTGTAGTCATTGGACACTGCACATAACAAGCAGCAACAGGGAAACGTCCAGGAAAATTATCAGAAATGCAGATTCCTAGGCCTCACCCCAGACTTAGGGAATCTGAACATATATATTATCAAAACCTTAGGTGAAGTGTATATATACTACAACTTGATTTAACTCTCACCTCATACTTGACATAAATGATTTTTAAAAACAGGTAGTTATTTTGCCACAGAGTGAAGACCAGGGTTGGGAAGACAGCATAATAGTTATGATAAAAGACTTTTATGCCTGAAGCTCTAAGGTCCCAGGTTCAATCCCCAGCACCACAGGGCTCAGACTTGGGAGCTTAGATATGCAAATCTTATGCTCCACCCCTGAGCCTCCTCTCAAGCCAGTTGATTTAACGCCTAAAGTGATACACCTGGACGACCACCCTGTACCATTCATACCTGGAGTTCATATTGCTGGGCTTAGCAATCAAGGTGTTTCCTCTTGGAGGTGAGATACATTTAAAAAAAAAATTATATATAAAGTGGAAACACTGACAAGACCATAGGATAAGAGTGGTACAATTCCCACCACCAGAACTCCGTATCCCATCCCCTCCCTGATAGCTCTCCTATTCTTTTTTTTTTTTTTTTTTTTTACCTCCAGAGTTATTGCTGGGGCTTGGTGCCTGCACTACAAATCCACTGCTCCTGGAGACTGTTTTTCCCATTTTGCTGCCCTTGTTGTGTTGATTGTAGTTATTATTGTTGTCATAGCTGTTGTTGTTGGATAGGACAGAGAGAAATGGAGAGAGGAGGGGAAGACAGAGAAGAGGAGAGAAAGATAGACACCTGGAGACCTGCTTCACCACTTGCGCAGCGACCTCCTCCAGGTGGGGAACCAGGGGCTTGAACCGGGATCCTTACTCCAGCCCTTGTGCTTTGAACCATGTGCATTTAACCCACTACACTACCGCCCGACTCCCAGATCTCCTATTCTTTAACCCTCTGGGAGCATGGACCCAGGGTCATTATGGGATGCAGAATGTGGAAGGTCTGGCTTCTGTAATTGCTTCCCCACTGAACATGGGTGTTGACAGTTCAATCCATACTCCCAGCCTGTCTTCTCTCTTTCCCTAGGAAAGAAGTAGAGCTCTGGGGAAGCAGGGCTCCAGGACACATTGGGGTTGTCTGCCCAGGGAAGTCCAGTTTGCTTCATGGTAGCATCTGGAACCTGGTGGCTGGAAAAAAAAAAAGAGTTAATATATAAAGCCATACAAATTGTTGACTAATCATGAACCTAAAGGCTGGAATATTTTGGATGAAGATTTGGGGTCTCCATTTTGGAAATAGCTAGTAGGTTTGTTTTAGGTATATTCCAAAGGGATTTATTAGTTTTGGCCGAATGTCAGTCTGATATGCAGGTGAACCTAAGATATTGTCTGGGGAGATGATGTGTGAGATACTTTTTTTTGGCTCCCAGGGGACCCTTCTCAAGGTGCTTATTCCTGTCTGGTCTGTTCAGGCTCTTCCTTCCCACTAACTCTTTTTATTATGACTTTGAATAGAAGCAGGTGTTCCCAACTTGCAAAAGCTTCACTTGACCCCCTTTGGCTCTCCTGCTACCACCTCATTTCTCAATGGACTTTTCCTGCCAAATTTCTTGAATTCATGCAAAACAGGCTCTCCCTCTGCTTCTTTATATAACTCCCTTCCGTAAGCCCTGAAATCTGGATTCTGGTTTACTGCTTTAAGAAAAAAGAAAAAAAAAAAACTTTTCTAAAAGTTCTTCTGTCTGCCTTTGTTCTCTGGTCTCTGTAGCTGCCCTAACAAGAATGGCCTCACTGCCCTTGACTTTCATGTCTCTTTGGCATTGGCTCAGTCTACTGAAGAAGGCTGGGATTAACCTCTTCTGGGAGACCTCTCTCTCCTATTGCTTCCTCCCTTACCTCAACCTACTTCCTCAAGTGGATGAACATCCACTGCCATCTGCCCAGGCCCCCCTGGCTTCACAGGCACTGGACCCGGTGGTCATGACAAAGACCATAGTTCTGCACCGTGGGGGTCTCCAAGGCTGTCATCTCTGCTGTTATTCCAAGTGCAGCAAAGGTCTTGATTTACTACCAAGAGATGGGAAGTGAGTATCAAGGATTTTTTTCCCCCCATAATATCTCAGATAGCACTTATCTCATAGGGCCAGGACTATGCCGGCCACTTACGATCATTTTGATTGTGGACTCCTGAGCTGGCAATGTGACTTCCCACCTATTGAATGTAAAGCTTGGTAAAGGGTTTCTGCTTGGGGGCATCAGCAGAACCTACAACAGAGTAGTCAGACGCCTGGCAAAATAGTTCATCTGGATCGTGTGCTTGCTTCGCTGTGTGAGCGCCCCAGGTTTGAGCCCAACCCCCAATGCTCTGAGGGAAATGTCAGTGCTGTGGTGCCATTCCCGCTCTCTCTTTCTGAATATATTCACCTGGAGTGAGGAAGCCCTAGGGATAACAAAAAGGAAAGAAAGGGAAAAAGAAGAAAAAAAGAAAGAGAGAGCAAAGGGAGCTTGTTAATTTTCCTCTTAATATAAAAATGTGTAGTAGAGACGGACAATAGAAATGCAGGGGAGGAGTCGGGCGGTAGCACAGCGGGTTAAGCACACGTGGCGCAAAGCGCAAGGACTAGAATAAGAATTCTGGTTTGAGCCCCCGGCTCCCCACTTGCAGGGGAATGGCTTCACAGGCGGTGAAGCAGGTCTGCAGATGTCTATCTTTCTCTCTCCCTCTATGTCTTCCCCTCCTCTCTTGATTCCTCTCTGTCCTATTCAACAACAACAGTAATGACAACAGTAACAATAACAACAAGGGTAACAAGGACGACAAAAATGGGGAAATATGGCCTCCAGGAGCAGTGGATTCACAGTGCAGGCACTGGGCCCCAGCAATAAGCCTGGAGGTAAAAAAAAAAAAAAAAAAAAAAAAAAGAAAGAAAAGAAAAGAAAATGCAGTGGGATGGGGTGGAAGTAGATAGTATAATGGTTATGCAAAGAGACTTTTATGCCTGAGGCTCCAAAGTCTAGGTTCAGTCCCCCATATCACCATAAGTAGAGCAAAATAGTGTTCTATAAAGGAAGGAAGGAAGGGAGGGAGGAAGGGAAGAAGGAAGGGAGGAAGGGAAGAAGGAAGGGAGGGAGGGAGGAAAAATGGAAAGAAGGAAGGGAGGAAGGGGAAGAAACATTGTACAGAGGGCAAAAAAAAAAAATTGTCCGAGAAGGAAGACTTTAGTCTCGGCACACAGCCGTGCTTTTGCGCTGGGTCATACTGGTGTCATTATGGGGGGGGGGGGGGCGGCTAACATCAGCCTCCACAGCCACGTCAAAGTAGACAGCACATGCACAGACGCACTGTAAACTTTAAGGCATAAGGGGGATATTATGTGTTTTATGCTTTCTGCTGAGCAGACAGAATACATGATTTACCTTCAGTGCTAAGGATTTATTAGAAGGTAGAATTGCTGGGCCAGAGGGTTGAACATTTTCATTCTAACAAGATACTGCCAAATTGCTCTCTGAAATGATTAAATCAGTTCCCCTCCCACCACCTGAACATTCCCATTTCCTTACAGCCTGGCCAGCTCTCGCTCTCAATCTCTGTCTGTCTCTCTCTCTCTCTCTCGTTGCTTTTGGCCAGTCTAGTGGGTGTGAGGAGCACAGACAGAGAGACACAAGTTCAAGTGCTCTCTTTGCAGCATTTTGTTGTTCAAGAGGTAAAATCGAAGAGAGACCAGCTGCACATCATTAAATGAATGAATGAAGAAAGGGTGATGGATTCATCCCACGGATCGCTCCAGAACATTTATAACGGGGAGCTAATATATAATATATATGCACACACAGAGAGAGATGACAACCTTGAATGTGAAACACAGCTTGTTCGCCGTTATGTGGCATCCTGCAATGTTTACATACATTTTTAAAAACCCATAAAACAATACTATGTATTGTTTCTGGAGGCAAACATTTATAATAAAAATATAAAAGATACACACTGACTTACTTACGCCAAGCTCACAACCGTAGTTACTTATGCAGAGGGACAGGGATGGGGTTGCGGGGAAAGAAACGCAGGAGATTTTCATCTTATCTCCAAATTTGTATTCAATCATGAAAAAAGAAGGATCGTCAGACAATTTAATGCTTAACATTTGTTGATCTGCCATAACAAATGGAAGGGTTCTTGGGGATGCATTGGATCGACCTTCCCGTGGTGCATCCCGTGAGTACCCATTCATTGGGGAAACTGACGATCCTTCTTCGCCGACTGAATCCACATGGATCCCAGTCACTTTCAAAGCCAGCAACAAGCAGCTCCTGACAGCTTTCAACCTGACCTGTTGACTGGCTACGGAAGAAGGGCAAACGCTAGAAGAAGAAGGGTTCTTGCATCTTGGCTACTTAAATTTTTTTTTTTTTTTTTTTTTTTTTACTTGTGTAAGAGAGAGAAAGAGAACAGAGCACTTTGTCATTTTTTTATTTTTATTTTTTTATGACACTCACTTTGTTGTTTTGGGCTTTCTTGGGTTTTGAGGTGTTTTTTTTTTTTTTTCTCTGTGATGCTAGAGGATTGAACCCAGAGCCTCCTGTATACAAGCCAGGTGTTCTAGAGTACTGAGTCATTTCCCTGGCCCCTAGAATCTTTTTTTTAAACCATTCTATTTATTTATTAATGAGAAAGGAGAGAGAGAGGGAGAGAGAGAGAGAACCAGTACATGTAGAACTAGTAAATATGTTGCCAGGGATGGAACTCGGGACTTCATGCTTGAGAATCCAGTGCTTTATCCACTGCAGCACCTCCAGGACCACAGCCTCTAGAATCTTAAATTAATTTTTTCACTGCCCCCAGAAAAGGTCTTCAGAAGAGGGAAGAGAGGGTGGCGGCCACCTCCTTTCACCCTCCCTCACTGTCCTGGGCATTGACGAGTGAGCAAAATAGCCACAGACTTGGCCCTGGTGAAGTGCACAGCCTGGTGGGGAAGACAGACCAAAATTGTGGGAAGTACAAAGATGGGAAATGACAGGGTGCCTTGCTGTGTAGTAAATTGGGGAGGTGACAGTTAATTTGGGGCATTGGAAGAGGCACTTCTGAGAGGCTGGGGGTTAGCAGACACTGGTCAGTGGAGTCGGTGAGATGAGCTGCATTTCAGGCCTTCCCAATGGCTCAGGAGCCCTGTGGATGGTTTGAGTCTGATGTTCCTGGATAAAACGGAAGGCATGGACTTGGGGAGGCTGTGTGGCTGAGTCTGGAAGGGAGGCGGGTGGTGAGAGAGGAGCTCAGATAGGTGTTCAGACCCAAACTTTCAGACCTGGGTGTGATGAGAAGTATAGTATCTTCACAAGCCATTTTCTTTTTCTTATCTTAGGAGTGATGAGGGCTCCTTGCAATTTGTTTTTTGATTTTTCGTTCTGAAGTGTTCAATCACCCACAGAAACCAAACAGCAGCATGAGCCCCTGCACAGCCAGGTTCAAGCCCATGAGCTCTTCCCTCCCTGAGCCACCTGGGTTTCTTTTGGAGAAACTATATACACCACATCATTCCACAAACAATGATCACAGGATGTACCTCTAAAAAATCAGGACTCTCTTTGGGAGCCTGGGGGTGGGGGGACGGGGCAGGGATAGCCAAAACACATCTCATCTGAAAGCTAAATGCCAGCTTCAGAATAGCGGTACATAGTTGAAGAGTGCTAAGGATGGGAAAGGCATCATGGGCCTCACCATCAATGACCCATCCTGGACATCCCATAGGCTGTGGCCTGAGCATCAGGAAACCAGAGCTGCGAGTCACAGAGAGGAAATGTGTGGTGGGACCTATGGTTGGAGATGGGGAGGCGACAAGAACTCAGCTTTAAGGACTCTTTCCATTTCCAGGAGTTTGCTCAGAGGGGTGAGAGAATAGGTGCCTGCCTTCCATACTCCCAGGTCACCCCCTTCCTCTCTTTCCCCTTCACTCTTCCTCCCTTTCTCCTCCATCTCCTTCAACTCTCTTGTTCTTTCTCTCCTTCCTCCTCCAGTTCTACCTCTCCTTGTACCTTCTCCATATCCTCCCCTGCCCCTTCCCTCCCCCCACAGCCCCCTCCTATTCCACCGCCACCTTCCTGCTTCCCCTCTGATTCCCAGTGTATGCCCTGTCACCTCCTCCCTCCCTCTCTCCCCCCCTTCTCTTCCTCCATATAACTGCACCATGCTAGGAGGAGGAGGCCTTGTATAAATGCTACGCCAGCTAAAGCCTTTTGCCAACAGAGCCAAGAAGTCCCCCAGCTTCCCAGAAGGGCCAGTGACTCGCAGTCTGCAGACAGCTGGGAACTTCATTTCCATGTGAGTTTTGCCCTCTCGAGGTTCCAGGATCCTCTGCCTGCTGGTCCTCAGCAGTCTTTTCTGAAATGTTTGCATGTCATGTATATGGAAGGAAAATGGCGAGTCTCCCAGTCCTCAGGTGCTGGCACTGACAAGATGCCCCCAGAGGCCATTCAGATGAAGGGTGAGACGATGCCCAGGGCAACACAAGCCTACACAGTGCCTTGGGTGAGGCAGAAGAAAACATCCCCTCTGGGCAGATGTAACACTGGCACGGGATTCTAAAGGTGGGCAGTGTTGTAAAAATGCAGAACAGACATTCCTGTTGGGTAGGAGGGTGAATCAGCTCCTCTGGCTGCCTTCAGTCAGTGGACCAGTCAACGCAGTCAACAGGGGCTCCAGAGCTGGTCCTTGTCCCTAGGAACTTTGAGTCTGGTTAGTGAGTTGAGGAGCAAATCCAGTGATTTTATTATTTCCTATTTTGATGTGTGTGTGTGTGTGTGTGTGTGTGTGAATAGCAGTGACTTGTTTGGGACTGGGGTGTATTCTATAGATCATCATAAAACAGAACAATCAGGCAAAGGCCCCTGGAAATGAGCAGCTGTGGCTGCTGTACTGTGTGTCTCCTTAACAGAGCAAACACACAGAGCTATTGGTACATGGGAGGGACCTTGGATCTAATAAATGCCTTTTTATCCATACCTCTCCTGAAGGACAAGTGGCAGCAACTCACACTTTCTTTCTCTTTCTTTCTTTTTTTTTTTTTTTCTTTTTTTTTGCCTCCAGAGTTATTGCTGGGGCTCGGTGCCTGCACTACAAAATCCACTGCTCCTGGAGGCTATTTTTTCCTTTTTTTTTTTTTTTTTTTGCCATTGTTGTTGTTATTATTGTTTTTGGATAGGACAGAGAGAAATCAAGAGAGGAGGGGAAGACAGAGAGGGGGAGAGAAAGATAAACACCTGCCACCACTTGTGAAGTGGGTCCCTGCAGGTGGGGAGCCAGGGGCTCGAACCGGGATCCTTATGCTGGTCCTTGTGCGTCATGCCAAGTGTGCTTAACCTGCTGTGTTAGCACCTGCCCCCCAGCTGACAGTTTTTTTAAAAAATGTTTTATTAGTGATTGAATAATGATTAACAAGATTGTAAGGTAGCAGGGGTACAATTCCACACAGCTCCCACCACCAGAGTTTCATGTCCCATCCCCTCCATTGGAAGCTTCCCTATTCTTTATCCCTCTGGGAGTATGGGCCAAAATTATTTCTGTGGTGCAGACGGTGGAAGGTCTGGCTTCTGTCATTGCTTTTCTGCAGGACATGGGTGTTGACAGGTGGATCCATACCCCCAGCCTGTTTCTATCTTTCCCTAGTGGGGTAGGGCTCTAGGGAGGTGGGCTTCCTGGACATATTGGTGGGGTCGTCTGCCCAGGGAATTCAGGATAGAGTCATGGTAGCATCTGCAACTTAGTGGCTAAAAGGCGGTAAGATATAAAGTAGGATAAACTGTTTTATAAACAGAAACCCAAAGGTAGGAATAAAGCAGATGAAACTAGGGGGTCTTCATATGGGAAAAATCTAGGAAGTCTATTTTACATATATTCCTTGGGGCCCATGACTTCAGTCATTTTTGCCTGAGTCTGGTAGCTAACAGGTGGACTAAAAGTATTGTCTGGGGAGGTGGTGTCAGAACTGAGAATAGGACTAGAAAGCTGGATCAGGGCAGAGAGTAGCTCCCAAACATGAGGAAAGTATATAAGACCTGTTTACCCCATTGATCTGACCCAGGGATTTATCTGGGTCAGATATTTATCTGTGTTAAATATTCATATTTAACACAGGAGCTTGTGATGGTGTCAGAGCTGAGAATAGGACTAGAAAGCTGGATCAGGGCAGAGAGTAGCTCCCAAACATGAGGAAAGTATATAAGACCACTAACTGTTTACCCTATTGATCTGACCCAGGGATTTATCTGGGTCAGATATTTATCTGTATTAAATATTCATATTTAACACAGGAGCCTGTGTGACCTCTGCATTCCTATTGGTCTGTATTTGCAGTTCATGGTCACAACTGGGAACATTCAAGGCTGCCCTCATTTCAGGACCCATCTTCCTTGAGTGGCAGAGTAGACAGACCCAACCTTCCTTTGGAGAGTGGGGCCGTTCTACAGACTCTTATGGGAGAGACATCAAGAGGCATTCAGACATGGCCCAGGGCTCTGTTGGTTTTCCTGCTCTGTCTCTGTCGCAAAGGTACCTGGGTGTCTGGCTGTCTGGCTGTCCCACCAACATTACACTGGTCTCCATGAGGATGGAACAGCAGCAAGATCTGCAAGTGCTGTAGGCACCTTGCTAGGACACTTGTTCTTCAACTAGTAGGCGATAGCCCAACAACCATTCAGGGGCCTGTCACATCAACAGTGCTTGTAGAGGCTGCAGTCTGGAACGTGCTAAGATATTCCCTCCAAAGCAAGGGAAGGCTATGCAACCCCTTCACCCTCTTCTGTATGGCACCATCTGGAGGCTGCCAAGTCCACAGATCTGGAGCAGTCTTTGGAAAGTGGAGCAGAGACACCAGATGGGGGAGAGAGAGAGAGAGAGAGAGAAGAAAAGGGAGAGAAAGAGAGTGAGAGAGAGAGGGAGAGGGAGAGGGAGAAGAAGGGGGAGGGAGAGAGAGAGACATTATGGGGGTGGCTGGGGTGCTTATACTCCAGGATGGATAAAGCGTATCATGCCAGTGGCCATTATATGATGTTGTATTGTCCTGTGGATAAAACACCTGCCCTCAGAAGCCATAAGGTAGAAGGAGGAGTTATTTATAGTAATTTGCAAAGGCCACTTACCTCTCCCACCCCTGACATCCCGAGGTCTGTGTATCTGGAGACGTAGCTCCCAGAGGGAGGATGGTTCAACCGGGGGACATGATGACAGTCCCCCAAATTCAAGGCAGTGGCTGCTGTCCCGAATTGCTTTGGGATATTCCATCCAGCAGGGCATCAAGGAAAGTGGGACGTCTTCTTCCTGGTCATCACAGGAGTTCTGCTGTACAAGGGGACAGGAAGCAATGCAGTGACATTTAGGTGACCAAACAATGTTGCTTGGTGCTCTCACACACATTTTTAATTGGAAATGGGCCACGCTAGCACTCATTGCCAGATACGTGTGGTATTCAGAGGCCTAAAAGCTCTGTACAAGCCCACTAGCCCATCAGGGCTGGGAATCTAGAAGTGAAGAGAGAGATGATGAGTACTGATGGCTACAGGTCTCACTGAAACATGGAGAGAAGTGTTTGTCCCACTATCTCTCTCTTCTAAGTTTCCCACAGGGCTGGGGAGACAGCATAATGGTTCTACAAAAGACTTTCATGCCTGAGTTTCTGAAGTCCTAGGTTCAATCCCCCCCACATACATACCATCATAAACCAGAGCTGAGCAGTGCTCTAGTCTGGCTCCCATCTTTCTTTCTGCATCTCTCTCATTTAAAATAAAAAAAGATAACAATGCAAATTAAAAAAAAGTTTTCCTAAAAATTGTGACTAATCAGTTTCTGGGAAACTGACCTAAAGAGGACTAAAGGGGCTGGGTGGTGGTGCACCTGGTTGAACACATATGTTATAAAGTCAAGGACTCGGGTTTGAGCCCCCAGTCCCTACCTGCAGAGGGAAAGATTTTTGAGTGATGAATTAGTGCTGCAAGTATCAGTCTGTTTCTCTTCCTCTCTACCATCTCCTTTCCTCTTGATTTCTGGCTCTCTCTACCCAATAAATAAATACAATAATAATTTAAAAAAAAAAAAAGAGAGATAACTTCATATGAGCAGTAAGAGACTACAGAAGATACTATTGGTATTTGGCCTTTGGCCTTGAACTCCTTTGCCAAGAGAAGTGTGCCTAATTATTTTATTTTTGAGAGAGAGAGATAGAGAGAGATGGAGAAACACCAGAGCACTACCCAGCTCTGGCTTATGGTGGTGCAGGGGATTTGAACGTGGGACTTTGGAGCCTCAGACATGAGAGTCTTTTTGCATAACCATTGTGCTGTCTCTCCTGCCTAGTACTAACTTCTATAGGTGAATCTGCCTGAAAATTGGCCTGGAGACTCTCCTTGGCATTACAGGTACTGCCTGTCCTGGAGACATTGGAGGGTCAGATATCCTCCTCCCTCAGAGGCACCCTGCAAACAATGACACTGGTGTTGGGGTACAAGAGCTCACCCTCCCCCTTGCCTTAAGAATTCTGCGGTGTTGCTCACACTCCACAGAACCTCATAGGATCAGGCTGAGCTTGGACTTCAGCTAAATCCGCACTTTTATCTGGAGTTCTCCTATCTTGTTTCTGTATCCACACCCTCCTCTTCCCCCTAATTCTTAGAGGATTAACCTTTCTAGAAGCACCATCTCCATAGGGCATAAAAATGGTTATCTTTGGCTCTGCTTCTAGGAAATACAACAGAAACTTGTCTTTTTTAAAAAATATATTTTCTTTTTTTTTAAAGATAAATTGGACTGATTCTTTTTAAAAATTTTTATATTTATTTATGTTCCCTTTTGTTGTCCTTCTTGTTTTTTTATTATTGTAGCTATTATTGTTGTTGTTGTTGTTGGATAGGACAGAGAGAAATGGAGAGAGGAGGGGAAGACAGAGAGGAGGAGAGAAAGATAGACACCTGCAGACCTGCTTCACCGCCTGTGAAGGGACTCCCCTGCAGGTGGGGAACCAGGGGCTCGAACCGGGATCATTACGCTGGTCCTTGTGCTTTGCACCATGTGCGCTTAACCTGCTGTACTACCGCCTGACTCCCATATTTTCTTTTTTAATTTATTTTTTATATTTATTTATTTATTGAATAGAGACTGTCAGAAGTTGAGAAGGAAGGGAGATAGAGAGGGAGAGAGACAGACACCTGCAGCACTGCTTCACCACTTGCAAAGCTTTCCCCCTGCAGGTGGAGATCGGAGACTTGAAGCTGGGTCCTTGTGTACTGTAACATGTGCACTCAACTGGGCGTGCTACCACTGGCCCCCTCAGGCTCTTCTTTGTCTTTCGTGAAAAATATTTCTTGCCTCCCAGAAGGTGATGCAATGACTAGATCGCTGGGCTTTCAAGCATGAAAACCTGAATTTATGTCTGGCATTGCATGTGCTAGAGTGATGCCCTGGTTCTCTCTCATGAATTAAAAAAAAAGTCTAGCACCTATATATCTAATCTATCTATCAACTATCTATCTAATCTATCAACTATCTATATCTATCTATTTACGTATCTACCTACCTATCTATCTATATCTATCTACCTACCTACCTATCTATCATCTACCTATCTATCTATATCTATCTACCTACCTATCTACCTATCTATCATCTACCTATCTATCTATATCTATCTACCTACCTATCTACCTATCTATCATCTACCTATCTATCTATATCTATCTACCTACCTATCTATCTATCTATCATCTACCTATCTATCTATATCTATCTACCTACCTACCTATCTATCTATCATCTACCTATCTATCTATATCTATCTATCTACCTACCTATCTATCTATCATCTACCTATCTATATCTATCTATCTACCTATCTATCTATCTATCATCTACCTATCTTCAGACAGAGACAGAGAGGGAGAGATAGAAAGGAACCACAGCACCAAAAATTCCTTCAACAAGGTGGGGGCCAGGCTCTGATCTGAGTCACACATATGGCCAAGAAGTACACTATCCAAATGAGCTATTTCATGGGCCCAATAAATAAAATCTTTAAAAGTTATTTCTCAGGAGGTAGTGCAGCTGGTTAAGCATACATAGTATGAAGCGTAAGGACCCGCTCAAGGATCCCAGTTCAAGACCTGCAGGGGGGTGGCTTCACAAGTGGTGAAGCAGGTCTGCAGGTGTCTGTCTTTCTCTCTCCCTCTTCTCTCCGTTTCTCTCTGTCCTATCCAAAAATGAAAGAAAAGAAAAGATAAAAAATAAAAAGCTACAGAAGCAGTGGATTCATAGTGCAGGCATCGAGCCCCAGCGATAACCCTGAAGAAAAAGAAAGTTATTTCTCAAGGTTCAACTAGCAGGAGAAAGAAGTGGAACTCTTCTATGACCTATGCTCACCTACTCTGCTCTTGCTAGAGGTGCAGATGGCAGCTTGCCATTTGGTACCTCCCTGTGCATTTTAGTTTACTTTATGAGGGTGATCAAGAGAAAAAAAAAGATTATTATGTCATTGAGGGTGTTCAATTTTTTTTTGCTATGTAGTGCCAAGGATTGAACCCAGGACCTCTTGCATTCAAGGCATGTACTCTGCCAGTGAGTCACATCCCCAGCTCTTTCTATGTATTATTTAATTTGTTGTTGCCAGGATTTTGCCACTCTGGTTGACATTTTGAGAGAGAGAGAGAGAGAGAGAGAGAGAGAGGGAGAAAGAGAGAGAGAAAGAGAGAGAGAAAGAGAGAGAGAGAGAGAGAGAGAGAGAGAGAACACAGAACTAAAGCTTCCTCCCTTGCAGTGGGGGTTGGGCTTGAACCTGGGTTGCTTGCTGGGTCAAGCAGGTACACTTTCTAGGTGAGCCACCTTGCTGGCCTTCTCCGTGTGTGTGTGTGTGTGTGTGTGTGTCTGTGTGTACACTTAAATAGATAACTATTCTACTTAATTAAATTGGATAATTATATACATATGCTCCATTTCATTTAGCAATGTGTTAAATGTTGCCATGATTATATAGGCAAGATGATCTTTTTTTTATTAAAAAAATAGCTATATGATATTGCATGATCTGGATACATCCCGGTTGGTGGAATGACTCTGTTGTGGGAATGCAGAGCAACACTAGAATTCAGTTGAGGCAATTTAACGCATGGCAATGCTTACACAGGTGCTGCGGGTTCAAGGTTGGAAGGGGGTGCTGAGATAAGGCAGATATTCATGCCCGCCTGGGGCTGAGGCCCCACTCTGCAGTATCTACAGCAAACAGCAAGGGGGAGAAAGTAGTAGCCCTAACACAGGACGTGCAGGAGGTCAGTGAATATACAACAGTGTTTCTGACTTCAGGTTAACAGCAAGTAACATGAAAGCTACTTACTAGTCTTATTTTTTTTAACTTTCTTTTTTTCCCCTTTGTTCTTTAGTTCTGCAAAAATACTTAGATCTATCTTCCTACTTTTAAATGGAGTACTTTGGCTCTTCTCTTTGATTTGTGGATGCTTCCCATCTATCCTGTGAATTGTTCTTTTATTGCTTCACTCCACTGTAAATGTTTTCTCCCCAATTTGTTTGTTATTTTTTCTTTTTTTAAAAAAACATACTTATTTGATTATATCATTTTCCTTTATATTGCCAAGTTGTGTATTTTTTTTTTTTTTAGGAAATGTTTTCTATGCCAGAAGATTTTTTTTTTTAAATAGTGGTCTCTGAAATAATAATGCTTATGTTTAAATATTTAACTTACTTTGAGTCTAGTTTTGTGTGAAATCTGATGAAGGCTCTAATGCATCTGCCCCAAAGGGGTAGACAGAATGTACTGGCTCTGCTACTGTTGGGGTTCAAAAGTAATGAAAAAGGACCCTGGAGGAACTTCAGCAGCTGGATAAATAAGCAAATATGAGATGGGCTGATAAGAGAAAGTGAAGAGGATTTACTGAAAACCTGCATGAGAGTCACCTGACAGAACCCCATCAGTTACTATATGCTCCAAGATGCTGGCTTTCAGGAATTTAGGGAAGAGGCTACCATCACTTAGGAAGGTCTCTAAGAAAGTGTAGCCAAACAAGGCTATGAGGTTTTTTATTTGAAAGTTTATTTATGTATTATTGGATAGAGACAGAGAAAAAATTGAGAGAGGAGGTGGAGGGGAGGAGAGGGAGGAGAGGGAGAGGGAGAGGGAGAGGGAGAGGGAGAGGGGGAGGGGGAGGGGGAGAGAGAGAGAGAGAGAGAGAGAGAGCTGCAGCCCTGCATCACTATTCGTGAAGATTTTTCCCTGCAGGTGAGGACCAGAGGTTTGAACTTGGGTCCTTGTGCACTATACTGTGAGTGCTTAACCAGGTGCGCCACACCTGGCCCCTTCAAGATTATTTATTAATGAAAGGGCAAGGCAGTGGTCCACCCAATACAGTGTACGTGTTATAATGTGGGAGGACCTGGGTTCAAGCCCCTGGTCCCCACCTACAGGGGGAAGCTTCATAAGCGGTGAGTCAATGCTGCAGGTCTCTCTCTCTCTAATAATTTTAAAATATTTATTAATGAGAGAGAGTGAGAGAACCAGACTATCACTCTAATATACACAATGTCAGGGGTCAGACCCAGGACCTCACACACGCAAAGCTTGCATTCTACCCTTCAGCCATCTATGCTTGAGCCATCTACCTGGCCCCAAGGCTGTGTTGTTTTAAGTTCTGCCTTCATCACTGAAGAGACAGAGTCTTCCAGCGTAGGGTGAGGGAGATGCCCTCCAAGGGGAAGTTTACATGTCAGTAGCTCTTCCAAAGGAAATCTGTCTACTGCTGAAGGGAGCCTTTCTTGAGATTAAACTTTTGCCAAAGACAAAAATTGGGGGTGGCGGATCTTTCTTGCCTTACACTATCCTTTTCTGGTTGTACTGTTACCTAAAGCTTAAGCTAAATCACTTTGCATACATGTATCTGGAGGCCAGGTGATGACAGATTTAGTTAAGCACGTACCTTACAGTGCACAAGCCTCTGGTCCCCACCTGCAGAGAGAAAGCTTCATGAGTGGTGAAGCATGGCTGCAGGTGTCTCTCCATCTCTCTCTCTAACTCTATTTCCCTCTCCCCTCTCAATTTCTCTGTCTCTATCCAATAGTAAATAAATATATATTTTTTTTAAAAAGAGACTTTAAAAATAATAAATAAATAAATGTGTCTGGTTTGGGCCTAAGTTTTGCTCAATCAGCCTGCCTTCCTATCCTTGTAGCACTGCTAAGTTGTCTTAGCTGAGCCCAGCATAGTTGGCTTTACTAACAGGGCAAGACTCTAGTCATTGTGTTTTGTGTTAAAAAAAATTCTCACCTATTTATGGACACTGCTTCTTATTGTGGATTCTGAAGTCAACACATCAAGTCAAAAATCATTTGTCGAGATTTTAATTTTGGAGCGCATTAAACTCTATGTGGACTTAAAGAAAACTGGTATACTTTGAAGATTTCTTCTTTCCATAGAGAGAGAGTTTTCTAAGTCTTTTTTTAAAAAAAAATATTTATTCCCTTTTGTTGCCTTTGTTTTATTGTTGTAGTTATTATTGTTGTTGTTGTCATCATTGGATAGGACAGAGAGAAATGGAGAGAGGAGGGGAAGACAGAGAGAGGGAGAGAAAGACAGACACCTGCAGACCGCTTCACCGCCTGTGAAGTGACTCCCCTGCAGGTGGGGAGCCAGGGCTCGAACCGGGATCCTTACACTGGTCCTAGCACTTTACGCCACATGAGCTTAACCCACTGTGCTACAGCCCGACTCCCCCCTTTTTTTTTTTTTTTTTGCAGCCCCTGGTCAGTCTTTGTGCTTTCTCTCTCTCACATGGATGTGAAGACTTCTCTGAGTGTTTTGTCCTTCCTGTAACAGTGTGAATGGCATCCAACTTTCTATTAGAGTTTCTAACTTCTTATTGTTAGTGAGCAGAGAAGCTACTGGATTTTGTTTGTTGACTTGAAATGAAACTTAATTGTATGTATTTGAATAACTGGTTGATTTTCCCGTATTCTCTAGGTTGCTCCCAACATGCTGTGCTGACAGTGACAGTCTGGTCTCTCTTTTACCAGTATTTATACCTTGGTTGGTTTTTATTTCCTCATTGCACTGACCTGTGCATCCACTGCAGCATAAAATGGTAAAAGGGAGAGTGTTTAAACTTTTATTGAAGCCGCCTTTAGCAGGAAGGGTTTTAAGATGCAATTAGGAAGTATGACATTTGTGGTTGGTTTGCTCTATGTGAAGGAAGCTTTACCAGGTTGAGAAACATTTCTTCCATTCCATCAATCTTTTATTATTGAGTCAGTTCAATGTCAGTGAGAGACTTGATGGAAATAGGAGAGATTTGTCCAATAAGCCAGCAGATACACTCATACCTGCCCTTTCTGAGGCCACCTGAGCATTGGATGAGGTTGGTTACTAAAGTGATTCATTTTTCCTTTTGAGGATGGGGAGGGAGTATTTCTCCCCACCACAGCTTTGACTCCTGCAAAATAAAACCTTGTCACAACTGCCTATTGTTTTTCTGTTTTTTTAAATGAATGTAGCATTGCATTACGCTTTTTGTTTTTAATGAGAAAAGTGTTTGCTCTTATCAAATCCCTTTAGTGTCTACCAAAATGATCAGAACACTTTTTCCCTTTAACTTACTAGTATAAAAAAGTTACATTAATATGGTTTGTAACATCAAACCATCCTTCCCTTATTAAAGCAAATTAAACCTGAGTATAAAATATTGCTTGTTTGGTAGACTGACGAAATAGATTTGTTCATA